>NC_142132.1:40614625-40934447 GCF_024610735.1 Ursus americanus
CCACCTTACACCAGTTAGAATGGCAAAAATTGACAAGGCAAGAAACAACAATTGTTGGAGAGGATGTGGAGAAAGGGGATCCCTCCTACATTGTTGGTGGGAATGCAAGTTGGTACAGCCACTCTGGAAAACAGTGTGGAGGTCCCTTAAAAAGTTAAAAATTGAGCTACCCTATGATCCAGCCATTGCACTACTGGGTGTTTACCCCAAAGATACAGATGTAATGAAGAGAAGGGCCATATGCACCCCAATGTTCATAGCAGCATTGTCCACAATAGCTAAATCATGGAAGGAACTGAGATGCCCTTCAACAGATGACTGGATTAAGAAGTTGTCCATATATACAATGGAATATTACTCAGCTATCAGAAAGAAAGAGTTCTCAACATTTGCTGCAACATGGACGGCACTGGAGGAGATAATGCTAAGTGAAATAAGTCAAGCAGAGAAAGACAATTATCATATGATTTCTCTCATCTATGGAACATAAGACCTAGGAAGATCGGTAGGGGAAGAAAGGGATAAAGAAAGGGGGGGTAATCAGAAGGGGGAATGAAGCATGGGAGACTATGGACTCTGAGAAACAAACTGAGGGCTTCAGAGGGGAGGGGGCTGGGGGAAGGGGATAGACTGGTGATGGGTAATAAGGAGGGCACGTATTGCATGGTGCACTGGGTGTTATACGCAACTAATGAGTCATCGAACTTTACATCAAAAACCAGGGATGTACTGTATAGTGACTAACATAATATAATAAAAAAACATTTAAAAAAAAGAATGTAATCGTGGGGTGGTAATGTAAGTGCATGTTTAATATTGTAAATAATTGCCAGACTCTTTCCAGAGTGGCAGTACCATGTACCTTCTGACCATCAATGAATAAATGATCCAGTCTCTCTTCATCTTCACTAGCATTTGGTGTTATTTTAGCCATTCTGCAAAGAGAGTGGTGGTATCTCATTGTGATTTTAATCTGTACTTCAAGAAAATAAACATTAATGTCTTTTCCTGTCTTTGGCTTATTTTTTTTTAAAGATTTTATTTATTTATTTGACAGAGATAGAGATAGCCAGCGAGAGAGGGAACACAAGCAGGGGGAGTGGGAGAGGAAGAAGCAGGCTCATAGCGGAGGAGCCTGATGTGGGGCTCGATCCCATAACGCTGGCATCACGCCCCGAGCCGAAGGCAGACGCTTAACCGCTGTGCCACCCAGGTGCCCCATGGCTTATTTTTTAAAATTGGATTATTTTACTTTTTTACCATTGTTTTGAGAATTCTCTGTGTATCCTATGTATGAGTCCTTTGTCAGCTATGTGGTTTACAAACATTTTTTTCTATCTATACCTTGTCTTATCCTCTTCACAAGGTCTTCTGCAGAATGAATTTTTAATTAAAAAAAAAAAAGAAAATTATTTTGAATCCACTAGAAAATACAGACTTTCACGAGGGATCGAGGCCCTAACATCCACCCCTTATCAAACCGTCACAATAGTTTTCATCTTAAGAATGTTCAGAGCCAGCGAACTCAGTGAACCACCCCAATCAAATCATCTCCATAAATTCTAGCGCTCTAAACGTGGGTTTGAACAAGCTACTTCCCAGGGATGGTCAGCAGATTTTTAGTGAGATGAAGGATGTATTTAAAGAGGTATTTGTTTATAAGCCGCCTAGGTGGAGGATTGACTACATACACGATACCTGGAAATTGTGAGTAGTAGTTTCCACCGTTAAGCAGTGTGTGGCTACAATGCACAGCGGTCTGGGCCACAGGTAGACTCAGACACCACATCATTCAAACACTTAGGAAGAGATGCATGTGTCTACACTACCTGCATTCCCCATGCCAGGCAATTACATGTCCACCTCAGCTGGGGGTAGTATAAGATAATTAACAAACAAGTTTGGTGGTATATTTTTCAGTGATAGAATGTATTTTTCTAATGCTTTAATTTTATGCCAGTGAGATGCTTCGTAGTAAAAGAGCCAATGATGCTGAAAGTATAGAATAAATCTCTCCCCCTTCTTGCTTCCCAATCCTTTCTCTAGGGTGATCACTTTTCAAAATGTCTGAGTCTGCTTTTCCTGGTGGTGACCCCCATAGTTCTGAATACTATGTCTGGAGCTCTTTTTCTTGACCTGCTGTCTCTCAACAGCACCTCTTGGCTCTCCCTGTTTTAAATATATATATATAGAAAATTTAGATTACACCAGATTCTACTCTGTCTACACTTCATCTCTGTATACAAGTAAGTTAGGTCTTCGGTTCTCCATGCTTACCTTACAATTTGAAAATACGCTCAAAGCTATTTGTTGATCTCAAGCTACAGAGCACCTTTTCCTACTCCACCTTGTATGTTAAAGGAATTAAAGCCTTCGGTTTCCCTGCTCTTCACCTCCCTTCTCCATCATATCCACTGTCATTTCTATTCTTACTTCAAACTGTTAAGGTTTAGAATATCTTCTTTCTCCTCTGTCAATATATTGTATCGACTCAAACATGGCATGAATTCTAGGACACACCATTGTTTTATGTCTCAGGAAGTAAAAGGAAGTACATAAATGTTGCCAATGATACCCCATTATAAAGTACACCCCAGGGGCGCCTGGGTGGCTCAGTCGTTAAGCGTCTGCCTTTGGCTCAGGGCGTGATCCCGGCGTTACAGGATCGAGCCCCACATCAGGCTCCTCCGCTGGGAGCCTGCTTCTTCCTCTCCCACTCCCCCTGCTTGTGTTCCCTCTCTCGCTGGCTGTCTCTATCTCTGTCGAATAAATAAATAAAATCTTTAAAAAAAAATAAAGTACATCCCAACTTCAGGAAGGCTAAAATGTGTCTTAGAATTTATGAAAGATGGAAATTAGTCCCCGGTGCTTTGCCTTATAGGTTAATTCTAAATAAACCACTTTTATGATATTATTACGGTGTAACATTCCAGTAAGTGATTAGGACCGTAGGGAAAGAATACAAGCATCTGTCTCTAAACCAGTGCTTTTCGAATGGAATTGCTCCATGTCAGATTCTCTTTTCCTATAGTCCATAATTTGCCCCAAACCATGCAACGTTTTATTGCTCTTCATATGGTTTTCTAATATACCTTTCCTGGAATGTCTATTACGTATATTTTTCTTGTTATTAAAAAAAAAAAAGAATACTTTGCCTTCACTTTAGCACTAACATGGCCTGGCCCCCAGATCATATTCTATGTGGTGAAATCCACTTTTATCATAAAAAATATTCTTCTTGGGACCCTTTGGTTTGACCAATTTGTTTCTCGCCCTGCCACATAGCTGCCATCCTTCGACTGCCCAGCACTGAGCACTGGTTTATGGCTTCATTTTCCTGCAAGCAACACGTGTGCTCCTCTTCACTAGATCCCCTTCCCTCCTTTTGTAGCTTTTGCAGCACGTCCTCCTGTATTGTTTTGCAGAAGAGTAAGGAGAAAGTGTGTTTCTAATTACGCGTGTTCACTCACCTCTGCTCCTTATCAAACCCCGCCGAAATGACCATAACGTGACTTCTTAAAGTACACTTCGAAGAGACAGGAGAGTAGCTCATATCAACAAATACCGTAAGCTAAAAAGTCGAACTCAGTGGCTGAGCAGAACCCTAAGCCTCCAGTGGTCAACGGCTGAACGCTCCAATCCCTCCGCAGGCTGGAAACGTGTGGCCCCAGCTGCCTCTGGAAGTGAGGGTAAGGAGAGGCTGGACACAGGAGTCTTGCAGGCAGCATCGTTAACGTTTGTTAATGATTTCTCTCAAGAATCGGATGACCTTCTGTTGTTCGTTCTTATTTACGACCGAATTAGGATTATGATTATAGAGCCAGTCACAACCCGTTTTAGTCGGTGGGGGCCTACTCCTCCTGTTCTCACTGCTGTTGTGGACATTTTCCCTCTGCGTTCTTTATCACCTTTTCATTAGCAATTTGGGGAATATCATAGGTAGGTAGGTAGATAGATAGATCGATCGATCGATCAGTAGATAGTCAACTATTCTGAACTAGAATAACTGCTGGAAAAATTAAGTTTCTGCCAAAAGATGATTCCTCCTTATTCATGGTGCAAGTCTTGCAAGCTTGGCCATGATTCGAAAGCAAAATTCTTTGTTGACCTCATGTGACTTTGTCTATAACCAAGTTACATCAATAAATTAAAGGTCATTAAAGGTTAATGAAATCCACCAATAAGGCATCCTAATTATGCTGTTCTTTGAATAACAAACAGTTGCAGATTAGGCTGTGTGTAAAGTCCCCTGGTTACATCTGGAAAACATTGGCTTGGAAAACACTGACCCACAGCGTGTCAACTAAGAAACAGAACAACATTTGGATAAAGTGTCTGTTAATTAAATTTTCAGGGAGAAGAGAAAAGTCTTTCTAAAGACGGGATTCCCTTTCTCCAACCACATGGGACCGTGTCTGTGGAGCTAATAACACAGGTGAGTGAGGTTTCAGGAGCAAAGCCCATCCCCCTATTCCGAAACCCTTGAATGGCCTCCATTTTAGTCAGCTCTGCAAACAGAAGGACCAGGGCCCAGCTGAAATGCTCCTGTGCCAGTCTGCTTGGGCTACCGCAACAAAAACCACAGCCTAGTGATGGGAGCCATAGAAATTCATTTTCTCACAGTTCTAGAGGCTGGTGAGTCCAAGATGAGGCCACCAGCATGGCTGGGTTCTGGCGAGGACCCCTCCTGGCTCACAGATGGCTGCCTTCTCACTGTGTGCTCACATAGCAGAAAGACAGAGAGAGAGAGAGAGAGAGAGAGAGAGCTGCTATCTCTTCCTCTTTTATACAGACCTCAATTCTGTCTGATCAGGGCTCCCCCCTTCTGATCTCATTTAACCTCTACCACCTCCTTAAAGGCCCTATGTCTAAATACAGTCACATGAAGTGTTCGGGCTCCAACATAAGAATTTGGGGGGACACAGTTCTGTCTCTAGCAATGCCTTAGGAGCCACGTGAACAGGGACCAGTGGCCATTATTTGTGGAAGAGAGCAGAAAAATATCTCGCAAGGTCCACAGTGACCTGGCACTCTCTCACCTCGCTGGGCATACAACCAGCCCATTTCCGACTGTAAGAGCCTATTTCCACGCCTCCTCCACAAAAAGTCTTTAGGGAACCCAACTTCTGTCCATTCGAAATGGAACAGTGGCTGCTCCTGGTGTCTATCTAGTTCTCTCGTGCCGGACTAGCCTTGTGTGGCCATGAGGCTGCGGCTGTCAGCTCGGAGCCGGGCTCTCCCATTCACGACTTTGTGAGCAGGGGCAAGTTATCTGGCTTCTCTGAGCCTGCCTTCCCTCATCTGGAACATGGGGAGCATAGCACCGATCCCAGGGCTGTGGGGAGCACTAAGGAGACACCGTGTGTCAGGCGCGCAGTGCTATATGTAGAAAAATGTGCAGCCCACAGATACTCGCTCCTTGCTCCTTCCTTGCCCTTCACACAACGAAGGATGCTCTGTGATCCGCTTCTCATCTGAGATCCTGCAAAATGTAAATTCCACTCATTGTTGTCCAGGGACCCTTTCCCTGGGAATACGCAGACACAGCTGGACCGCAGCGGGGCTGCATTTCCCAGGATGGAAAGCACACCTGCACCCCCCTCCCCGGTCTCCCTGTGTAGCAGCAGTCTGTGGGGCTCTCTGTGTTTCCTCTTTTTCCTTCTTCCAAGGCCACTCTGCCTGAGGCTCCCAGACTCCTCTGACACTACTCTCCTGAGAGCGTGCTCCAGAGCAGTGCTTCTGCACGTGTACCCCCAACCCGCATTGCCATTCTAGGGAACCTGCTAAAGAAAAAAAGGGCAGTCTTGGGGCCCAGCCTCTACCCGCTGCATCAGGAATCCGGGGCCCCGCGATCAGATCAGTGCTGTCTGAAGCCCTTCCTGAGAAGCCGGTGCACACTCGAGAACTGCTATCTCAGCCAGTGGTGGGTACGCAGGTAGGATCTGCCCCCAGAGAGAACGGGAAGTTCTCAGTACAGCACCTGGCAAACCATGCGTACAGGGACCAGTTACTGCGGTGTCTTTTCTGTGCTTCTCTTGGAGTCGGCTCTGAGCCCAAACACTCTAAGGTTGATTTTGTTTTATTCACTGCTCCATCCCTAGTGCCGAGAACGGCCCCTGTCCAAGAGCTCGTGCTGACTAGATAGCAACGGAATGAAAGCCAAGCAAGACCCCGCGACAACTCACCTTCATCAGGCGGATCTGTGAGTTGCAGATGCGCTGAGACCTTGTTGGATATGCCCCATGAAAATCACGCTATGCGACACACATCGAGGAAAAAGCATGTTGGAAAGCTAGGCTTTATTATGGATTAGGAGATGGGCGGAACATGTGAAGTCAGGGGTTCATCAGAGATCACACATACCCCTCCCTAAAACACACTGTCAGGTAAAGCAGCAGCCTTGGAAGTTAGGAATGATCCTGTCGTTGCCCCCGGGGGTAAGAGCCGTAGTGACACCTGAGCGCAGACCCCCGCCGGATTCTGCCCAGCGGCTCCAGCAATAGCTGGTGACAACTCTACGAGGCTGGGGTGCTCATGTCCTTCAAGATATGACACATTCTAGTGACGGAGCTCGCAGGGCCCTACTTCAGTTGCCTGGATTTGGATCTCTGCTTTAACTGTGTGGTCTTAGGCAGCCTGTGCCTCAGTTTCCCTGATTGTAAAATGGGTTCTGGCCTAGTTAGCTGACCCTATCTGTGCTCTCAATCTGTCCCTGAGCTTCCTTCAGAAAACCCGGGTTTCTCTGGTGACACCTGCTGTTTAATGTCCCCTACACACATACGTGCACACACACCCCGACAGTGACCTGGAGTATTCCGGAGCAGGGTCTTTACCCCTCAATCACTAGTCCCAGCCCAGTTAAAAGTCACTGCACGTTGTAGGAGAAGGCACGTTGTCAATGGTCAATTTCTTTCTTTTTTTTAAGATTTTCGTTTAGAGGGAGAGAGAGCGAGCAAGCGAGCACAGTGGGGGGAGGAGGAGAGAGAGAGGGGGACAAGCAGACTCTGCACTGAGCACAGAGCTGGATGCAGGGCTCGAGTCCACGACCCTGAGATCATGACCTGAGCCGAAACCAAGAGTCAGACGCTTAACCTACTGAGCCACCCAGGCGCCTCCACTGGTCAATTTCTACACAGGTTGAATGCTAGCAAATATCCAGCCGAGAACAACAGAACACCTAGCATGACCCTGTCTTCAAATTCCCTCTAGCAGTGGGCTTTTTATTCTGATGACAGAATCTCCCAAATGATGGGGCAGAGTGTCCCCCTGGGCCGGACTGGCAGGGAAGGGCCTCGTGCCCTTGTGCAGAGCCTCTGCCCCACGTCAACAGCGTGCTGTCCATCCCACCATCCCATGTCGCTGCCCCTGGACAATGCCCAGTGAAGAGGCCTCCGTCCGACCTTGGGTAGTTCCACAGGCCGGCAGGGGCTTCGGGGCTCACGCAGGCATTTCCATTGTCGAGGCTGAGGTGGGAGCGAGACAGGGAGACAGCCACAGCACCAGTGACGGTATCTGTTTGATTTTCCTATGGTCAATTAGCCTTTATTTCTAAATACCCTGGGGTCACATTGCTTCCATCAAACAGCCTTTCCAAGCACTGCCACCCTCTTGAAGACAATGCCCAACTTAATGAAGATTGATGGACCATTGAAGTCCACTGGGGGAGACTGCAGAAGCCTGGGGGAGGCAGGTGCGATGGGACCACCACACTGACTCTTCGCACAGACACAGACCGCTCGCAAAATGGGCTGTCTCACCGCTGGCCTTTATAAGCGGGTTAACAATAAACCCCAATGAAGCTGTCTCCTGACCCCAGCCCGCTTTCCACACACCCTAAACAGACTCCAAAATGCAAATGTGGCCCCTGGGTCCAGCCTCCACTTAGATACCTTTGACTACTTCCTTCAGGATAAAAGTGTGGCTGGCACCCTGGGCTGCTCCCACCCGGCCCTGATCTCGTCCTCATTTCCAGCCGCACCACTCTGGGCATTTCGGCAGCTCTGAGCTGATGCTAGCTAGCTCCAGGTCCTGCCACCCAGTCTGCGGGGTGGGGACCCACGCTCCTGGTGTCCATGTGTCTGCAGATGGCCTGACGAGCCCCACTCATCCTCTTTCCCTAAGCCTCTCCTGACCCCAACAGCTAAACCCCTCACTCCACTGTGATGGACATCTCACATCTGTTCCTTCCCCTGTCTTGTCATTTTGTGTATTCCGTTGTCCTTTTTAAAACCTTTAATCCTTTCTTTCTAATTACTGAGGGGCTCCGTGTTTACTATAAAATAGAAAGTACGGGAACCCACAAGTTTAAGAGGGCCACGCCCTGTCACTCAGCTACGGAACGGTGTGGATTTCGGTGATCCCCATGTTTACATCTCTGCCTCCCCACGCGGGGTGCTCCTGGAGGCACCGTGTCACCCCACACCCTCTGGAGCCCTGCCCGGTGGCCGTCACCGGGGCAGAGCTGGAAAGAGTAGATATGAGGGCTCCGCTCACTCTCGGGTCACGTCAAAAACCTATAACTTTCGGATCCTCAGTCCCAGATGCTGGGGTGTCTTTCCTACAGCCCTGCCCTCCTACCATAAGCCCCTGGAGAAGGACGTCAGGGGGGTGATGTCACCACACGGAGCCCATGCAGACTTCTTGCCGCAAATGTTTAGCTAGGAGAGACAGAGAACTCTGAGGTTCAAGCCCACAGACTCGGGGGAGTTGTGTCAGCCTAGACCTCTGCCCCAGGATCAAGGGCTGCGGGGCTGAGCTGCTCCTTTTGAGCTGCGTGCCACAGAGAGCAGAACAGGAACACGGTGAGCCATCAGTTCTCCCAAAGCTGCAAGACTCAACTGAGCTTGACCCCCAGGCCAGTCTGGTGCCTCAGCTCCTGCTCCGCCCACGGCTGCCCACGGCTGCACACTGCCCCCACCCAGCAATCAACAAGCATCCGGCTATCCTGATGGGACCCGGCGCCTGGTGCCCGACTCTGACATGTAGACAGACCATTGCAAATCAGCCTGACTCGTGCAGGGGTGGCCTCCTCGGTGAGGGGCCCGTCAGCTCTGGGTGGGTCGGCAAGTGCTTCAGAGAGTCAGAGCTTGTCTTCAATGTGTTTTCCACACATCTTGTGATCCTTCTGGCCTTTTCTAGCCCAGATGGCCACTCACCTTGAACATATGGGGTCTGGTCTTGGCTGGATGTCAAAAGCTGACTTGATCTCTGAGTCTCATTTGAGGTCTTCAAAATAGAATTCACTTAGTCAATAGGGCTCTGTTTTAAAAGTAAACAGGTGGAAAATAACAGATCATGCTTTCAAACATCAGCCGAGTAATAGCCCCTGACAGCACGACCTATGTGTTACCAGGCTTCATGGAAACGGTCCTCATGGTTCCAATCACCCTACGTGCTCTGGCCACTCCAGGATGTGAATAGTTTCTAAATGATGTGCACACTCATTTGCAAGATCCACGGCCAGCTCAGAAGGAACGCTGCCTGAATCGCCGACGAAGAAGACAATGGAAGCTGTTCACAAACATGGATTTTCGGAAACATTCGAGCTTCATCCCAAACCCCTCAGATCAGCCACACGGCTTTAGAAGCCCATGCTCCCAGTCTGCCTTCCTGAGGACCTTCTCCCTACCCGCTCGTGACCTCTCCTATTCCCCATTTCCTTTCCTCCTTCACAGGTCCCACTGGGAGGAAAACGAGAGCCAGGGGAAGTCGGCCAAAGGATCTTCTGCCTGGGGAACATTCCCTGATGCTTCAAGTGCTCAGAGATCTGTGACTCCCCAGTGGACCATGCCAAGCTCTTTCCCCTTAATCTCGGAGGCCCACGGTGCAGTGTAAAGAAAAGCCACTCCATGTGTTTCTGATCCATCCCCACACAGCTCATCCAAATGTTGGATTTTAAGAGTTTGTAGATATGCATGATGCTTTTGGAGTCCGCTTTACAAGCCTTCCACGCTTTCAGTTCTGTGGAGAGAGGAAGCTGAGCTTTGCCAAGAGTAAACGAGTTGGCGTCTCAGAAGGTTCATGCTGGGTCTGTAGCACTGAAGCCATAAGGCTGGAGTGGAAGCTTAGCTCGGAGAAAGTGCTAGCATCTCCCCCCAGATCCCAGATCCCAGATCCAGAGCCACGGAGAGGATGCTCTCGGCGGAGGGGTTGAAGCCTCTGCACGTTTCTTGCTCACTCACTACAGCTCCCTTCAGGCCTTCACCATAACGTTAAGATAAAATCTAACACTGCCAAAAGGCTCTCATCAATCTTGGGTGATCTTCGGGGGTGGTGGACAGGAAGCTTGGGCAGCGAATTGGTGACTCTGCCTTTTGGTTTTGAGGCATTGGGAAGAAAGGCACAACGGTCTCCAAAGCCGACAGGTGGAATCAGTCCCCACACTGTCAACACGTTGTATCCATTGCTGTTTTGGCTCAGGGCAGAGGGACACGCCTCGGGATCTGAATTCATGTCCTTCCAAATTAGTATTAGTAGCCAGGAAGAAGACTGGAAGGAAACAGGGTCTTTCTGGAGAACCACGCACTAGGGAAGGAAAGCAGGAGATAGAGCAAGGGCACATCCTTCCAGTAGAACATTTCAGGAATAGCATGAACGGTGCTGCTTGGGCTCTGTCCACATTCCCCTTGCTTGTGCCAGGAACATGCAGTGTTTACATACAGAGGGAAACAGGTGCAGCAGCAAGCTGAATGCACGGTGCTGGGAACCGTCATGCTTCCGCCCAGGCCGTGGGGCTTGTAGGGCAGGCTAGAGTACAAAGCCGGTGGTCTTAGAGCCAAATCTGGGTGTGCATCCTGAATCTACCATCTATTAGCTATGTGACCTTGGGCAAATCCTTTCACCTCAGTTTCTTCCTCTATTAAATGGGTATAGCAATATTAACCCCTTGGGGTAATTGGGAGAATAGACAAATGGCTTAATAAGCAACACAAAGGGCTTAACAAACAATAATATGTGGAGATGATGATGGGGCTGCCATCAGTAGGTGAGTGGGGTTCTGTGGCCCTGTGAGCTGAGGTCTCAAGGGCTCTTCTCTCTGCCTTAGTGTGTTTGAAAGGAGTAAAAGCAGAGGTCTTCCCAGCTCACAGAGTGGGGCCATGCGGAGCCATCTAAGGCCTTGAGACCCAGGCTTGAGTCTTGGCTCTACGTCCTGGGACGAGTGGCTGAAACTCTCTGGGTCTTAGCTTCTTTTTTTTGTTTGTTTTTTGTTTTGGTTTTTAAAGTTTTTATTTATTTATTTGACAGAGAGAGACAGCCAGCGAGAGAGGACCACAAGCAGGGGGAGTGGGAGAGGAAGAAGCAGGTTTCCTAGTGGAGCAGGGAGCCCAATGCTGGGCTCGATCCCAGGACCCTGGGATCACGCCCTGGGCCGAAGGCAGACGCCCAACGACTGAGCCACCCAGGCACCCCTGGGTCTTAGCTTCTTTATCTAGAGAAAGGGGCCTTATGGTACTGAAGACCCAGAACTGTCCTAAGAATCATATGAGAGTGGGTAGAACTCTACCCAGGGGCCACAAAGCCAGAGCCCATGGGACCAGAAGTGAGGGGCAGCCTGAGGAAGGAAACAGTGGTGGGAAAGGGGGCTGGGGCCTGCATGCCGGACCGAGGGCATTCGCCTTCCCTGCTACAAAAGTCACCGCCCACCACCAGCAGGAACCACACTCACTGTGTGAGCCAGACAGAGCAGGCGGAACGGCGGCGGCTAGGATCTAACCTTTGGACACTCGGTGCCTGCAACCCCACATTCTACATCGTTCTGCAAAATCTCGCAGTCAAGCACAGAAATCTCCGCTGGCTGCCAATAAGTCAGATGGGTTAGAAAACATCAGAAGAATCGATTTATGAGAGGGTGCACGCCTCTCGGTCACCATGGTCTTGGGCAAGTCATTTGCCTCCTTAAGCCGTACTTTGCCGTCTGCCCAACAGGGTGTCAGCGAACACGGAAAGAGGTGCAGTTTCCAGACACCTGCCGGTAAGCGCTCAGGAACTCTTTCTGTCTTTTTCTTCCTGCAAAGTGAAAAGTCAAACTGCCCCAAATTTTCTCTGAAAGCTAAGGCAGGCTTTTCTTAATATTGGTGGCCACAGATCGAAAAGCATAGGCAGGTGCAGAAGAGGCCAGGGTGAGGGCAGCCTCCCGAATCAGCCCAGGGAGAAAATGAGGGCCTGGTCCTGGGGCAGTTTAATTGCTCTATTAGGACAAAATAGAAATGCACAGGAACAGGAGGGCCTTCTGTCTCACTCAGGCAGAGGGCTTGCAGGAGGAAGGCCGGCTTCCTCAGGGGCTCTGCTCACAACAGACTCCAGGAAGGCTGTTCTCCGATCTGCCCGGAGTGGTTTGTCTCTGGAGGCCCCACCAGCTGCTCACAGAGCCCCTATTCACGGCCACCTCTGCGAGTAACAGAGCATTTCACTCTTGCGGGCACCAGGCTCATAGAGAGCAGGTTTACAAAGAGTTATTTTCTTAAGGACAGATTTTTTAAAATCCCATTTCCTTCCCTGTTGCCCAACCCCCACATCTTTGCGATTGGACCAGAAAGCTCTGTGGCCAAGCTTTTCTTGGCTCATGCAAATCAAGATCAATAAATATCTGAGCGGGAGCATGACTGGCCGCGGCGCCTCTCTGTGTTCTGGAATGAGGGCCCTGGTTGCGTGCAGCCCTGCGGCCCGGACCAGCCGGCTCTCCAGCAGCACCTCTGTGTTGCGTGGGGGTTCGCCAGGCTGCTAGCAGCCAGGAAGGAAGGACCTCCCCAGGGAGGGAAGGTGCGTACCGGGGAAGAGCACATCTCGGGGGCACCTGTCCAGGAGCGTTGCCAGTCTTGGGGAGGGGAAGAAAGGGGCTCCGTGAGTCTGGGGTTTCCAGGATGAATTTTTAGGCCAAGTGCTGCACAGCTGGATTTTTGGTGGCTCATGAGATGTTCCAGGTACGGCTACATACATGAGTCCTGGAGGAGCAGCACATTTCCTCTCCATTCCAAGCCTCCTCTCCCTCGACCCCCGACCAGTCCTGAAGACACTCGGATCAGGTGTTCACCGCCCCCCGCAACTCTTCCACCAACATGGCTCCAATGACGGCCATCTTGTCAAAGCCCACTGGTAGGTTCTTTGTCTTCATCTGGCTTGACCTTTCAGCAACACTTGTCAGTGATCACCTCATCCTTTGTGAATACCTTCCGCTCATTGTGCTTCTGTTGAACCCGAAGGCCACGGGGGGGCTGCCTCCCTTCATCACCCTGGCCCATTAATATGGGGGGGGCATCAAGGGTTCCAGCATCTACTGACACTCACCCCTGGGAAATCCCATGTGAGGCCATTGATGCAATTAACATCCCCGCCGTGGATCCTGTCAGCCCCCAGCTCTGGACGCTGCCTAGTTCAAATCATCACTTGAGCACCTACTTGGAAGCAATACGTCCCAAACCTCAATATGCCTAGAACGTAACTTTGCTCCGTCACACCTCCCCTGCTGCAAAACATACCTCCACTTCCGGTCTATGCTACAGTCTCGATTCTCTTTCCTCGCTCTGCTTTCTTCCTGCAGTTAGATTTTTTCATCTGTGTACTTGTTCCTTGTCTGTCTTCCCTGCTAGGTTATGAGCCCTACAGAGAAGAAACTTTATTTATCTTATATTTAATGCTGTGTTTTTAGTCCCAAGGACCATCCACTCAGGCACCCAATAAATATTTAATAAATGAATGAATAAAGTAACACGGAGTTTTGTAATGTGAATGTTACTCTCTTTCCAGTTCTCTTTGGATCCATAAAAGCATGTCTGTAACACGGCTCCAACACATGATAATTTCCCTTCATAATAAAGACAGAACAGTTTCTGTCTGAAAAACTTGGCAAAAGAATATCTTGCCAGAATTTAATAAACTTATTCTATTTTCATTGTCTTTTTCATATAGTTTTCTTTTTATGGCAAGTATTGATATTAATATTTGTACTTATGATATAAAGTTTCCTTTCACCTTTTATTTATTTAGGCAATATAAATGAATCAATTTAAAGAAAATATTGAGTAAATAATAGAAGATTGGACATTGGTGCTCGCTGGCAAAGGACAGACTTGTGCCGACAGCCTGAGTCACAGCATCCCTGGGCTATAGGGCCACAAGGAGAGGAAGTGAGGTGGGTGTCTCCTCATCACAGGACCAGCAAGGGGATTCATGGTGGGGGGCAGCCCCCAGTGTGAGGCTTTTCCCCTAGGAGACTCTGGATCACGGCTGTGTCATTTTAATTTCTCCTGGGGCATCTGGAATCCCACCTTCCTTTCAGGTTACAATGAAGAGGAAGTTTGCACCTGGCCAGAGTCGAAGGACATCAAGAACCTTCTGGGAAGGAAGAAAAGAAGGGAAAGGAGAAAAAAGGAGGTGGGGAGTGAAAAAGGAAGTGGAAAATACATTCAGCATTTATTGTTAGTCACACTTAACAAATCATCTCAATTGATCTACTCTAAATGTTTGGTATCATATAGACACAGAGGAACACCTGTCTAGTGGCTTCACTTTCTGCCTGGGGACCAGAGCGATCTTTGGCAATGAGGCTGGACACCACCCCTCTCGGCATGAGGCCTCGGCTCCTTGCAGACTTCCCTCTGAGCCTGGGAGCTGCAAGACGGCAGCCTCATAGCGGTGCCCCCGGAACCTCAAGAACACTCAGCTACTCAAAATCCTTGATGAATAAATGCAATTAAACTAAAGGCAAAGGGGGGAAACGTCCTCTGAAGATATCGAATCCCCATGGACAATTTAAGACAAGGTGAGAGAGGAGCAGTTCCATAAATGTGTGTCAAGTGAATGAATGAATTGACCTTGAAGGAAGTGCTGTGAGGTGGAGGTGAAGCTGGGATGGTGAAGTGTGGTGTGGGTTTCTTGGTTCTCCGGGGAAGACACTCAGAACATCCCTTTACCAGGGTTTCCACCTCTCCAAAGGTTGGAGGTACATGGCACAGAAATTCCACAGCAGAGATGTCTAGAGAGATACCGAAAGTTCCATGGGCCAGAGTCAGCTCCAGCTGTCCCCTGACTCACCCATGCGTGCGTGTATGTAACAGCCAGGTGGCACGGCCAAGGTACATGGCGGGCATGGCACTCTGACCAGTGCTGGCTTTGCACCAATGATGGTGTCCTTTGTGGGAAGGACACACCTGGTGGTTGAGGCTGGCAGCCATCCCACAGGGCCGAATAACTCCCCTACACCAGTTAACTTCTCCTGAGGGTGTTCTGGGTGGCAAGGAATGTCCCTCCTCACAGAGAAATTACTCTGACGCTTGTTAAATAGGGCAGGAAGACCTCACTTCAAGATTACCGCAATAAGGGGGAGACATGAGCTCAACTCCAAATGCGAACAGGGATAAGTGGGAATTTATAGCCAGCAGGCAGGGTGAGGAACAGGATAGAAAGCTCCTAAGAATAAGTCAAGCAGAGAAAGGCAATTATCATACGGTTGCACTCATTTATGGAACATAAGAAATAGCAGGGAGATCGGTAGGAGAAGGAAGGGAAGAATGAAGGGGGGGTAAACGGAAGGGGGAATGAACCATGAGAGACTATGGACTCTGAGAAACAAACTGAGGGCCTCAGAGGGGAGGGGGGTGGGGGAATGGGATAGACCAGTGATGGGTAGTAAGGAGGGCACGTATCGCATGGAGCACTGGGCGTTATACGCAAACAATGAATCATGGAACTTTACATCAGAAACTAATGATGTACTGTATGGTGACTAACATAACATAATTAAAAAGTATTATTAAAAAAAAAGCTACGAAGAAGAACTCAGGGCGGGGGGGGTGGGGAGGAATTCTTGATAAACTGGTTGAGCAGGATTCTTTGCTCTAACTAGGCCTGGCAGCCCAAGGATGAGACCAAGTCCAGATGAAGGCTCAGAGGAGTCTGCCTACAGCTCTGCTAAGGATGGTGTCTTTGTCACCCCTAAGAAGAGAAAGGCTTGCCTGGGCCATGGGTTAGGCTTGGGGATAGAAGGAAAGAACACTTTTGAGTTCTGCACCTGGAGAAGCCAGTCACATGTCTCTCAGGCTCCCAAGGATATAAGCTAGGTCCATGGGTTAAAGGAAGGGTCTAGAAGAGGTGGCAGGAGCAAGCTGGGCCCCAGGGATCCTGGCTTATAGCCCAATCAAGGTGTTTTGCATGAAGGAGAGTATCCCTCCCATTCTCCAGCCTGTAAGACCCCAGTGAGAGGCGGGCATTGCCCCGGGAAAGACAAGCACTGACTGGGACCCATTTGCGTGAGTCTGGAAAGGGGATATTGGCTCTGGGGATGCAGAGGGCATGGGGTCCACAGGGTGGAAGACGAGGGCTATGGTGGACCCTAGGGGCCCATGGACAGAATGGAAGTGTTTGGAAGGGATGGTGGTGGGCCCTCAGGAATGTCACGACTCAGGCTAGAGCAGAGAGTACTGAGCTGAAGTTGCTGGGGCCTCATTCCTTGGTCAGACCCCCCAGGCTGGCTTGGCCTTGTGGGGCTTGGCTCACATCACTGTGGTCCTGGAGAGTGATAACCAACAGACAGGATGATGGCCAAGGCCTGACTCCATTTTCTTCCTTAATGAAAGAGCGTGTTACTTTCACAGGTCTGGCCAGCTTGTGGCATCAGGGTGCATGAATGCTTTACTTTTAAAATGGATGTTTGAAAAAGGTAAGGTTTCATGACATTTATGCCCAGGTATTTCACTTCTGGGAACTTAGCCAAAGTAAATAATATTAAACAGAAAACAAGCTTTATGCACAAAGATGTTTATTGCGGTGGTACTTACGCTGGTGTAAAATTGCAAACAACCTAAATGTCCCAGCACAGGGGTGATGATTAAGTAAGCTCTTTCATAATCCACTGTGAAATATTTATTCAGTCATTAAAAACGATGCTTACAAATCTATAACAACACAAAGAAATGTTTAAAATGAGTGGAAACGTGGGAAACAGAATTCCTATTTAATGTTTACATCTGTGTACAAGTAAGAAAAAATGAAATCCCACGCCTTCAGAATTCTAATACATTTCGATATTCTTCTACCAAAAATCTAGGTGTCCTGGATCACCCCCGATAATCCTCTCTAAGGTAGCACTGCTGCCTGGTTCGGGTCATTATGCCCTGTCATCCAGACACTCGGCCCCAGGGATGAACGCCTGCCCCAGGTGGCCCTGACCCGCTCCCCTAGTCAGTATGAGTGAAGCATTGCTCCAGTGACAGCCAACCTCATGGCTTCAAACAACACAGCTCGATTCCTCATTCGGGTCACAAGGCCACGGCAGGACGACGGGGGCCTCTGCTCCTCACCGTCCTCACCCAGAAGCCAGACTGATGTTCTCTACCAGCTGGACTGCCGACGGAGAGGGGTGGGGACTGTCAGCGGCTCCCCCACGATTCCATCCCAGAAGCAACACACACAGCAAGCACTTCCACTCACGGCCTGCGGCACAGAACTGGTCAGGTGGCCCTTCCTCCCACCGGGAAGGTCAGTCTTCTCTGCCCTGGGAAGAAGACAGGAGCCTCCCTCCCTCCTGCCCCTCTCTCATTATTCCCACCTCCATCCCATAACCGTGTTTCAACTATATGCTGTAGACGTCACTGTTGTTTCCTGTCAAACATGCTTAAGCTGAGATAAACTGAGGCAGCACTGAGGTGCCAGGTTAGCTCAAACCTTACTTCCTAGGTGCTGAAGGATTTATCAGTAGAAGCCTGCAAGAGGATACACTGGGTTTGGATTGCTAGGTAACTAATTACCATAAGCTTAGTGGCTTAAAACAACTCAGATATCTCACAGTTTCCTGGGGTCAAGAGTCTGGGCACAGGTTGGGGGCGGTCCTTTGCCTAGGGTCTCAGCAGCTTGACATTGTGGTGTCAGCCATCTGCATTCTTGTCTGGGGCTCGTTCAAGCTGTTGGCAGAATTCAGGACCCTGTGGTTGTGGCACTGAGGTTCCCATTTTCCTGGGGGCTGTGATCGAGAGGCCACTCACAGCTCCTCCAGATTGCGTGGTTCCTCACTATAGTCCCTTCCATGGGCATGGCTGAGTGCTTTCTCCCAGGCCAGTGGGAGGGCTGCTGCTGCCTGTCTTCCGAAAGGCTCACCTGATATGGTCAGGCCCACCCAGGATAATCTCCCTTTTTATCAAATCGAAGTCAGCCTATTAGGGACCTTAACCATCTCAGCACAGTCCCTCGTGCCGTATAATGTAACCTACCCGCAGGAGCAACATGGCGTCATGCTCATGGGTCCTGCCCACATTCAATGAAATTATAAAATGAATGACAAAAGGCGTGAAGAGTGGGGACAGGAATCTCGAGGCCATCTTCACATTCCCACAGCAGGGTCTGTACTTCCATGATGATCAGATTCGGGGCAGCGCTGGAGGGAGACTCCAAGCAGGACACCTTCAGCTGTCCTGGACGGGGCGGGGTGGGGGGAGCTCCCACATTTGCTAGGAGAGCTCTTTGTTCTCACACGCTGTGATGTAAAACTCATGGACCTGAAATCCCAGCCCTGGGCCCACCGTGCGCCGTGGCTGGCCATGGGAGCTGGGGCAAGCCCTGCCTTCCCAGACCCTCTGCAAAATGGAACCAACAAACCCAGTTTCTCCTGGGTAGGGTGAAAATGAACCAGTCTCGAACGGACAGTTTATAGGATGTTATGGTCACAATTATGCCTCCCCCTCAATCCCTATGTTAAAGCCCTAACCCCTAGATCCTCAGAATGAGGCTACATTTGAGATAGGGCCTTTAAAGAGGTGATTAGGTTAAATGAGGTCCTTAGGGTGGGCCTAATCCAATCTGCCTGGTGTTCCTATAAGAAGAGGAGATTAGGACGCAGATGCACACAGAGGCGCGACCAGGCAAAGACCCAGGGAGAACATGGTCATCTACCAGCTAAAGGGAGAAGCCTAGGAAGAAACCGTGTTCATACCTTGGTCTTGAACTTCTAGCTTCCGGAACTGTGAGACAATAAATATGTGTTGTTCGAGCCCCCAGTCTACAGCATTTTGTTATGATAGCCCCAGGTCACCAGACCCCGGGCCAGACTTGTTTTGCACGGGGCAGGAGGGGGCGGGTAGAGGGGGCTGGAGTTCCACCCTGGCCTCGCCTCTTGAGCCGGTGCTCCTGTCCCAGCCCGCGTGGCCCCCGGGCCCCTGGGAGCCCAGGCCCGCCCTGCGGCCCGCAGCAGCCCCGGCGTCCAGCCCAGGACGGCCGGGCGTCAGGCAGGGAAGCGCACGGCGCGCCGCAGCAAGCTTGTTTGGATTGCAGGCGGCTCTGCCGAGAGGCTGCGAACTCCGCCAGCTCGTCTAACATGATTCCGCGAGAAATGTTGACTCTAAATTACAAGGACTTAATTTTTCCAACCACAGCTAGGCAGTAAATGACTCTCTGAAATGACAGATGGAAAGTTCAGTTAATATGTTTATCTTCTGGCTCTCAGCGGGCCGCTGCCCCCAGAGCTGCGCGGGCCGCCGGCACAGAGAGGGGAGGGCGCCGGCTGCGCCCCCCGCCCCCGCCCACTCCGCAGCCCCCTGGCCCGGGCCTGGCCCCGGGGCCCTGTGCACAGCGCAGGAAAGCTGCCCACCCGCGCCCCGTTCCAGGGCCCGCCGCTCTGCCCGCCGGGCGATCTCCATCTGAGCAGGGCCAGGTGAGTGACCCTAAGGCAGCGGAGACATGGTGGTCAATCACCCGGCTTCTTGGGCTCCCTCATCTACAGAATGGTAATTCGAAATTCTCGGCCAGCCTGTCAGGGGCATGCCAGGAGCACAGTCATAAGGACACGGGGGAAGGTCTGCATGGCATTTCCTCTGGGTCTGGCGCGGCTGGGACTGTCCTAGGAGGCAGCTGTTAGGACTATTCTCTCCACTTCACTGCTGAGACTGCGGCACAGAGAGGTTAAGCAACTTGCTCGAGGTCTCACAGATCGTGGTAGGCCCTGAGTTCCAGCCTGTGAGGGCTGGCTCCATAATTCCTGCTCTTGGGCACTTCTATCCCATCCCCAAAGAGATCCGTCGTGGAGGATGCTGGGGGAAGGGTTCTGTGCTAGCTACTCAGGGAGGCAGTCACCACTCAGCTCTGGATCCCCTGCCCCCGGTAGACAGTGGCATGGTGGGCTTGGACCGGCCTGGGCAGGGTGCCACATCACACCGCAGGGAAGGGGCACCTCCAGCCCCTGCCTGTGGCCCTCCTGGGAGCTCTGTCCACCGGCCGCCATCTGCCCAAAGGGAGCGGCCATCATCGCCAGAGTGGGCCGGTCCCCTCAGAGACCCCTGCTTCCATGGAAGGACTCCAGGTCCCTGCCCAAGGCTCACCAGTCTGCCGGCTGCCGCTCGGGGCGCCTCCTGGCCCAGCCTGTTGGACGTGGGACCAGCCCCTGGGATGAGGAGCTGGAGTCACAGGGAGGACATCCAGGTAGTTCCCCTTTAGTGGGGAGAGAAAGACGCGATCATTTGGGTGGGTCCGAGCACGTCAGAGCCCAGGGTGTGGGTAGGAAGGACCCTGAGGTCTGGTAAGGAAAGTCTCCCTTGCTAAGGTCCTGCCTGGGGCAGAGTCTTCCAGAAGTTAGGAAAGGGGGGATTCGGGAGAATCCCCGGCCGAGGAACAACCCGGACAGTAAAAAGAATGAGAAATAGTGTGGGCTGTGTGTGTGTGTGTGTGTGTGTGTAAGGAAGCCCAAGAAAATGGAGTTCCCGGGCGTAATGAGGAGACCGACCGACAGACAGACAGATGAAGCTGGTAGGGGCAGCAGAAGCCTGACCAAATGACCTTTCGTAAAGGTTACAAGTGCCAAGTTCAGGAGGTTGGGCCACCTCTGGTAGGGGATGCGTCTTTTGTGTGTGTGGTAAAATAGACATAACCTACAATTCACCGTTCTCACCATGTTTAACTGTCTCATTCAATGGCGTTGAGCGCGTTCACATCACTGGGCAGCCATCCCCACCATCCATCTCCAGAACTCTCCTAGCATCCCAAACTGAAGCCCCACGCCCATTAAACAACAGCCGTCCGCACCCCTCCTCCTTTCTGCTTCTGGATAGGACCCTCCAGTAAGGGGCCCCGGTCTCCCCCTGGGAAATGTGACATGGCGGGGGGCTGGTGGAGCCCACCGCTGTGGCTGCAGGAGAAGAAGCAGGCTGGAGAAAGATCTCACCAGTGGCTTCCACAGGAGTCTCCGCAAAACACCAGGCTGCTTGCCTTGAGACCTCAGGGCCGCCGGCAGATGCCAAGCCTGGAGGGCAGACCTGGCCTTGAAGTCCGGCCCACGCACTGCGAGCGCTGCGGCCCAGGCCAGTCCTCCTCCGCAGGCTACCTCTGGAACAGAGATGACAGGGGTTTGTGGAGTCGCCTTTGGTAATAGGCAGGGCTCACCGTTCCCTGTCCGGTGCCAGGTCCCGACCGGCGGCTTCGCGCACCTGTCTCAGCTGAGCCTCAGGCCCTCCAGAGTGAGTGACTCTGGGAAACCGAGGTTCCCTGAGGGTCAGGGCTTCTAGTCCAGGATCTGCAGCTGAGAGAGTCTTACCCGACACAGAGGGCGTGCTCATAAATGTGGGTTTACTCACAACCCCGCCGTAAATGTAAACCAACCGTGATGCCGAATTTCTCACATGAATGCAAGGATCGGTCATTCGGGTAAACGGTACTTTTAACTCCTGGAGTCGCCCTAGAGTTCAAAGCGAAGTGGCCTTCAGACAGATCGGCGCAGCGCAGTCCGGGTCTCTGCAGGGGGCCCCGGCTTCTGGTGAAAGGCAGGGAGGGCCTGGGGGCAGACAGCCCGTCGCAGAGGCTGCTCAGGGGCCTTTGCCTGAGTGAGGCCAGTCCATGCTTCTGTTTAGGATGTGGGAGGCAACAGAGCCCCCTCACGCCCGCCCCCGCAGGCTCCTGGGGACAGGAACGTCACGGGGGCCTTTGTCGAGCAGTCCCAGACACTGGGGAAGTAACACAGTTGGGAAGGCCCACGTGAGAGAAGGATGTGTCCACGGCATCCTTGCTGAGGAGGACATGACGCTCCTTGCCGGAGGACCCCCAGCCTGAGCGGCTGGAGCCGGGGGGTCATTTGGTGAATCCAGGAAACAGGCTTCTTCCCAGGAGCGTGCCCAGAAGTTCCTGGCATGTCATGGTCATAACAAGTCAGAAAATGGGCTGGGGCATGGCCTGTGAGTCCCCACACGCAGGCTCCCATGGAGAAACGCAGGACAGCCTCTTCTCCACTCCCTCATCTTCTGCCATAATGCCCGCCCCACTGCCGAACATCATGCCTTGGCCTAGTACCTTGGCCTTTGGTGACCCAACCACATCCAATCCTGTTGCATCCTGCTGTACTCCCCTCCCCCCATGTACATGGAGCTTGAGCTGAGGGAAAGGTCAGTTCTCGTTCCATCCCAAGTCTTCCATGATTTAGCACCATGAGCAGGCTGTGCCCTCCCCCAGAAGTGTTTCATTTTCTTCTGCTGACCAAATTCTACTCAAAACCAATTCAATGTCATCTTCTTCAGATGCCTTCTGGGATTCTCCCCGTCAGATGGTTTCCTACCTGCTCCCCCAACCCCACTGTGCACCCCAAGCCCTTGCTCTCACTGGGTTCTACCAGGTTCTACCTCTAGGGTTGCCCTTCCACATCTGTCCACACGTCTGGTCCCTGCTCTAGACTGATAGGCTTTGGGCCACAGTGTCCATGGCCACAGGGTCCCACATGGGCTCTGCCACTGGGTGGTCTGAGTTAAGCCAGGTGTTCCGGTCATCTTTGCTGGGTAACGAACCATCACAAATCAGGTAGCAGGAAGCAATCATTTTACGGTGCCCATGGGTGCTGCAGGTCTGGAAGCCAGTCACAATGCAGTTGGATGGCTTGTCTCTTCTCTGAGAGGTCTGTGACCTCTACTGGGAAGCCTTGGACACGTGGGGGTGGCTTGACGGCAGGAGGCTGGAATCACCTGATGACCCTTTACTCAACTCCTACATGTGGTTTCTCCATGTCCGCCCGGCTTCCCCACAAGATGGCAGCTGCAGGCTGGTCCGACTCTACAGAGCAACTCCCATCTCCAGGATTAGCGTCCCAGTGGAAAAGGATTGGAAACTGGTTTGCCTTTTTGTTTTCCTTTCTACTTTTCTCCTAAGTCCATCAGATTCAAAAGAAGGAGACATGGACCCTGTCTGCCCCCGTGAGGGTCACAGTATAGAAGTCACAGAATAGAAGAGCTTGTATGACAGATGACATTGTTGCACCTGTCTTCAAAAATCCAATCTGCCACAAAATGGGTAACAGAGAAATGAAAATGTATGTACTCAACTGAAGTTTTCTTCTCTTTCCCCCTGTAGAATGTGCCCCCAAACTCCAAAATCAGGTATTCAGCACACGAAAGAAGGCAAAGGCCAGTCAACTTATGGAGCTGAGCTCATTTATGGCTCCAAAAATGTGTTAAAACAAAATTCCTTGCAAGCACATATCCATTTAAAATATGACATCCCAGACCCTGTGACAAAGAAATTATTTCTTCCATCTTTTCTGCAGGGTAGTTTCCAGAATCAGACTGTTTCTTGATCTAAGTTTGAACACTGAAAGAAGAACATTAGGTCCTAATCTCCATCAACAAATTCCTTCCAGCCAAGAACTCCCAGGTTCCACTCTGTTCGTTTCTGTAGGAATTTGGACAAGCTAAAAGAGACACTGTTTTTCAACTCAGATCTCCACCCCATCCAATTGGAATGAATGTCAGATTGGAAAGCCGGTGGAGGGGGTTGGAGATAATTTCCTTAAAGGCATATAATATGAAGGGAGGAGCAGAGAATATCTCAGAATAAAGAGAATGCTGCATGTTGAAATGGTTGCTTGTGTATTGGACACTTTTAAAGAAATTGAAAATGCTATAGGTCCTATCTCTTTAATTAGAGAGGAGGTCAGAGGCTGGTGATGTTAAGGTTAGCTGAAAACAGAGCCATACTGACCTGTCTAAACAGAGGGAACATTAGTGTGTGCACCGCCCCCCCCAAAAAAAGCAGTTGATTATTTTTTCTTTAAATGTAAATAATATTTTTGGCCAAGAGAGAGTTGAGGACAAGCTAAAATTGCCTTTGCTGCTTTCAGCAAATAAAACCTTGTTCAAGACACAGTGTAGCTTTGCTGCCAATTTAGACTCTATTCAAAGCCGTAGGACTTACTTGAGCCTCCCATGTCATTTAAACTGGCCTGGGACCTTCGGGTAACATCTGGAAGGAATGTATGTCGACAAATGCCAAAAATAACTTTCAAATATCAATCCTCTAGAATAAGCCACGGGGAGGGAGGCATTCTTGAGAAACGATGGAAAGATCAAACTCATTTTATTGGTTTGGAGACCAGCCTAGCCCCTCGTGCACCCTGCGCTGCTGATGTAATGTGATCAGAAGGCACCCGGCGCTCACGCCCACCGCGCCGTACCGCTGCTGTCTGCAGACGTGCCCGCAGGAGACCTGGGAGTGTCTCTCGCTCGTGAGAGGGCTCATGGTAATTAGCCGGGTCCTTGGTTCTTCTGGGTTTCCCCCAGGGACAGTACTGCCATTTAACTTAGCCAACGGAGTGCAGAAGGAGGGAGTTCAGAGATGGGACTGGCGTTGTGGATGGGAAGCTGACAGGTATCCATACGCCCTGCTCTTGGTCCCCCTTCCAGCAGCTCTGGCAGGGGCTTCAGCTGGTCCCTCAGCTTGTGCTTGAATACCTGATGAGATGGGTAACTTACCCTTTCCTAAAATCTCCTATTCCTTTAGGACTTTTTGTTGGGCAGCTCTTTCTAATACTAAGCTAGAATAACAGCCTCACCCGTTCATTGCGGGACAAATAGAAAGACAGAAATACCAAGCTGACATCATTCTTACTTGTCCCCACTGGTCATGCTGTGCTCCCTGGACTTTGATAGAAGGAGTCCAAGGCCATAACACAGAAGACCGAGCACTGCCTGTGGGTCTTTCTCCCCAACGGTGGTTCTCCTCGGAGGCGCCAGAGCTCACAAGACCATCCCACGGGGGGTCTACCCCAAGAGATGCACAAGGCACAGGGTGCCATGAGGACAGATGTGAGGCCTGGAGCGACAGCCAGGCCTCAAGAGTGTGAATCCCATGGGACTTGGAAAGCTTTCCCCTCTACGCTGCTGTTTTGTGGAAGAACAGTGAAGTGGATACTTGGGGGAAATGAGAAGTAGAATTCAATTTCTGTGTTTTGGTGTTTAAGGCATGCTTTTACTATTCAGATCACACATGGCTTTGGAGGCCTCCATTCGGATGTTGCACTTACTTTGTAGAAATGGAGGCCATTGCAGAGCCTTGGCGACCTAGCAGGACGACTGGATGCCAGTGTGAGAGCATTGCTCCGTATGCTACTGAATATTCAACGCATGCCTGAAACCTCACAACCCTGAGAGACACATCTTTATTCATCCATTTAATGTACTCATTCACTCCACAAGGATTTATGGAAGACGTACACTGCAGTGGGTTAGCATTTGTCCTCAGAGTCGGGGATAAGGTGGGGAATGTCCTTATCATCTCAAGGCTCAGCATCTACGTGGGGGGAGCAGCAATGAGCAAACAGGGATGTGTTCTGTAAAGGAAAACAGAGCAGGCTGAGGGGAAGCAGAAGACGAAGAAGGGAGAGGACCTTTGTAGAGAGGGCGGTCAGCTACGGAAACACTGGGAAAGGAACATTTCAGCATTTCCCTTCAGACGGATGTCAAATACAAAATTCCTGTGGCCCCAATGTGCTTAGCTGTCAAAAAAACCCAGTTGTTCTGGACACGACTGAGTAAGAAGGAAAATGATGGGCAAGAAGGCAGGAGAGACGGTGGGGAGCTTTGGAGGCCACGGTACGGGTGTTGCTTTTACTTTGGTGGATGGAGGCCATTCGAGAGTCTTGGCAGAAGAGTGTACCCAGATTACATTGTGAGAATTAATCTGCATGTTGTGAGAAAAATTGAAGTTGGGGAGCAAGGAGGAAACAGAAGTCTACTATAACCATCCAAGCAAGAGATGATGGTGGCCCAGAGCAGGCCAGGCCAGGCCATCACCAGCTACAAGTATCCATGATGGTCAATATGTCTACAGGGTACATTGCCACTTGAGGATCAGAGTTCTCACAAGTAGGAAGGTGAAAAGGAATCCAGGTGAGACAGCTACAGAGCCTGCCATAGCTCCCGTGTGCCCCCAGGTTCAGACTTGGGTCTCAGTACTGTGTACCACCAAAAGGAATCAGGACTCTTATTCTCAAACCTGGGAGCAGGAAAAGTATTAATGAGTAGGGAAGTTTTTTAATGCCAATAAGTAAGGTTGCTTTCAAAAAGTGACAGTACATTTGTAATAGAATGAACAAAACAACCAGTTTGAAGAGATCCCATCAACCAAGCTGATCGGGAAGAAGAAAATAATCATGAAGGTTGCCTGAAACAAGTTGATTTTGGGGAAGACCATGAGATCATAATAGTATTGAAAAGAAGACAGTTAATATAATGTGTGTGAAAGAAGAATGTATGTATGAAGATATGTGTAATTGTATTGATTTTAGTAAGTAGGAGAGTGCGTTGTGTTTATTTTTTCTATGAAGCATAGATCTATTTTCAAAGTAGAGAGTTCTATTTCTCACCATCTCCGTTAATAAGAAAGAATAAACAGGGAGCTATAAATAAACTGAAATAATCCTTCAACCAAGGGTACTGTGTCATGTAACAAGCAGGTGGAAGAAAAATCAAGAAATTGCTCTTGTGGTCCTACACAGAAATTAATGAAACAGAATCCCACAGAGTGTTCTAAGATGATTAATTAGCTGAACACTGCACATACTCCATCTCTCAACTCCTAGTAGATGGACCTCAAGATGACCTTACTAATTATAATGCAATATCGATAAGGCATACAGAAGTTTCCAGTTACTATTTATAGAGTAGGCCAACTTATCATAATGACAGGACGATAGTTCAGGTATTGCTAACCATAAGAAACTTTTAGAAATACATCATTTCTGGGAAAGACACCAAGTTTCAAAAAAACTAAACCTTTGAATTTAGATTTTGAAAAGCAGTGTCTATAAAGTCCAGATATAACAAATAGAACTTCATTATCCAGAGAAACTCATCCAGTAGTGTTGTTTGGATCACTCTGGACTACACAAACTTGTCCTAGATCAGAATCTGCGACCTCTTCTCCTCTGAAATCGTATGCGTGCACTTACTTTGGGGTCTGCTAAACTTATTAGTATCTGATAGAATTACTGAAGTCCCGTGTGGGCGTGAAAGATGAAACCTTTGGAATATTACAAGTAAAGATAAAAATCATGTCACTGTAGTGAATTTGTAATTGTGCCGCCACTTTTACGATGAATTACTGTGTCTTTGTTAACCCATATGTCTTAAAATGACTACTAGTTAGGATAGCTCAGGTTATGCTGTGATTGCAAAGAATCTCAAAATCCCAATGATTTACTCCTTCTCATGTTTCACATCCATCTTAGTTCATCAAAGGGCTCTCTGCTCCACCAAGTCACTCAGGGACCCAGGCTAATAGAGGCTCCACAGCCTTGTAGTTCCATCATCTGGAACATGCAGCCTCTTCCATCACTGAGTGTGGCGGTTTTGAAATGGGACCACAAATTCTTTTATGCTTTCCCTCTAAAAGGTAAAGACTAATTTCCCTCCCTTTAAGTGTGAGATGTACTGGGGGACTTGCTTTTAATGAAGACAATGTTGCAGTGGTAATGACATGTGGTTTCCGAGTCCAGATCATAAGAGGCATTGTAACTTCCTCCTTATTCAGTCTTGTATCACTCATTCTGGAGAAAGCCAGTTGCCATGTTTTGAGGACCTTGAAGTGGTTCTATGGGAAGGCCAAAAAGGCTAGAAACTAAGGCCTTCTTCCAACACTCAGCATGAAACTGAGGACTCATGCCAACAATCATGTAAGTGCACCATCATATGAGCAGATCCTTCAGCCTAAGTTCAGCCTTCAGGTGACTGTAGCCCTGGCCGCCATCTTGACTATCACCCCAGGAGAAGCCCGGAGCCAGAACTACCCAGCTAAGCTGTTTCTGTATTCCTGACCTACAGAAACTTCAAGATAATAAATGTTTGCTGTATTAAGCCACTAAGTGGTAGGGGTAATTTGTTATGTAGTAATAGATAACTAATACATTGAGATAGGGCAAAAGGGCATTAAAGGGTCTTCTTCCGGCAAGTTAGTGTTTTGGCCCAAAGGAGGCACATTTAATTTCTGTTCCCCTCTCATTAGCCAGAATTGGCCAAAGTTTCATGCCAAACTGCAAGTGCCAGGGAGTCTTTCCTTGCACACAGGAAAAGAGAGGACTCAGATATAGACAACTACTATAAGCCTCCACTTCAAAGCATTTAAGACATTAAAAAGAATCTTATATACATTTGACCTGTACTTTTAATTAAATGTTAGAAAGCTTGATTAAAGAGGCTTTTAATAATGTATACATATTAGGAAATTTTTTATTCATATTTTAATCATACTCATAATTATGAAAGATTATTTTAGGAATGCATAGTTACAGAAATAGTTGATTGTTAATATATATAAAATACTATTTGTTAAAATAACATATTATTGTTAAGATCCTAAGATTAATAATCTTTTTACTAAATCCAAGATCTACAAGTGTAAGTACACTTCTCATTGCATAAGAACCCCCTTAAAGTTGAGAGTCTATTAAGCGTAGTGAAGAAGTATGTGGACAAATATTGTCCCAGTGCTCATGATAAAGAAAATAACAGGTTCTGAAAGATAAGACACTGCTTCTTAGGAAGTTTCTAAGTGAAACCATTAAATGAAAGAAGGTGATATACCTGGGAAAGAAGGTGAGCCAACATGGGCTCACTAAGACCAAGTCATGACTTGGGGCACCTGGATGGCTCAGTTGGTTAAGCATCTGCTTTTGGCTCAGGTCACGATCCCAGGGTCCTAGTATTGGGCTCCCAGATCGGGCTCCAGAGAGCCTGCTTCTCCTTCTCCCTCTGCCTGCCACTCCCCCTGTTTGTGTTCTCTCTGTCTCATTCAAATAAATAAGTAAAATCTTGAAGAAGAAAAAAAAAGAACAAGCCATGGCAAACCGACTTGATTTCCTCTTAGGGTGGATTTTTTTTTTTAATTGATTAAGTTTTATCAGAACATATACAAAGACTATTTTCCCCTTGCATTATATGACATGGAATCCATAGCTAAAATGACACTCGAGGAGTACCAACCTAGTCAGAAATATTAAGGTGTGTGTCTTATTTCTCTGTAACTGTTCCTTTCCTGCTAAGTACCTTGGATAACACAGAAGCAAATAATGCAAAACCCAGGGGGGTAGTTACTCTGGTGGATTATCAAATCATGATCCAACATGATCCTATTAAATAGGGGAATGGTCTGAAGTCAAGATGAAATCAAATGTATTCACTGAGAGCCTCTGACTATTAGACAGGGCCACTTTGTCTATTTTACCCATTTTTTGAACAACCTGCTTCATGGCCAGAAACAGATCCAAAATTTTCTCCTCTTCCTTCTCTCCCGTCTAAGCATAGATGGTTAGGACCCAGGACTTGTCTTCTGCAGCCATACTTGGGCATCTTGCTCTGTGTGTGTGTGTGTGTGTGTGTGTGTGTGTGTGTGTGTACACACCCATGTGTTCTAGCTCCTTCACTCATGAAGAACATGACCATGTGTGTTCTAGCTTCTTCACTCATTCACACATGAATGAGTTAAGTCAGACTTACACTATTACCCAGTTATCTTCAATTCAGGATGGAAAGAACTGAGGTCACCTTCAGCCTTGGTGAACTAAAACAAATTCTCTATTCCAGTTTTGATCAAAGAAGCCTGCCCTTTGTCAATCTTGGGATGCATGCCCAACCACTAATAAAGATTTTTCACTTTTATTTTCCTCTGTTTTTGTCTATACGCCATTGGACAGAACCCTGGAAGGGAAGAGGGTTGTCTTAGGCCTCAATTCCCAATAGGTCCTAATGGAATATAAACCCAGAGTTTGACATGGCTGCTGGGAAAACTAGTGTTATCTTAGGTGGCGTTGCTAGAATTGTGTAGAGCCCAGAAAGCAGCAGTGATAACATTTAATTTGGCAGTGGTAAGATCTGAGGGAAACGGTGCTTGCTTCTGAGCTCCACACTAAAAGGAAGTGATACACAGAGTGGTGATCAAGACAGTGAAAAGTTAGGGTCATGTAGGGGTGGTGGAGGAAAATGAAGCTATGTAACCTAGATTGGACGGAGACGTGTTGATGAGCTCAGGCATTTGAAGGGTCATGGGGGAAGCAGTGTGGACAGACCCAACTCCTTGCAAGGGTAGAGCACTAATCCTGGGAACTGGCTATGCCAGGAAAAAAAAGATAGGTGCAGAGCAAGGAAGAATTTTCCATTGGGCTGTCTCAGCATGGATTTTTTCCAGTTCGTGAGGTGGTGAGACTCCAACATTAAAGGGGCCAAAGAGAGGTTTGATGATAGTTTGTTAGATCCCAAGGATCTTAATTTAGGATGAATTGAACTAGTGGCCGTCAAGTTTATTCGTTGCCAACACTCCATAACCTTGAATCTGGCTAAGCCAAAGATAGACACTCGGAGATTAGCCAAACGAACTCTGAATTTAATGAAGAGAGCTTTAGTCTTTATGGTCAATACAGCTAACATTCATCAATATCTAGTTCTCTACTTTCACTTCCGCAGAGGAGTATAAGTCCCGTTCCTTGAAGTGATGTTGACCATATCACCAGTTCTTACCAAAGAAATGTGAATGGAAACGATGTGTCACTCTGGCCCCAAGCAATTGACTACAGATGCTTGACCTTCTGACTCTTTCATCATCTGCAACAGATGGGTGTCGAGATAGAGAGAGGCCAAAAGAAGGAAATCATCTGAATTGCTAAATATGGAGGACAGCTGCCCAGGAGAGTCCCCCAGATCTGAAATGAAGTGAAACTAGTCTTCTGGAGTTGCCACCTTGGTTCTGTGCAAAGTCCAAGGATGTCTCCTCTGTGAGCAAAAGCCAACGTCACTGTAGCTGCAAACAAAGCGCGTCTGGGTCAACACAGAATCTGCTGATTTTATAAACTAGTTCTTTTCAAAGAATCCAAACTACCCTTATTTCATAGATGTAGAAACTGAGATCTCGCAGGTTCCAGTGAGCTCAAAACTGGGTCCTTTGAGCGTCTGTCTTCTCAGCAGGCCATGCTATGGCAGTTGCACAATGAACATATCTCTTCAAAGGAGAATCAAACAACACTCCCCAGGCACCATGTCGACAGCCCTGGGCTGGTGAGGAAAGGCAGCTCTCCTCGCAGAAGCTCCGTTTACAGCAGGGCTCACGCTTTGTCCCAAGACAGCTTTGATCACTATGAAGTTTCCACAAACACAGAATGAATGAGGAAGAAGATGGCTACATGTTTAACCTCAACTACACTGATGAGAAATGAGGCATATTCAGTCTTCAGTATAAAGATTTCCTTAACTCCCTTGCCTCAAACATCTGTCATCTTTCCTTTTTAAAGTATAGGCTTCAAATAGTTGTGTTTTTTGGGTTTTTTTCCTTGTTATCCCTTCTCATCGCATAATGAAGATTCAACGGTGAAAGTCACTTATGGCTTAGGGATACAGTTCAGTAGAGTAGGAGCTCAGGAAGCAGCCTGCCTGCCTTCAAATCCCAGTTCCCTTCTCTTTCTGGCTGTGTGGCTTTGGGCAAGTTACTTAACCACCATATGCTCTAATTCTCATCAGTTAAGTGGGTATCATAATAGTATCTATCTCACAAGGCAGTTGTGGGATAAAATGTGTTAATATATGTAAAGCGTTTGGAAAAATGCTTGGCATATGGTAAGTATTGAAGAAGTAGTATTTATGTTTTACTAAGTTCTTGACTGGCAGGCAACCAAATTCCAAGAACTGTGAACAGTCTGCGTGCTCAAGTCTAGGGGGTTTAAAATAAGGTAATACATGGGCCTTCCCTAAATGCCCCAGAAGTCCATCTGAAAAAAAAAAAAAACCCATAAAACTAGACTAAGCAACAATCCAAGGATTATTAGTAAGAAAGAAGTTAAGAATGGGCAATGGACAAGAAGCTGACAGCATCTGTGATAGCCATGGTGTCACATGATCACCTCAAGCTCTAGGGATGCTGGGAAAAGAATGTTTTCAAAGGCCAGTGAGATGAAAGCAGATGTCTGCAGGGGCTTTCTGGCAAGTTTTGCTTTCTGCTCCATGCTGCACCTTCTTCCTTGTCTCGTCTTCTCCCTCCCTCTCAGACACAACGTTATCTGTTTCCAATTAGGGAAGGCCACAAGTTTTCAGACACCGTGGTCCCATCAGTCCCAAGCCACTGAATCAGGATCTGGCACATGAGGGGAAAAACAAAACTGTAATATGTTTATGCTACTCTTGAGGGGGTTTTGTTATTTGTGGCAAAATGCAAAACCTAACTAATACAGAAATCTTGGCTTCTCTGAAAACAGATGTTTCAATAGCAAAAGAAAGAAGAAACAGGATCATGGGAACTATAAAGCAGGCACCGATCCACCATTCTCTTTTGCACCCTGCTTTCAAAAACTATCTGCAGAGTATGGAAGCTGCAAATAGTACAGAACCTGCCAGAAATGCAAGGCATGGACAACCTAACATCAAGTAATAGCACTGATATATCAACCTGTTCCTTCTGAAACCAAAATAATTAAAAGATTGAAGTACAAATAAATAGACAGAGATGAAAAAACTAGTTAAGAAGCAACAAAAATTGAAAAAATAACATAAGCCTAAAGCAAGAAGAGGGTATCATGAAAAGAGAACAATAAACAGTAAAGACTTCTTAGAGATTACAGATATATTTGTAAACACAACAAATTCATTAGGCATTCTTGAAAATAAAGGGGGAGAGATCTCTCAGAGCATAAAACAAAAGGAAAAAATATACACATCCCAAATTGGAAGAATTAAAATTTCAAAATTGCTCAATGGAGAATACAAAAGTATGTATTTTGTAAGGAAAAAAATGAGTAAGAACAGAGATAAACAGTTGTGGGATTTTTTTTTTACCTTCATATTTAAATCCAAAGAGGTGGTAATAAAGTTGACATTCTCATAACAGTCTAAAACAAACTTATTTAATTTGTTTGAAAATAATTTGACATTAAGAACCACCAGAAAAAGCCATTACCTTTAACCCAGAAATTCCATGGGTAGAACTGTGTCTGAAAGACATAATTCCCAAGCAAGAAAATTTACATACACAAACTGCTCTCTCTAGTACTAGTTATAATATCCTTTCCAAAGGATATTTTTTAAAAATCTTAAGGATAAAATGCACTCATTTTGACAAGGCAATTCTACTTCTAGGTGTTTCACATCAAGATACAATCCAGCGGTTATACAAATATGTACATCTGGGGAATATTATTAAATGATATTTACAGTAGCAAAAAAACTAGAAATGAGACATGTCTTTGGGCAAAGAGCTGGGGCACTGGGGAGAGTTACATCCTACAGTGGTACCGGTAGGCTTCAGCTTGCTACAGTGGCTCTGGGCGGGTTCATGGCCATGCTTTATTCAGTTCAAAATTCAAGGGATAAAACTGTGTCTTACCTGATCTCATTTGGGTGAATATAAATATTATACACAAAAGGTAAATATGTATGTTGATGGTGTTTGGCATTACATATACCTTAATTGTAGTATTTTTTTCTTTTTAACTTTCGGAATTGTTAGACATCTGCTTCACAATACTTTACCATTTTAATCAGGAAAAAAAAAGAAAGAAAACGGCCATTTTGGGGGAGGTGGGAGGAAATGAAGAATGTCTCCCCATCACCAGCCTCCCAGACTTAATAGTCTAGAGAGCAGAGAACTGAATATGTTGGAGGAGACATGCTCCTTGGAAGCCAGGAGGCCAGATAACTAACCAGACATATCATTAGTGTCAGATCAAGACCAGCCATTTGAAGCCCAAGTCATCACTTTTGAAAGGTTTCCTCTCACGTTTAGCTGTGTTTGGATAATGACCCTGTGTAGGTTCAACTCATTCATTTACTTAGAGGTACTTTTTATAACTGGTTTATCTTGGAGTGTTCAACAGGAAGTCACATAACTTAAAGTAAGACATCCTTTGCTAAGCTTTGCTAAGGCTTTTATGACTAACATGAGCGTTTAGTAACACCTATTTTAGATTTTCCAGACTAGAATTACTGCTATAACATAAAAATCTTGGGCCTTGAACACACTCTGTCTATTGATAAAGTAAATCTCCATTTATGTCTTCATTCATTCACTCTCCAAATATAATTTTAGGTTGCTTTTGTGCCTGACACTGTTAGGAAGGGGAGATACAATGGCGTTATGGGTTGAATTGTATTCCCCCCAAATGTATATGTTGTTATATATGTATTTATTTATTTATATTATCATTTTTTATATTATTAAATATATGTTACTTGGTTAGGGACTTTACAGAGGCCATCAAGTTAAGATAAAGTCCTTAAAATGGGTCCTAGTCCAATGTGACTGGTGTCCTTATAAAGAGGGGAAATTTGGAGACAGACGTGCATATGGGGGAAATGCCATGCGAACACGAACATGAAGACGGCCATCTGCAAGCCAAGGAAAGAGGCCTGGAAGCAATCCTGCCAGCACCTTGGTCTCAGACTGTTGACCTCCAGAACTGTGAAACAATACATTACTGTTGTTTAAGCCACTCAGTTTGGGGTTAGAGCACGGAACCAGACAAAGCACACCCAAAGACAGCCAGGGAAACTCCCAGTTGCTGACCCTGTGAGGACGTTGGTAAAGGACCTGCCCCCTGCCCTGAACAGTGCGTGCTCACAGGGACAGGAGTCCCAAGTCTCAGCAGCATAAGCTGAGGTGTATCTCCCAGGTTGCTGTTATGGTCTGTTTGTACTGAGGATACTGTGAATCACGGGGCGTGATCATGTTTTCCTCTTCTTGTAGGCTGCTTGGAACCTCAGAAACACCTTTAGATCCTAAATGTATAGGACCTTGCAGTGGACATTCCATGCTTCATCTTATTATTTCTACCCTCTTAACCCACACTGACTTTCATTTTAGCTCATATTAGTTTTCTTTTTTTTTAATTTTTAAAAAAATTATTATGTTATGTTAGTCATCATAGAGTACATCATTAATTTTTGGTATAATGTTCCATGATTCATTGTTTGCATATAACACCCAGTGTTCCATGCAATATGTGCCCTCCTTAATACCCATCACAGGGCTAGCCCATCCCGCCACCCCCTCCCCTCTAAAATCCTCAGTTTGTTTCCCAGAGTCCACAGTCTCTCATGGTTCTTCTCCCCCTCTGTTTTCCTCCTCTTCATTTTTCCCTTCCTTCTCCTAATGTCCTCCACACTAGTCCTTATGTTCCATATATGAGTGAAACCATATGATAATTGGCTTTCTCTGATTGACTTATTTCACTTAGCATAATACCCTCCAGTTTCATCCATGTCAGTGCAAATGGTGGGTATTCATCCTTTCTGATGGTTGAATAATATTCCATTGTATATATAAACCACATCTTCTTTATCCATTCATCTGTTGAAGGACATTTCGGCTCCTTCCACAGTTTGGCTATTGTGGACAATGGTGCTGTGAACATTGGAGTGCATATGGCCCTTCTTTTCACTGCATCTGTATCTTTGGGATAAATATCCAGTAGTGCAATTGCTGGATCATAGGGTAGCTAACCCATATTAGTTTTCATGAACACCTCCAATGATTGTTTATGTGAAGATGGCCATGGATATTTATTTATGTGAAGGGGGCATGGATGATTATGGTTTATATGAAGAGGGGCATGGATATTTTAAATTAAACAGACAATTTAATTAACACTCAAAGATATTTTGTTCCGTTATTAAAAATGATATGACATCATGGATAAATACTTATATTGAATTATGTTGAATACTTTGAATGTTTATTGTATTTAATGTAAGAAAAGGAAGCCCAGGATGGACATCTCTTACAAGCAATCATCAGCCTTTGATATGAAACAAAATAGAAGAAGCTCCAGGAGTCCCTGAGAACAACTCTGGAGCCACTCCAGGGAGCACAACCAGTCTGCAGTCAGGGACATTCCAGAGTAGGAGCCTCTGGCAAAATAGCCTCACTTCTACCCCTTAACCTCTCATCTCATTACAGAATCAGGCCCTTCAAAGGCCAGGGTCTTATTGTCTAAGCCAGGCCCAGGAACTTGCAAACTAAAAAAACAAGTTGGTTGCTCCCATCCCCACCCCAAGACACAAGAATGAGACAAGGAAGGATATCTCAACAGACCCTTCCACCAGAAGAGGATGAAGCAAGACACATCACAGAGACTGAAATCCAGCTGGGCTCCTGCAGACTGTCTGGATTACAGGACCACTCCCTGATTAGGGACTGGTTCTTTTCCCTGGAAGTGACTCCTAATTCACTGTTCTCCCAAACTCTTGGAGCCACTCTCTTTGGCGTCCTCCCTTTTCTAGAAGAAATGGCTGTGTTTGCAGCTGAGTAGCTTTCTCAGCCTGATCCCTGCTGGGAGATATTTAGGGGTCCAGAGGTCTTTTTGGGAATTGCACAATCTCAGTCTCTGCTATAGCAGTGTGGTCAATAAGATCTCTTGAATGAATCTCCTCACTGAAACAGATAAAAGAATAGATATAAGAAACATCTTGTCAAATGTAGTGCTGAGCTATCACAGAAGTTAGATAACCACAGAATGATTTAGAAATATCAGAAACCAATCCTGCTTCTGTAAGATCTTAAACTTACAAACTTTGAAGGACCTCTTTAAGAGAAAGAGCACTAAATTTAAAAAACAGAACGAGGTTCAGCATCATGGAAAGAGCCCATACAAATTAGGAGTCTTGAAGCTCATGTTTCATTTGCTTCACGGTAAATCTACTTCTAGAAAGCAACAAACCTAGAAAAAGTGTATTAAGTGTATAGTTTGAGATGACAATAAAGATATTGATAAACTTCAGAAGTTCTTAAATATGCATATTGAAAAAGCTAAGGTAATGACTGATAGAACAAACATAGAGTGTATACCTTTAAAACAAGTAGAGAGAAAACAATGGAATCAGATTTTAAGGCACTGCATCTAAATTAAAGCACAAAAGAGAACAAAGAAAAGTAAAAAAAAAAAAAGAGAGAGAGAGAGACAAATAGAAATTGCATAGTAAGACCATAGGCCTAAATCCAAATTACATTAAATATAAATGAACAAAAATCTCCCCTAAAATATGGGAACCATCTGTCCAAGTAAAAAAAGAAAAACCAAATCCAACTACATAATGTTTATAAGAGATAATTGTAAAACATAAAGACACAAAATAAATTAAAAGATGGAATAGAACAAAATGAATTAGGGAAAGAATAATCTGAGAAGAAAATGCTAAACTAAAGTACTACTAATAGCAGCTTCAAATATATAGGAAGTAAGAATTGCCAGAACAACAAGGAGAAATTGATAGATCTCCCTTATTAAAAGAATATTTTAACACAGCATCTCTAAGTATTTGAAACAAGAAACAGCTATCACATCATCCAAATGGAAAATATACATTTTTTCTCACATAGGAAACGTTTATAAAATCTAACAACATATTGATCATAAAGCTATCCTCAACAAATTTCAGAAAAATTTATATCATATAGACCACATACTCTGGCCACAACATAAGTTAGAAATAAGTAACAAAATAGATAAGGTAAAATATATTTTAAAATTATTTAAAATATATTTCTAAATAATTCATGGGAAGAAAATAAAAATGAGAAAATATTTATACATGAATAAAAATACTACGTATTATCTTTGTGGTAGTTAGAGGGTAATTTATAGCCTGAAATGCTTACAGCACAAAAGAAGCCACAAAATTAAGCATCCAAAATATGAAATTAGAAACATAACAGCAAAAAATATAGACAGAAGAAAACAAATACAAGACCAGAAATTAATGGCACAAAAGTAAACATAAAGAGGACAGGCAAAATTTAAATCAATTATTTGAAAATCTTAATCAAGTAGACAAACTCTGGGCAAGATTAATCAAGGAAAAGAGGTAAAGCACATCAAAATTAGGATTGGGAAGGAGCAAAATAATCCAGAAATTAAACTAATACAAAGAAATGTTATGAGTAATTTCATGGCAAAAATGAGGAGATGGTACGTATTTACAAAAAGATAAGTTATTAGAAAATGCTTCAAGATGAAAATGGGAAACCTTATGAGATGCCAGAATTTTTCCGCCAAGAAAACAACAGACCCAAACGGCCGTAAGTTAGATGTCTTTTGAACATCAAAGATCAGATAATTCTACCTCGTATCTATCATTCCGAAGAACTGAAAAAGTGAAAGTATATATGAACTTATTTTATAAGGTTATCTGATATTTGATACTAAGACTGACAAGAAACTGGAAGACCCCAGGACTCTGGGTCATGACCTGACCCAAAGGCAGTCACTTAACCAACTGAGCCACCCAGGTACCCTCTATCTGGTTTTATTACGATCATGTTAGGCTCATGTCTATATGGTAGTAGTGATGGGGGCTGTATATGGCAAGTGAGAAAGCTGGAAAAATTTTAATTGGAGGGATATGTCAAAGGGCCCTGGATCTCAAATTCCATGCTAAAGAATTTTTACTCTGTTCTAAAGGAATAACTGTAAATTCCGTCAAGAAACAATAAATGTGGGGCGCCTGGGTGGCACAGCGGTTAAGCGTCTGCCTTCGGCTCAGGGCGTGATCCCGGCATTATGGGATCGAGCCCCACATCGGGCTCCTCCGCTATGAGCCTGCTTCTTCCTCTCCCACTCCCCCTGCTTGTGTTCCCTCTCTCGCTGGCTGTCTCTATCTCTGTCAAATAAATAAATAAAAAAAATCTTTAAAAAAAAAAAAAAAGAAACAATAAATGTATATAAGCAAGTGATTGAATTATATCTATGCTTTAGGAAAGTAATTGGCAAAATACTAGGGTAATTATTTTGGAACTTTAGAAATGACTTTCTATGCAGCTTGACATACTTTGGTGATTTTCCAGAAGTTAAAGCCTTCTTTCCTCTGCTTCTCTGAACATTTATTTCATTGTGAAGAATTTAGGGCCCTGCTCAGTTATGAGATGCACTGTCACGCTGGCCCCAGCCAAAACTCCTCCTTGTCCTTTAGCAAAAGGCTAATGAGATGAGGTGGTCTTGTAGGACAATAGTTGTTCAAGCCCAGGGCATAGAGGAACTGACCCCCATGACACCCGCCAGCCCCAAATACAGATAAGTGTCGACTTTCTTCAGGATGCTCTCATGCCACTTGTCCCTGACTTGTGTCTTTATCCCTCCATCTGTCCAGGCTCTGACCCCTTTGGGGATAGGATGTGTTAGGATGTGTGTTGGGAGGTGTCCTCTCTACCATTCATTTATTTTTTGGGTATTTATTTATTTATTTATTTATTATTATGTTAGTCACCATATAGTATATCCTTAGTTTTTGATGTAGTGTTCCATGATTCATTATTTGCGTATAACACCCAGTGCACCATGCAATACGTGCCCTCCTTAATACCCATCACTGGCCTATCCCAGTTCCCCACCTCCCTCCCCTCTGAAGCCCTCAGTTTGTTTCCCAGAGTCCATAGTCTCTCACTTGAATGGGAGCAGATTTAGTCCACTTTGACCCTTGGTACTGTGTCTCAGACACATTCTCAATCACCCTTTATCCTGACTTTGCCTTGTCACTCTCCTTTCTGGAAGAAGCCCAGATCCCCAGGTTTCCCAACCCTGGTCCATAGACAGAACAAACATTCCCGGGCCAGGCCTGCTCAAAACCACTCTTGGTCTCAGCTCCCTTGTCATTAAGATAAGGGCTTTGGCTCTGATCAGTGTTTGCATATCTCCTTAGATCAGTGTTGAAATAAATCCTTACAGTGTTTGGCCTTGACCACAGTTTGAAAAACTGTGGGTTGCAGCCATTAGTTTGTTGTGAAATCATTTTGGTGGGTCATAAGCAGCATTTTTTAATAGACTAGAATCCTATTTTTAAACAGAATAGGATAGCAAGTATCAAATTGCTTCACACATAGTAGGTATGGTTTCTTACAAGACATATTTCGAAACTTATCTTGATGTACTGAATTTTGACACTGTTATGGACTAAACTGTGTCCCCTCAAAATTCATACATTAAAGCCCAAACAGCTAGTGCTTCAGAATGTGACTGTATTTTGGAGATAGGACCTTGACAAGGGTGAGTAAGTCGAATGAGGCCATTAGGGTGGGCCCTCATCCAATCTGACTAGTGTCTTGTAAGAAGAGGAAATTTGGAAGCACAAAAAGGCAGCAGGGGCACAGGTGCACAGAGGAGAGACCATGTGAGGACACGGGGAGAAAGCAGCCACCCGCAAGCCAGAGAGAGAGGCCTCAGGGAGACCAGACCTATTGACACTTCGGACTTCTAGCCTCCAGAACTGAGAGAAATAAATTTCTGTAGGTCAAGCTCCCAGTCAGGCATTTTGTTATGGAAGCCCTAGCAGACTCATACAGACAAATAATGTAATTCTCATGGCAGGTTCAGTCGAAAAGGTTAGGCAGTCACTGGCTTAGGTTGTCTCTAAGAGCCTTCAAATTTTAGAACTCATTGGAGGTTGAAAAGAATAAAGGCCTGCTCTTCAGTTTGCAAGGAAGCTTCCGTAGGGGTCCTCAGATGCCCTCAGCATCCCGAGAGTCTCCCAATGCCATACACGCAGGGTAGAAACACGGCGTGCAGCGGGCCTCTAAGCAGCTTCACAGGACTGTAGCTATGGCTGTGATTATGAAGAAGGAAAAACACAAGGCGTGTGGGAGCCAGCCAAAGGAGTCCCGGGGCCAGACAGCACTTTGCAGCAAAGGATTAAAAAAGAACCAGACTTCTGAAATGTCAGGGTCAGGTGTTCAGTCTCCTGACACTGGGTCCCTTGTGCGATGAGATAACATGAGTGAGGTAGTAGGTGTTTCTGGATCCTGCTCCATTTCCTTCCATCAGTCCACCCCTGAGCACCACCCCAACATAAATGAGGGCGAGTCCTGTCCTAGCAGAGCAGGCCCCACGCTGGCTGGAGTGACGGCACGCTTGCGTATTCCAAAGGTGAGTCTGTGAACACCGTCCCCAGGGTGACATCTGATGACGGCCTCCCCTTGGCAGGTCTGCTTGGACCATCCAAGAGTCACTCTCGTAGTCACTGTATGACCTCCAAAGCCTGCTGCTAAAGAGTTTTCTGTCTCCAAAAATAATCTCTAAATGCTGGTTAGCAAGGCCCCAGCATAATTCATCCCCTGCAAATGAGTGAAAGGAAGCTAGTGCCCAGCTCCTGGCACAGCCACAGAGTGGGTCTTGGAAGAGGAGGTGGCCATGACTTCAGTCTTTGGCAGAGGGAGGTGGACGGGCCTCAGAGCCAGGCCAGCGCCAGGACGCCTGGCATGGGCATTTCCTTCTGGCTGGGGCCAGGAAACAGTTTGAAGCTCCTCTACTACTCCTCCCTGGGCCATGGGAGTCTGTCACCTGAGCTGGCCACACCACTGTGTGAGTGTGTCCAGGATCTCGCTTTTCCAAGAGCTTCCCAATAGTTACTTGAACACCAGGCAGCAGGTGCTTGGTTGTTGGATCCGATCCCTGATTGTACATAGAGCACCTCTCCATGTCCTGACTCCCCTCTGACCCCCTGGCTCGGAGAGACCAAAGATCCTAGACATCATTGCACTCAAGGCTGATTCTCAGGACTAGATGTGCGTTACTTTGTGCTGAGAGAGAGATGCCGTGCCAGCTTTCATCCACCAGCTTTTTGCCCCCATGCATGCAGGACTCTGGCTGATCTGGAACATTTTGAGGCTGGGAGGAGTTGGGGATAGCATCTGCAGAGGAACAGGGGGAGGTTACTCAGCATCATCAGCATTTAGTTAAACTTTATTCCAGCCCTGGGAGAGAGACAGTTAATGTACCCACTTTACAGATGAGATTAAGTCCTGGAGGTCAAATAACTTGCCCCAAGCCACCAAGTCCATGAAGAGGATTCAAAGAGTTTGTTTGTTGGTTGGAGATCCACAATCTTTGCACTCTTCCCTTTACTGAGGCTGGAAAAGTTATTATAATTGGATGACATGGAGAGGGGGCCCAAGGATGACCATGAGGATGATGAGAAATCTTCAGGGACTTCCCCAAAGCAGTGAGGGGGAGCCCACAAGGCAGGCCCTGATGATGATGATGGTCCATGGCCAACCACGGGTTCATGGGGTCAGTTCCAAACTTTGAAGTAGCCTTCCTTCTTTAGGTTTGGAAGGCGTCGACTCCCTAGGGGGGCAAATTTGTGTGAAGGAAAGGTGGGGTCAGAGGCTGGGGACAGGTCTGAAATCATGACCACTGGCTGAGTGACTCTGGGCAAGTCACTGGACCACTCGGGGCCTGTTTCCTTGATCCGAAAGTGAAACTGACACTCCATCTCTCACCATGCACGAGAGGGTTTGGCCCTTACCCCGCACGTGTGGACGGCATGTATTCATGTGAGTCTCACTACTCGTGGCATTTGGAGGTGTTGAACTCAAATGGAAAATGTATGCTTCCCCCACAGAGCTTTCCTTGTTTGAATGAACTGAATCTTTATTTTTCTTTTACAAGCAAAGAGGTTTTCATTATTTTGTGCCAGACCATTTAATATATTCTTAGGTTTCTACAGTGCTCTTGTTTCACTTAATTTTCTAGATTTCCAAGAAAGTTTCAGGATTTGGTTTGGTGAATGACCTTGAAGGGGCTGAGAGAAAGAAGAAAAATGAGAAGCAATTTGTTTGCAACAAGACTCAGTCTGAGGATCTCACCAAGAAATAAGTACAACTGAATGTATGTGGGGGGTTTCCTTAAAAGTCTGATGTTGGTTCCTTTTAGACGAGTAAGATTGGCAAGAAATCAAGCCAGAAATTCAATGAAATAATGAACACAATTTTGTGTGTTTTAATAAGGATCATTAATAAACAACTAAAGCCCTGGATAGTGGGAGCAAAGATTCTTTTGAAGAAGCATTCACTGTAATCCACTTGAATGCTACCTGGGACTCCCATGACCCCAGAGGAGGAAGGTTTTTCCCCTGAGAGCCAAGCTCCTGAGTCTGCATTGTTCTTATTTTATAGGTGAGAACTCTGATGTATAGGGAGCTCTGGTGACTGGCCTGAGGTCCTGGGGCAAGTGAGGGAATCCAGCAGAACTAGAAGATTCCAGAAGCCTTCCTTGCAGCTTGTGGAGTTGGAGGGGAGATGCAGGGAGAGACAGAGAAAGGGGGAAGGAAAGGGAGAGCTAAAGAGAGGAGGGGGTGGTGGGAGAAAGGAGAAGAGAGGAGGGAAGGAAGGGAGAGGAAGGGAGGAGGAAGTGAGGAAGAAGAGGAGAGGAGACAGGGTGGGAGGGCAGGGGAGGGGAAAAGATAAGGCGAGAGCAATGTAATCTTGCAGGGATGGGGAGGGAACTCAGGGGCCTTAGATTTCCCATCCCCTAGTTACCTTACAAGGTTGCTTCAGAGGCCAAAGTGATAAAGTGATGAAGGCCCAGAGCACCGTGCAGAGAGGGGCTTCCTGGGCCAGACATGAGGTGGGGCAGCGAGCTCTGCCTTCCTCCTGCTGTGTGACCTTGAGCAGCTTTCTGCCCTTCTCTCTGAACCCTGGTTTCCTCACCCTCAAAATGGGCCTGAGAATAGTCCGTTCCTTAGAGAAGTCATGTTAAGAAGCTGACACTTGCTGAGTGACCTGTCAGACATACAGATCTGTTAATGTGATTAAGAACATCATGCCCACTGTGATCACAAAGACAGCACGGTCCTGGCACAAAAACAGACACACAGACCATGGAACAGAAGAGAGAACCCAGAAACGGACCCTCGGCTCTTTGGGCAACTAATCTTTGACAAAGCAGGAAAAAACATCCAGTGGAAAAAAAGACAGTCTCTTCAATAAATGGTGCTGGGAAAATTGGACAGCTACATGCAAAAGAATGAAACTTGACCACTCTCTTACACCATACACAAAGATAAACTCCAAATGGACGAAAGACCTCGATGTGAGACAGGAATCCATCAAAATGCTAGAGGAGAACATAGGCAGCAACCTCTACGACATCAGCCAAAGCAACCTTTTTCATGACACATCTCCAAAGGCAAGAGAAACAAAAGATAAAATGAACTTGTGGGACTTCATCAAGATAAAAAGCTTCTGCTTTTTAGGAAACAGTCAGAAAAACTAAGAGGCAGCCCACGGAATGGGAGAATATATTTGCAAATGATACTACAGATAAAAGACTGGTATGCAAGATCTACAAAGAACTTCTCAAACTCAATATGCGAGAAACAAATAAACAAATCATAAAATGGGCACAAGATATGAATAGACACTTTTCCAATGAAGACATACAAATGGCTAACAGACACATGAAAAATGTTCAAAATCATTAGCCATCAGGAAAATTCAAATCAAAACCACACTGAGATACCACCTTACACCAGTTAGAATGGCAAAAATTGACAAGGCAAGAAACAACACTTGCTGGAGAGGATGTGGAGAAAGGGGATCCCTCCTACATTGTTGGTGGGAATGCAAGTTGGTACAGCCACTCTGGAAAACAGTGTGGAGGTCCCTTAAAAAGTTAAAAATTGAGCTACCTTATGACCCAGGAATTGCACTACTGGGTATTTACCCCAAAGATACAGACGTAGTGAAGAGAAGGGCCATATGCACCCCAATGTTCATAGCAGCATTGTCCACAATAGCTAAATCGTGGAAGGAGCCGAGATGCCCTTCAACAGATGACTGGATTAAGAAGTTGTGGTCCATATATACAACGGAATATTACTCAGCTATAAGAAAGAACGAATTCTCAACATTTGCTACAACATGGACGGCACTGGAGGAGATAATGCTAAGTGAAATAAGTCAAACAGAGAAAGACAATTATATGGTTTCTCTCATCTATGGAACATAAGAACTAGGAAGATCGGTAGGAGAAGAAAGGAATAAAAAAAGGGGGTAATCAGAAGGGGGAATGAAGCATGAGAGACTATGGACTCTGAGAAACAAACTGAGGGCTTCAGAGGGGAGGGGGAGGGGGGAATGGGATAGACCGGTGATGGGTAGTAAGGAGGGCACGTATTGCATGGTGCACTGGGTGTTGTACGCAACTAATGAATCATCGAACTTTACATCAAAAACCAGGGATGTACTGTATGGTGACTAACATAATATAATAAAAAAAAATTAAAAAGTAAAAGAACATGATGCCCACTGCGAATTTTAACATACATCACAAATAAGCATGAGTTCTACCATTTGCATGGTGTGGACGTACCTGCTGAAGCAGGTATTAGTCTAGGAAACAAGGAGAGTGTCGACCGCGGGACTTGGAGGAGAGTGTGGGAGCGAGTGCCACTGTTGTATGGACAGTGCCCTCCATCGCCCTGGGCAGGAAGGCCAGCGTGGCCCTTGTCCTGGGAGCCCTGGGAGCTCTCAGGGGCCCTTGCTGGAAATCCCCCCACTTAGCCCGGGCCTACTCACCTTCTCCTCCAGGCAGTGTTGCCAGGTAAATGTAAAAGATGCCTAGTTAAATTTAACTTCAGGTAAGTAATGAACTTTTTTTTTTTAGTACACGTGTGGCCCATGCAGTATTTGGGATGTACTTGTACTGAAAGTTTGACGCTTGTCTAAAATTCAATTGTAACCAAATACCCTTTTCATTTGCTAAATATAGAAATCTTACCTTCAAGGAGAATTTCTTTTTTGATTATGAAAATAATACATGCCTGATCTATAATCTAGGACATACTAAAGCACAGGAAAAAGAAAGCAATAATTCATATGTAACACCATGAACTGATATTTGAAAGACGTCAATACTTGTAAATTGTGGCCTATTTCTTAGTATGTTACACAGTGAGATGATATTTTTGCCATTTTATGCACGGATCTTATATTTCTTTGGCTTGACATTAGACATAATCCCCCCTTGTCCAACTTTCTTCTCCATTGCTGCAGAAGCCAGTGCTTCCCGATGTGTATGTCTGTGCCTAATACTCTGTCCACACGTCTTCAGATGATCTCTCAAGTGGCTTTTAAAATTATTCCAAGTTAAAGATGTATATAATCATGGCAATTGAAAAGTGATGACATTTAATGTCTCACGGCGACTTTTTTCTAAATCTCTCGTGGGTGCAGTAAAAGCTTCCCTCCCAAGACCTGCTGAGTGACCCTGCAGACATTCCGCCTGCTTCCACAAGCTGATGTTCCAGGAGAGGAAAAGCCGGCACTCAGCCTTTGTTCCTCCCCGAGCTACGAGCACTCAATTCTGCAGAAGACCGTTGATTTGAACAACACAAAAATAAGATCAATGGGATGGTGTCTTGTTTTCCAAGGTGGGAAGAACGGACTCTGGAAGAGTGTTTCCACGTAATAGATGAGGACGTGCACAGAAAGAGCTCCCTTCTTCTCCTAGAGATCCCTTAGACTAGTGGTTCTCAACCCCAGCTACACATCTTAATCACTGGACGAGGTTTAAAAACTGCCAAATCCGCCAGCCCTGCCCCAGCCTAGTCAATATATATCTCAGTCCCAAGGTCATCATCTTTTCCTAGAGGTCCCTGGGTGACTTCAGTGGGTAGCCAGGGCTGAGGACACCTGGTTAGGAGACCTTGAAGCTATTATTTTCATGAATCAAAGCCAAGGAGGCTGGAGACAACAGAAGAATATCAGAGACCCACCTGATGTTAGGGCTTGAAGGTCATCATGCTTTTGAGTCCACCTTGTAGGGAGCCTGTCTGTTGGTCTCAGCAGACATAGCTTCTCTTCAGGGCTTCTGCCAGAATCTTCTCTGAGTCTGGAAAGTGGCCTGGTCCTCTCGGGGTCCAGCTCAAGTCTTCCACTTTCTCCTGATTGCTCCTGGCTCACCGTTAACGTGGTCTTTGACTCTCTGCCTGGTGGTCAGATGTAAGCCCCTTGAGGCTGTGTCCCTGCTGTCCCTAGCACTCAGCTCCAGGCTAGTCCACAGAGCTGGAGCCAAGGTTGCTTCTCCTTTATCACTTGGTGGGTTTGTCTCCCTCCCCATGTGAAGAGAGGTCTTTGAGGGCCTGCAGCTTCCCCTGAGGATGGAGGGGTCTGTTCCCTGCCTTGCAGATTTCTCACTCCAGGGCTAACCTTTGCTCTGTGGAAGTCAGAGCATTCCTCCGATCATTCAGCATTCTTGCCAGGCAGGGACACTGTCACCACCAGGCAGGGACAGACAAGCTTTCCCAGGGGGCTGCACACATGAGAAATGAAAGAAACTTCCTGAGTAGAGTCAGGGGCTAGGCCCAGGGAAGCCAGGGGCCTGGAGGAGGCTGTCAGGGGCTCTTAGTAAGTTTGGACTACTTTAACAAAATATCACAGACCAGGTGGCTTAAACAATAGACATTTATTTCTCGCAGTTCTGGAGACTGGGAAGTCCAAAGCAAGGATGCTGTCATGGCTGGGTTCTGGTAAGATCTCTCATCCTGGTTTACAAACACCCTCCTTCTTGCTGGGTCCTCACATGATGAAGAGAGACTCGGGGGCAGTAGAGGGAGGCTCTGGTCTCTTTGTCCCCTTATATGAACACTACTTCTATCATAGGGACTGCACCCCGGTGACCTCATTGAAACCCAGTCATCTTCCAAAGGCTCCACTTCCAAGTACTATCACACTGAGGTTAACACTTCAAAATACAGATATTGGGGGGACACATTCAGTCCATAGTGGGGGATGTAGGGGAATTAGCAGGGGAAGAACCGAAACATCTCAGGAGAGTGGTCACATGTTTGGGGGAAGTTCAAGCCCTGTGGATGGCCTGTCAGCATGAAGTATCATTGGAATGAACACGCTATGTTGATAGGGCTTGGGGATGAGGCAGAGCTTGCCCTTGGCCTTCTCATCCAGGCCCTCTTGAGGTACATGAAAAGATGAGAGAGGACAGAGGAAGTGAGGGGTTGTGATCACCTATTGGGTCCCTCAGTGATGTCTTCTGGGTTGTTCCAATGTCCAACTGTCTCTGCAGCACCCTCGTCGGTCAGCAGACATCTGGTGAGAAGCAGGTGCCACATGGCAAGCAAGACAGGTGCACATTCCCTTCCTCAAGGAATTCATACTCGTGTGGGTAAGACAGGCAGGAGTCGCACAGATTCACAAGGCCCACAGGTGAGGTGTGCAGATCTGAGTCCCTGCAGGACCTGTTGCCTACAGCTGGGTTCACCCATGGGTGCACCAAGGAAGACCAAAGGGCGGAAGACGGAGGTGGGAAATGGGCCTGTTGCAGGCCCAGGCTGGTCACATCCCCTCCAGAAGGCTCTGCTCCTATCTGCCTCTGACTGCAACCGGGTTCTGAGAGCCACTCTTGCTCTGCTCCTGTGGGTAGAGAGAGATAGGGATCCCCTCCCAATACTTTAGCCCCACTGACTCAGAGGACCAGCCCACCCCTGAAGGCTTCCCCTAACCCTGGCCTACACTTTGTAGTCAGTCCCTTCATTGAACCCTCATCAAATTACTCAATTTAAATATACCATCTGTTTCCTGCTGGGGAAACTGACCCAACTGACCCAATGGGTCAGAATGCTCTGACCCAATGACCTAGACTGGGAGGTCAAGGAAGCTTTCAGAAAAAAGGATGTTTGAACTAGCTCTGGAGGGTGAAATTCCAATTTTTCTTAGTGGGCAGATTCAACGCGTGTGTTTGGTCAGTAAGGGGAGATCTGGTGAGCCCGAGGCTACAGTGAAGGGGGTGGGGGACAGAGGAGGACCTCATGAAGCCCTCCCTCTTCAAGCCATACCTGGACAAGGTGTCAATGGGCCGGGGCTCAGCTATAAGAAAGAACAAGAGGCAAATCACATTCCTCCAGCACTGCAGGGTCAAGCGGCTGCTGGTGCCCATACAGGTAGACCTTCCATACAGGTAGACCTTCCATACAGGTAGACCTTCCATACAGGTAGAACTTCCATACAGGTAGACCTGGTGGAGGCTGATGTCTGGTGGTCCAGGTTGTGAGGGATGTTCCCTGAAAGGCCGAGGCAAGCAACAAGAGGGCCAGAACTCAACTTTGGGGGACCTTGTGGAAAGATCTGAACCCCACATATGGACTGTCACTTTGCATCCTTGAGTTGGTACCCCAGGAAAATGTGGGTTAGAACTAGTCATATAGACATATATTCCAAATTGCATTTCATAATTCTGAAGTTTCATTATCTAGGTGTATGAGTTCCTTATGACTGCTGTTAACAATTTACCACAAACCCGGTGGCTCAACACAACAGATATTTATTCTTTCACAGTTCTAGAAGCCAGAAGTCCAAAACCAAGGTGTCACCAGGCCTTGCTCCTTCTAGAAGGTCCGGGGGAATATTTGTTCTTACCTCACTCAGCAGGTGGCTGCTGGCACTCCTTGCTTTGTGGCCACGCCACTCCACTCCTCAAGGCCAGCATCTTTAAGTATCTTCCTGCTCAGCCTTCACATCACCTTCTCCTCACTTTGTGTAAAATCTCTCCTTGTCTCCCTCTTGCAGACACTTGTTTGCATTTGGGGCCCATGGGAATAATCCAGGACCATCTCTTCAACTCAAGATCCTTCACCTAAACACATCCAGAAGGACCTTGTTTTTGCATATAAATTAACATTCATCGGTTACAGGAATTAGGATATGGGTATCTTCTGGGGGCCACATCTCAGGCTACCACCCGAGGCCATGAGACATCATCTTTCTGAGTAGCCCACATGGGAGTGACAGCGTGGTTCTGGAAGAGCTATTAGTTGACAGCAGAACTCAGGATTTCCTGAGGTGCTGCTATCACTGAGTCCTGGTCCTGAGTGAGTCACTGGATCTCTTAGGTATTTGCTTTCTGTTTCTTAAACGAACTGGGGGAAGTAAATCAGTTTCCATAAACCACTGGAGTCTCTAGATGGGCCTCAAGGCATCTGCAACTCCTTTGCCAAATGGGTCTCATGCACATGTGGATGTTTCTTAGAGCTTCCCCCAGTTCCTCTGAAGGCCTGGGGCCAAGGAAGGCTCATAAAGGATCAACCAGGTGACCCTCAACCCAGGACAGAGAGCCCTGGTTGCTCTCAAAAAGTAGCCAAGCCCCAGGCCAATGCAGTCAGAACCTGTGAGGATGGGCTGGACATCGACAGGTTGTTTAATCGTTCTGGGTAATTCTAGTATCAGACAGGGTGGGAACAATGAACCTTTGAAGTCCTTTCTTTTTTTGGTGCCCTTTCCGGGTAAGGCATCTGACAAATCAGTAGAGAGAGAGCCATGGGTCTCAACTCTGGCTTCACATCGGGCTCCATCCCAGGTGGATTTAATTGATCTGGTGACATGGGTGTTAGGATCTAAAGCTTCCCAGATGATTCCAGTGTCCAGCCCAGATTGAGAGCCCTGTGACAACATGAAAGGCAGCCTTGCATTGCAGCTGCTATCCTAAAGGGCAGCTGTCAGACCTCGGGAGGCCTCCCTGACTGGGAGTTTCTAGACCATTGAATGGCTCTTTCTACGGGAGATAGCAGAAGTCATTTCTCTGGAAATCTTGACCCAACAGTGAGGTTTCCAGCCATGAAGACTTAGCCATGGCTCTGCTGCCAGAGGGTTGAGGCATGGATTAGGTGACCTTTCAAAATTTCTGACAAGTCCTTGAATTTATATAAACTGCTATCAAGCCTGCCCTTGATAGATTCCACTGCCATTTAGAGAAGGAATGTAAGAAGAATAAAAATAACCCGATGAATTCAGGATGGTGGAAAATGTCATTACTGGTAATAAAAATTACAGGAAGCCTTGCTGACTCTTGCTACCTCCCCAAGACTAACATGAGAACATGTTTTTTCTTCTGATGCAATAATTAAGTTTGCCCAAGAAAACGTTTCTCCGTGCATGCCTCAGGGCAGAGGCTAAATGAAGCCTTTAACTGATAAATGTGATCATCTCGGTTTACGGAACTCTCTGGGAGAGAAGGACTTCCCAGGTGGCTTAACTGATCAGCCACGTGCCTAGGTGGGGGTGGGGATGCTCTAGAGAAGGCATTGGAGATTCCTAAAGCTCAGAAACACTTTGTGAAAAAATGGGAGAGGGTTAGAGGGGCTTCCGTAGCTAGAAGCAGCCAGAGTTCTAGACCCAGAGGCCAAGATGCCAAGATGGAAATAATAGATTAAGGCTCATCAGATACCACAGGCATGAGGACACACATTGCCTCAACACCGAGTACAGACAAGGTGAGGGCACTACAGACACTTGGAGAACAAGATAGCCCTTCCTGCCCTGATGGAGGTTCAGTGAGTTCATTAACAGATTTTAACCTAGGAGTCTCCCAGGATGCTCAGAGAGCTGACCCAGAGGGAGGAAGGGATAGCTGACTCCTGACTTGACCTCTGAAAAGCCGACCAGAATAAAACTGGATCGGGGTTTGCCGTCATGGGAAGGGTTTAGCTTCATTAGCTATCAATGAAACAAAAAGCCAAAGCCCCTTGAAGAATGACTTCTCTCCTCTGGAGAAATACTCAAAGGATGAGTGGTATTTAATGAAGTGGGTCTCCCCTGCCCTGTGGGTCAACGTGTAAACAGGCATGACCCTTTGCAGAAACAATTTGGCATTCTGTGTCAATTTCAGGTGTATATTTCAACTCACTGTTTCCACTTGTGGAAATTTAAGAAACATTCTACATAACAAAGGCTTTATGCTCAAGGGTGTATATGGAGGTGTTATTTGTAAGAGCTGAGAACAGAAACCAAATGCTCCTCCTATGACCCCACAGAAATGACCTTATGCCCCCAAATTGGCACGTACATCATGGAATATTATTAGACAATTAAAATGAAATCTATGAAGAGATCAAAGATCCTGATGATATAAAAGTGAAACATGCAAGATAGAAACTTATGTTAATTTCAGCAGCAATTATGTAAAAATAAGAGGTTGCATTAAAAAAAGGGAAAGAAATATTTTTTACATATTAGCTGTGGCACTAACAAAACCTATTTTTTAATTTTCTGTATTTTCTAAATTGTCTATAATGAGTATTATTTGAAATAAAATATATTTTTTTCTTTTTTATTTGTCTCTTCAAAGAAAAGTTAATTCTATTGCAGTTGCTAAGTAGAAGTGATGATCAATTGTTGTGGCCACTACCTTTGTCCCCGCTGATCCAGTGACACACTCTCCTCCTCCCACGCACGCAAACACACAAACCTTCCATCAGCATGACATGCATGTGGCATTATCCTGATTGGGGTGCCAGGGTGGGAGCAGTTGGTGACAGAAGGAAAGTGAGCCTGGGGAGATCAAAGAGTAATTCCCCTAGACTGGGGGATTTTGATGGGTGTGAGTAAGAGGAGAAGAATACATTCTGTTAGAGAACTTAACATAACATTGCTGTTGCAGGTAAACAACAACCACCGCCACCACCACAACCACCACAACAGGCCTGAATAGGGCCTTTCAAGGGGCTTCCTTTTTGTCTCTTTAGGGAAAGTCTGGGGTTTCCTAATCTTTGTACTTATTTCAACACGTCAGACCTCAGCACTTACCCCTGAGATTCAGAGCAAGGAAAATAGAGGCATTCCATCCCACAATTCAGAATCTCCCCAAAGTCGGGAGGATGAGCTGTTTCATTGTGGCAATACGACTGGGAGCCAGGCTACCAATTCCTCAGCTCTTTGAAGGCTTGCCTTTTCCTATGCCCCCAGGGCCTGGAAGTCCGCATGAACAGCTCCTGCCGGGAGGGCTCATACTGGTCCTGCTACCCTCCAGACAGGAGAGAGCTAGCATTCATCACTTGCAGGCTATCTTTTTTGGATTTCATTCCCTGTCTCCTAACCATCAACTTCTCCCAAGAAATCTAAAGCACCTCTCTGTGCCAATGGCTGTCAAACTTTAGTGTGCATTCAAATTGCCTGGACATAATATAATAAAAAAATATTATTATAATAAAAAAAATTCTTATCACAAGAAAAAAAATTGCCTGGAAGACTTGTTAGGACACAGAATGCTGAGCTCCCCTCAGAGTTTCTCGTCCAGTAGGTTTGGGGTGGGGTTGAGAAACTACATTATTAACAAGGTCTCGGGCATGCTGATACTGCTGGTGGTTTGGGGAACACTCCATTCTGTGCAAACCGCAGAACCAGGTGCACACCTGTCTATAGGCAGCTCTGCATTTCTCCACCTGCTGAAAAGCCAGGGTCAGCACAAGGAAGGACTGCAAGCTTTCTGAAATAGAAGATAGTAAGTGACTGTTCAAAGACTGTCCGTGTTGCTGAACTTCAGGGAAAGGTCTGACTCAGTACCCGGTGGAAGACGGTGGACAAATCTATGGCTTTTGCCAATAGGGCTTTGAGAAAGGCACCACCATGGTGGGAGTTCGAAGGAGCCCAACTATGGAATTATGCTGGGGGTGGGAGGAATAGGGGGGAAAATGCAGTATAAAAAATATGGTAAGAAAAACTGGGCCATGGGCAGTATTGTGGATTGAATTGTGTCCTCTAAAGAGATATATTGAAGTCCTAACTCTCAGACCCTGTGAACGAGAACTTTTCTGGAAATAGAGGCTTTGCAACTGTAATTAAGATGTAAGTTAAAATGAGGTTATTGTGGAGTAAGGTGGGCCCTTAATCCAGCATGACCAGTATCCCTGTAAGAAGAGAAGCCCACAGAGATAGACACCCGCAGAGCGAATACCACGTGAAGACACACACAGAAAGGAGAAAACCATACGCCATGTGACAACAGAAGTAGAGGCTGGAGTTATGCAGGCAGTTACAAGTCAGGAAACACTGAGGACTGCTGGGAACCACCAGAAGCCAGGAGAAAGAGCACAGGCCCGCGGGAGCTTTGATTTTGGACTTCAGGTCTCCAGAAGTGTGAAAGGATCAATTTCCATTGTTTTAAGCCCCTCAGTGTGTGGTCCTTTGTTATGGCTGTCCTAGAAAACTAACATAGGCAAGGAATACTGATTTCCTTCTTTCAAATGCAATAAAGTTGGAAGGGAGCCTAAAGGTTGACCATCCCATCTGCTTACCCGTGAGATGGGTCAGCTGTGTCAGAGAGGAGCCCAAGTGAACCTGGAATGCTTGCCTCAAGGTCAGTGTGCTTACTTTGCTGGTCCTATCGCATCTCCCTGTTCATATAGCACCTTGCCTTGGTTTTTGTTTCTTTTTGGGTTTTTTTTTTGGGGGGGGGGCGGGGGGATCAAATGCATAGGTGAGGTCCCTGCCTTTACAAAATGTCAAGTTCTCAGTGGGCTAGGTCCTGTCCACAGTGATGAGAACGGCAGTCAGTTGGTTCTATTAAAAGAGATTGGGACTCTGGCTTTCTTGAAGGAAGTCACTGCTGTAAGGATTGGAAAGGAGTCTGTGAGACCTGATTCTGAGCTTTCATGCTCAGCTCTGCGCCGTCAAGGACCCTTTAGACCTGATGATGCATACTGGCCAGAATGCTTCCCATTGAGCATTTAGACTGCAACTCTGCCCTCATAGTTCCAAAGCTGTTCATATTTGGACCAATTGTACTTGTCCCTTTTCATTTCCCATTCGTAAACCCCACAATGTGATACTGCTTCATACCCACTAGGATGTCTAGAATCAAAAATACAGAAAACAGCAAGTGTTAGTGAGTACGTAGAGAAGTTGGACTCTCATACTTTGCTGGTGGGAATGTACAATGGTGCAGCCATTTTGGAAGACAGAATTGCAGCTCCTCAGAAAGTGAAACATAGAATCACCATCTGACCCAGCAATTCTACTTCTAGGTATATACTCAAGAGAAATAAAACCCTATGTCCACCCAAATACCTGTATATGAATGATCATAACAGCATTATTCATAACAGCTAAAAAGTGGAAACAACCCAAGTATGTATTAATGACTGAATAGATGAACGAAATGTGGTGTATCAATACAATGGAATATGATTCCACCATAAAAAGGGAATGATGTAATGATACACGTTACAACACGGATGAACCCTGAAAGCATACTAAGTGAAAGAAGCCAGTCACAAAACGCCATGTGTTGATTCCACTTCTAGGAAATGTCCAGAATAAGCAAGTCCACATAAACAGAAAGTACATAAGTGATGGGCAGTGCTGGGGGGGGGGGGGGAGAATGGAAAGAAAATACTAATGGAAATGGGATTTTTTGAGGGGGTGTGATAAAAATATTTTGGAATTAGATAGGAGTGATGGTTACACAACTTCGTGTAACCAAATTGTAAGCTTTAAAGGAGTTAATTTTGTGGTTATGTGAGTTATATTTCATATATATATATATATATATATATATATATATATATATAAACATGAGGCTAAGAGCAGCATCTGATGATAATTATCTCTGTAACCATGTGTCTCATAGATTGAGAAGACAGATACGACGCTAAGGACCATGAAAGCAACTGAAGAGAAAAATGCCACAAAAGATAAAGAGCCAAGGACCAATACTAAGTTTTATGGAAACGGAATAGAAGGACACATGGAAACAAGGAACAGAGTTGTCTGAGGAGCATTTCAGGCTATAGTGATAGTGGGCTAACCCAGGGACCAGGGAGTCCTCCCAGACAATGGTTCTAGAACCCTGAGGTTTCCAGAAGTCCCACTTGTCAGTCAGAGTTTGTGAACCAGATGACACCCTCATTGGCCATTTTGGCTCTGTGGTGAGTATAAGAAGGAATAAAGGTTTCCAAACCTTCTCAATCTTAGTCCCTCTCTACCTGTGATAGCTGGTCTCCAAAGACATCCCCCAGTAAATCCCGTCTCTCCATATTCACATTTTCATCTGGTGCACTCCCTCATGGATTAGCCCAATCTGGGCTAGCCCAATGTAACCAATGAAATGCAAAGGAGGTGACACAGTGTGAATCCCACACTAGGTGATGAGAAGGTTTGAAGTTCCTGCCTTGGTCTCTTGTAGTGCTTGCTACTGGAAGAGCCTGACATAATGTAAGAGGCCCAACTATCCTGAAGCTACCATGATATGAGGACACCCATGCTAGCCACATGAATTGGCCATGTGTAGGGAAAGATCCCCACGGGGCTCCAAGATGTCCTAGCCATCCCAGCCCAAGCACCAGGCCCAAGGGTGGAAAAACCATTCTGGATGTCCAGCCTAAATAATCTTCATTTGGCTCTAGCCCCAGATGACATCTGACTGTGAATGAGAGAGAAATCATCCTGCTGAGCCCACAGTCAACCCACAGAATCATGAAAGAGCATGACAAAATGTTTTGTCTCTAAGTTTTGGGGTGGTTTATTATGCAGAAATACATAACTGGAATACTAACCTAAGGAGCCGTATGAGGGTCACTCTTTCCGCAGACACTCAGACTATTCCCAGGGATCAGGGTAAGAGGGGCGCTGTCACCCCTGCCCCCTAGTGGCTTTAAAAGCATCCCCAGATGTGGAGCACCATAGATGCCAGCCCTCTCCACATTTCTTTCTTGACTTAAAGAGTCTGCAGAGTCCACAGAACCCACTGGATTTGCCTGCTTCTGGCTGCTAGCTTCCCTGGCAGCACACCATGATTTGGGCAACAGCTAGGACCCTGTCATCTGTCACCTGGCTGAGTCTCCAACTCTTCACCCGAGAGCTGGGCGATGCCCTGATGCTGTCCGTCCCAGGCATGGGGAGACCGTACTTTGGAAATGTGGTCCAGATCCGGCAAGGAAAGGGGCTGTAGGAATTGGTGCCCAACAGAATCCTCCAGGCCAGACTGGAGCACACCACACGCCCTGGCTCTCCCTGCCTGTTGATCTGGGCTTCGTGTATTTTACATTTTATTACTGCTGGCGCTGGGCCAAGGCTGTACCTAAGCACTGATGCTGGCAACGGGGGGGTGGTGGCGGCATTTCCTGGGCTGTGTTTTTGGGGGAGGAAAGTCGTATTTCAGAGATTTATTCTCTGTATGCTGTCAGTTTTCCCCTCCTTGTCCTGTGCCAGGGCTTGCTTCTTGGGGTGAAAATTCCATTTTTATTCCATGCCTGGCCCTTTTGGGAGACACACTAACTTAATCCATAGATGACCATGGGTATGGATATGGTGTGGTTTATAGGTATGACCATCGCGTTCTCTGGAGTTTCAAGACCAGGGGTCCCAGAAAGTACTAGTATGTGACATTGAGGGGTCAGGCTGCCACGTTCAGTGACCTCCAGCCCGTGTTATTGATGGTCTTCACCTGTGTTTACCCCACTACTAGCCAAGGCCAACCCCAGATGGTTTAGACCTGGAGGGAGTAGGGTAGGGGCTTGAGCAGCAATGATAAATGCAAACAGTGTATGAATGCAATCTGTTTTAAAACACTGACCAACTCATTAAACACATACACACATGCACGCATACACACACATGCCCCTCAATGAGTTAAGTGCATTTGGACAGTATTATTTTTCATATCTCAACTGCCTAAAACCTGGTGCAGTTTGCAGGCTCCACACGCAACTGGACCTTCAGAGCTTGCCCTGGCCTGGGGATCTGACCGGCAGCTAGCCCTTGATCTGTGCTCCTGTTGGACCAGCAGCATAGAAAGGAGCAACCCAATGACAGCCAGGAAGGGATTCGTGGGGCCAGCTGGAAATGGCGGCCTCGTCTGCCCCTTGGCCATTCCCAGAGTTCACTCTGCGCCACCCAGGGAGGGTTTGCTCTCTCTGTCTCCTTTCCTTGCTTCCCAGTCCTAATGCCAGTTCCTCACTAAGGATGGAAAAACTGAGCCATAAGGAAGTAAAGCCAGCTAGCCGGGCATTCAGTAAGGAGCAAGCAAGCCAGGTCACGACCCAGGAGTGACCCCGTTGCCCAGGGGACATGGAGAGAAGTCACCAGGGCTTGGCAGTGTTGGGGAGGCTGGGGCAAGAGAACCCTGAATCCAGCGAGAGCATCTCCTGCCAGGATGAGTGGGCTTTGAGCTTAGGCCAACAGCAGAAGACTCATGTCATGTGAGGAAAGTCACTCAGCTGCTTTGAGCCTATCTCTTCCTCTTCGACATGGGTAGATCCAAGAATACTCTGCCTCTTACTAACCTCTGCCTACTCTTTGGCAAATCACGTAGATGTGAAAAATGCTTCATAAAGTACATACATGAAGTACCTTCATCGTTATCACTGTAGCCAACAGCAACATCAGACAGGACCTGCAGAAACCCCTCACACCAGCCTTCAGCATCCTACCTGGCAAGTCCAGGAGCAGATGGATTCCAGACTGCCACCATCTTGTCCTTACCTCCCTGTAGGCACACGTGCCCCCTCACGTCTAGAGATGAGCAGGCTGACCTCAGACTCGCCTGAGCAGTGCGGTGTGTGGAGGTCACACTCAAGGACTTCTGAGGTTATGCCAAAAGATGTGTTGCAGCTTCCAGTGGGCCTGTTGGAACACTTGCTTTGGGGATGTCCTTCTAGTTGCTCACTTTGACAGCACGTGAAGAGGCCATGTGTAGGGGTGACAATCCCAGCTGAGCTCCCAGCCCACGACAACAACCGCTGGCCCAGTCAGTGAGTCATCCTGGACATCTAGCCTAGCTGAGCTCTCAGACTCCAGCACAGCCACCATTGGACTGCCATGGCCTGAGACACCCCAAATAAGAACCACCCGGCTGAGCCCAGTCAACCCAGAACAGAACCAGGAGAGAGAAGAAACTTGCTGTAAGCCACTAGGTTTTAAAGCGGAATAGCTAATCGAAACAGCTCTTCCTAGACCTACAGGCATCTGGGCTCCCTGGTTCCCCCGCCTGAGCCCTAGAGTCTGAACCGCTTTATCATTTTCCTATTGTGGCTTTTCCTCTCACTCTGTTCCTTGGCATCACCCCCCACTTTTCTGCCGTCCCCACAGATAAATCCAGGGGCTTTCTCAGTTTAAGTCTCTTTCTACAGCTTCCCTTTCGGGGGCAAAGATAAGATAACAGAGTGACAAGCACACAGAAGTGACTTCAGAAGGATCCAGCAACACCCATACATGCCGTCCCTAGCCTGAGGGGGTGCTTCCTCTTTAGATGATGACCAGGAGAAGCCCCTGAACTCTTGCAAACAAACGTCGAGCTCCTTCTGACTTACACCTCCAAACCCCTGCTCCGGGAGCTTCTTGGAGCGGAGAAGAGTGAGGATGCCCCTGTGTGGCTCTGTGGTCTGGAGCATTCCTGGTTCTGCATGTCCATCCTCCAACTAAGAGTCTGTGGTGCCTATCATGCCTCTTCAGCCTTGACCTTCGCTCTCCAGGAGCAAGGAGCCTGGCCAAAGAAATGGCTTTCAGAAGAAGTGACTCCACTGACCCAGCTTTCTGGCTCTGATGTGTGTGAAAGCAGCACAGATGTTAGGGCTAATTAGCCACCAGGGCTATCAAACATCCCAGGCAGCGAGGTTGGCTCTGGGCTGAAAGGTGAGCTGTTTGTTTAAGGGAGGTGGGTGGTCTCCAGCAGGACTTTCAGATTAACCTAAGCCCTCTGAAAATAGAAAATGCAAAGCTGGGCAGCCTGGGGTACGAATCAGGATAAGTGCAAAGCAGGCGTGAGGTCCTCTTTGATTTCAGGATCCTCTAGGGGAAGTGAGGAGGAGGGAAGGGGGGCAGAATTCCTTCTGGCTCCAGCCAGAGACAAGAAGGACAGGCTGTCTTGGGGCAGGAAAGATACAGAGATGTCCTGCAGCCCCACATGGCATTTCTGTGGAGGAAGTTTCTAAAGCTCTTGCATTCTTGAGCAACTCCATCAGCTCTCGATTCCTTCCTATTTCTGGGGCTAGCAGGAGGATTTGGCCCCAGTGCGCTGGCTTGGAGTCCATTTTCGTGGGCTTCCCACAGGCCCCACACCAACTCCCGCACTGGGTTCTTCTCTTCTAAGGAAGGAGGTTACGGTCTCCGTGGGACCCCTGGGGCAAGCTGCAAAGGTTTGCACACACGCATCTTGCCAGAGGTCTCAGGACAGATGAAAAAAGAAAAAAAAAAACACAACTAAGTGTTGGGGGTTCAAAATATAGTACTTCTCTTACACATCCTTTGGGAGATAAACATAAGTCCACACCAAAGAATGTCAAAACACCACCTCTATTACTGGCAAAGGTGATTGAAGAAGATGACCTTACTTGTGCAGCAAAATGGACCTGCCCCTAGACATTTCTCCTTCCCCAATCCCACGTAGCCAAGAGAGCACAGAAGACCAATTCTCTGGGGGACAGGCAGATCCCAAGACACGGAGGGGAGTCTCAGCACAGACTGGCAATTCTCACTCTGAGCCCTGGGGAGAAGAGTGAGGCCCAGAGTGTTACTTGGGGGGACGGGTTCCCTCTCCACAGAAACATGGAATCAAGGAAAAGAAAATCCTCCCCACCAGCAAACAGGAACAACCCAGGAAAGCTGGGAGTTCCTAGAGAACTTTATCTTCTTGGCAGGATTTGAATGTCACCCCAACCCCTCAGAGCGACAACATGCACTAGTGGAAAGAACATGACCTTGGGGACCCCAGGTGGGTCAGATGGCCTCTTCGAGCCCCTGTTTTCTCCTCTGCAATGTGCAGTGACAGTTTTTGGCCTGGCAGGAATTCTGGGGGAGTGATGGAGCCTGGGTGATCCCAGCTTCAGAGTCCTAGGAAACCCCTCTATCTCGGGCAAACTGGGATAGCTAGTCACTCTACTGAAACACAGTGGGTGCTCAGGAATTATTTCCCGTGCTCCTTGCTCACACTTCTATTTTGAGAGTGAAATTTGGATACTTCTTCAAGCAGAGAGCCCAGGCAGCCCCCCTCTCTTTCAGAATACTGGAGGCCCCTCTAGGGAAGGGCAGGAGAGTGGACAGGATCAGGGCATTTGAACTTGGAACATCCTCTGGAGTCAGAAATAAACAGACGTGCATTTCAGAGGAATATTTCTGTGGCATCACCCCTAAGAAAGGTCAAGTGGAACCACCCCCTGGCACACAGCTAAGTACATGTTGCTGAGAAAATGTTTGGACTTCCCTTTGAGGTGTCAGGGTGAAGCAAGGGGACATATGAATTGGTTCATCAACAACATCACCTTCCCAACCATTGGCCCCACATGCCCCAAAGCCCACCTCTCAGCCCACTGAATCCAAGTTCAACGTCAGAATCCCCAGCCTGGTTCTAAGTGGGTCTTGCCATGGGGGTCCAAGAAACGAGAATGTCTCTGGAAATGGGATCTTCTGGGACATTCACAGTCATTGTCTAGAAGCCAAACAGCCTTTCTGATGCATATTCCCCACTAGATAACTGCCCCAATCCAGTGCCGGAGCTTGGACAGAATTGACCAGCTCTCTGGACGTGTTCTACGGCAGGAGAACAGGCCTGTCCCTTTGCAACAGTATAGAAACCTCATGCGGTTGGAGGCCTCAGCTTCCATGGAGGCAATGCCTCTGGGGTGGCCAAGGGAGGCCCATTGCTGTGTTTGTGGTTGGAAAGTTCTAGAAGCCCCTAAGTAAGTGCCATACAAGAAGAACATTGCCAAGCTCTACTGTGGAAACCTCGGGTTTCCTGAGAAACTGGTGGGCTCTCTTTGTGACCATGAGAATGATGTAATCAATGAAGTTCTCTTCTGCTGCCAAAGCTCAGAGTGAAACTCGAAGCTCAATTATAGCACCTAAGTTGGTCCTCACAGTTGATATATGTGTGTTATTACCTCGTCTTGCTTCTCTATTTTTACTTATTTTTCCCTAGACCTGGCTTGTTATTTCTGTGGTATCATAATATTATTATATGTATCTTTGTTAGACGCTACCTCGATTTGGGGATGGGGGAGTAGTTGGCATGAGGGCTGGACTAAGGCAATACATCCTCGTCTCTCTGAAACGCTCAATTAGGCTGGGTTCATACCAAAACAAGCTTGTCCCTCTACGGCTCACCTGGAGCAACCCAATTCTGCTAACATCCCGAGTAGCGAGTATATAAAACCACAAGCCCTTGAGATAAAGTAAAACAGAGTGACTAGTAGCTCAGACTTTGGGTTAAATACCTTAGGGTTCCAAACCTGGCTCTACCTCTTACTAACAGTGAGATTTGGGGCAAATGACATCTATAATATCTATAGTCTTCTTTTCCTTAGCTTACCCCATCTGTCAAATGGGTATCCTAATATCTTACCCTCCATCATAAGGACTGAGATGAACCATATACACAATGCCAGCCATGACCCCAGTAATAATCCCGTGGTTTCCCCATGACTTAACATGCAAGGTTCAGACATTTTAGTAAAGGATTTTTCTCTCTTACCACACAGGATACTCATACAGAGCCCTGGGAGACAAATGTTTTCCCCAGCTGGAACGTGGGGACACCAAGACACCAAGGGCCCGTTATGCAGCTAGAAAGTCGGAATGTGAATTTGAATCCAGGTCCTGTCTCATCAAAGCCCACATTCTGGATTGCTGAGCTCTATTTCTCCTCACTGTAACTGGGGGACAATAGTTCCATCTGTCATCACCCATAGGGGAGCCTGTGGCCTTCTACGTGGTTCTCTAGCCCTTTGGTGCTTCTCCTGCATGAGGACAGCCTGGGCCTCCTGATGCCCCACAATATGCCAGTGGAGCCACCTGCCACGCCCTCCCCAGCCCACGTGACCCAACATGGCAGCCTGTCTGGTGAGGGCAGGCCACCTGTGAGCCTCAGGACTAGCCAAAATTTTGGAGGGGAGGGGCAAATGGCAGGCACAGGGAGGTCTTCAACCCAGGCCTAAGCTAGAGGCTCTGAGCAGGAGTAGAAAGTGAGATCTACTAGTCTCTTTACCCCAGGTACAGAAAGAAGGGGCCTACTAGGCCCCAAAGAAGGAACAGGAAACCGAGGGGAGCCGCCTAGGACTCAGGGAAATTTCGCCAACAGCAGGCAAGACACTCAGGCCTCTGTTGACTTACAGGCCTCCAGGGACTGGGCTGTGTCATCTGTGTCCTCTTGGGCAGAGCCAGTAACAGCCTGTTGTCACTAATAGGGATGAAAAATGAAGGACGGGCCTCTCTGCCCAGCATGACCAGCCTCCTCTCTGGAGCCCCCAGGGAGCCCCCGGACCAGGCCTACCTATTCGTCCATGTCCCAGGTAAGGCCCAGTGTTGGTTTTATAGCCTGGCTTAGGGCTGCTGATTGGCTCTATAAAAGCCCAGATGGCGTCTCACCAGTGTGTCATGGAAGCCAAGCCATGTCTCTCAGGACTATCGAAGGTTCTCCTGACATCGGGCACAGGCAGGGCACGGAGGCGCCAGGCCAGACATGTGGGAATCACTGCTCTAAAGAGCAACACTCGCTTCGCAAACTTGAATGCCCCCCCATGCCTTCCTCAGCTGTTCTTCACAGTGACAGCTCATAGGTCTGTGGCTCTTCAGAGTGTCTACCATGCCTCACCTCCTCCCCGCCACCCTGTGAGGGGGTGTGAGGATTCCCCATTTACAGAGGAAAAGCTGAGGCTCAGGGAGGCCACGCGAAGACTCCAGGCCAGCAGGATGGCGGCCACCTCTTGCAAGGTCGTCTATGTAAGGACCCGGTGCACCACGTGGACCCGTAACCTCTCTGCCCGTGATCCCTTTTCCACTTGCTGTTTGTCTACTTTCCAGCCTGAATGATGGGGCTCCCCCTGCCCCCCATTTCCGTGCATGCAGACGTGCACCTGGGAAAGGCCCAGGACAAGTGAAACATGAAGGACGGGGAGCTGGGCCACGGCCCCCCTGCGTGTGCGATTCAGGACTCTTTGGTTGCTCCTCCGCATGCCACGGACGTGTCTCATCTGGGTGAGTGTGGTCTAGATTGCTTTTGGGTCCCTGAGTAACTCACCACGGAGCCTCAGACACATGGTATAGACACGTCTGTTTGTGTGCTGGGTCCAGATCCCAGCTGCAGTCCTGCTGGCCCTCTAGGAGGCCTTTGGAGAATCACCTGATCTCACAGCCTGTTGCCTCATCTGTAGAAGGGGGATCCCAGAGATGCTACGGGACTCAGTAAGATGCGAAAGGGGTGATGGCACCTCACCTGTGCAAGCGCGAACTCAAGCCGACACTTGTGTCCGTGAACTCCAGGAAGGGGCCCGAGCAACCAGAACACACAGAGTGGGCTAGTGTTGCCTCTATACCGAGGCCCAGGCCTCCCGTCACACACAGGTCACGGTGCCCCAGCCCCAGCCTCCTTGCAACAAGTAGGTCCGCATAGCACAGACCCCTCAGCTGAAGGGGGCAGACGTGTGATTGACCAAGACTCCACTGTGAGCAGACTTGTGGTCAAGGGACATCACCACCGTGGTGCTGTGATACGAGCTGGCAGCCAGGACACGGAGTTTGGGTCAGGCGCTGATAGCCAAGGCAGCCTTCGCAAGGCCGGGTCGATGTCCTACAGCTGCACCACGTCCCCAGCATTTTGCACCCCAGGGAAGGCTTGCGGGCACAAAGACAAGCGTGGTGTCTCAGGTCCTGGAGGACAGGCAGGGAGACGGCCGTGGGCCAGGACCTCTCTTCTGCCACTCCCCGTGGGGACACAGAGCCGTGTGAGGTTGATTCTGCCCCCAGAGACGGGCCTGCCAGGTTCCCGCCAAACGCTCACAGCCTCTGTTGGGGCGGGCTTGGGGCTGAGGCCCAGAGCTTATCCACACCGCCACCTTCCAAGCCCGCTCCCCAGGCCTCAGAGGCCCAGGTTAGGAGTTCCAGGCTCCTCCACTACCTCTTGCCTGCCCCCGCCTCCATCCGTGTGCACGCACACACACGTACACACACACATGCTATCACACACTTTCCTCCCTCAGACGTCCCTAATGCTGACAACGCCCCGCCTCTGGGTATCCCGGGTTTCCAACAACACTGTGTTGTCAGGGAATGTGTGCCTCAGGCAGTAAGCAGGAAAGGGGGCTCTGGGCCAGCCTGGCTCCTCGCTCCCCTTCCAGGAGGTGGCAATCTGGTCTGCAGTGAGGGTCACAGCTCTGTATAGCTCTGGCCTGGCCATATTGCACATGCCAGCTTTGCTGCTGGCCTCCCTGCGTCTGTTTTGTTACCTTCCTGGCCGGGCTCAGCAGCTGCACCCTCAAAAGCAAGCAGCTCATAGGGTCTTCCAGGCTGTCAGGTCTTCTCCAACGTGAGGGCTGATGCCCAGAACTTTCCCTGGGCCTGTGGAAAGCTGGGGCCGACATGCTGGGGTCAGCTCAGCATGCATCCATCCATCCATCCATTCTCCCGCCTCGCCTTCTCTGAGGCACTCTGAAGTCCCAGCCCCAGACTGGCCCAGCTGGGTTCTCTGGAAGCGGCTTATGAGTATAGGATTGGCTGGGGAGTCCCACCTGTGAAGGAAGCAGGGGCACGGGATTGGGCAGGGAGAGGTCGGGCTGTGATGCAGACGTGACCACGTCTCTGCCAGGCCCGGTGAGCTCCAGAGCAGACAGCGGCCATTGAGGAGACCTCCTTGGGCAGGAAGAGCTATGCCCTGGTACCACCACCAGCTCAGTGGTGACAGCCTGCCCCAGGAGGAGTGTAAAGAAGCCAGAAAGCAGTCAAGGCCACCAAGTAAGTACACCTTTGGCATCTGGGCAGAAGCAAGGCCTCCCTTAAAGGGGGACCGGTCATATGCCCCGGGGTGGGCCTGTAATTGAAGGTGAGATGCAGTGATGACCGAGCCCCATCCCCGGGAGCTGGTGGGCGAGGTGCTATGGGGATGGCAGAGGCACCTGCCCTGGGAGGACGAGGAGGCTGTCTGAGTGACAGCTAAGATCTGAGCTTCACAGTGAGTGCCGGGCGCCCAGCGGGAAAGGGGCAAAGGCCACCGACCTGGGATCAGTGCACACAAGGTCACAAGATGGTAGCTGGTTGCGGCGAAGGCCGTGGACTGCGGCCGCAGGACTGTTCTGGAGCCCAGATCCTGGCCCTTTCCGGGACGCTGGCAGGAGCTTTCTATTTCAGGCTTCTCAAATCGGCCTGAAACTGTAGAGCCTGGGGCTGTCCCAAGCTCACTTCCTCTCCATCCCCATCATCTTTATTTGGAGCGTGGAATCACAGCACGCTGGCCCCACAGCGGGGCTCTTGTTTCCTGCAAACAGTCTTGGCCTTGTCTGCCTGGCTCGGGGGTGCTGGTCATGGAGGCAGGGCTGGCGACGGGGCGAGTTACCAGCTAAACCCAAACCACCCTGTTAAAGTGCAGCTGGAGGGACCATTGTTTTTGGCCTCAGGAGGCGGCTTAAAAGCCAGGGTTGATTTTGGTCCTGTTTAGCCATGTGCTGGAGCTCGGCAGGCCTCGTGGGGGTGAGCGAAAGGTATGGGTGTCGCCCCGAGGGCCAGTGTGAGGGGGGCTGGGGAAGAAGTGGCACCCTGCAGGGCTCTTTACTGGAATTGAGGGGTGCATCCAGCCCTTCAAAGAAATTCCTCCTCATCTCCTTGCCCCAGATTGTTATCAGGCCCAGGCCTGGCCCCAAACCATGGATGGGAACAGTTCAGGCCTGTGATCTGCCCGCCTCGAGCACAGCCAGACATCTACGCTGCTACTGTCTCCCCTTTAATCTGATTCCCCTTGGTCGCCCACAAAGCTGGGGCAAGAGTTATTTTCAACAAGAATCTCTTTTGTTTACTGAGCATAAGCTTCCATTTCATCAGGGAAAAAAAAAAAATACAGGGCTCCTTCCGTCAAATTTCTCTTGGAAACCAGGCGTCTTTTTGGAGGCAAAGCATCTGAAGACATGGAGTTTTGGGACTCTCCTCTGCTTTGCCCCACGGAGACCCCAGCAGCCCCTCACGCCCTGCTGTGCGGGTACTTCCGCCAGGAGCCTTGTCAACACACACGTTGGGTCAGGCCCCCGGGGCCAGGGCTGAGACCCTGCGTGTACACCGTCCCAGGTGGCGACCACACTCTGCCCCACCGACCACACAGTAGCCGGGGTGGAGGATCTCACCAGAACTCTGCTCTCCAGAGGGTCCTCTGCTCAGACCCTGGAGGCGAAAGTCTTCAAAGCACCCTTGGTGGAGACAGCAGACCCTCCCAGCGGGGCCGCCGTGCAGAGAGAATTGGCAGCCCATAACCCACAGTGCACTCGGAGGGTAACACCCACCTGCATGTCCCCCAGACCGCAGGAGACCTCAGGGTGGACAAGGTGTGCCGGGAGCGAAGAGGGACAGGAGATGGGACACACAAGGACAGGTCTGGAGGAGACGCAATATCTAAGTTACCAGCCGAGGAACGAGCCTGCGAAGGAAATGGGGAAGGAGCGCACCCGGAGCGTGGACAGATGCGTAAGTAAAGTGTCCTGGTGAAAACGAGGCAGGAAATGGTGCGCAAGGGCCAATGCGGCCTAGGAATCACAGGTGCCCTCTGGGCTGGATTCAGCAAGGTGCTCACTCAGCTCTCAGGGCTGCAGCCGGCACCCCAGCAGAGCAGGCTTGTTGGGGGAATGGGGTGGAAGCCAGCAAGCAGAGGAGAGGAGTGGGCACGAGGCTGGGAAACAAGAAATTTGGTCAGAAAAGAAGGAAAGAGTAAAAGTACTAATTGGGGGAGAGGGGGGTTGGGTCTCTTTCCTCTGTAAGAAGGTAGAGTGAAGCAGAGACCAGCAAGTAGGGGTAAATAAAGGGAATGACAAGAGCAGTAATGGGCCCCCCAAAGGCAAAGCCCCAGAAGGCATGGGCCCAGGAGGTGTATAGGAGGAAGCTGTGGGAGGAGGGCTCCCCGGTTTCTGTCTGTCGGGGCTGCAAGGTAGGAGGTGAGAGCAAAAGGAAGATGGGAGGTAGCCATGGTGGAGAACGGGGTTCCAAGGGCTCTGCTGGGCACACACGGGTGATCCGATTTTCTCCAGCAGCATGAACAGTCCAATGTCGGCTCTGAGAAGGGGTAGTTGGGTCAGTCCATGGCTGGGGTGTGGCCAGGGGCACTCAGCCTGGGGAGAGAAGAGCTGGAGAGGGAGACATAAAGATGCCTGTCCAGGAAAGGCTGCGGTTGCTTCATGGACTGGAGAGGGAGAGGAATGGATGAGGGCAGACTGGAGGCTGGGAGTAGGGAGAAAGCAGAGGGAACCGTGGTCTGGGGCGTCCAATGCTGCGATCCCTGCTCAATCAGTTGAGACAGCTATAAGGAAGTGCGTTATGGGGAAAGCGAGAGCATTTAGTTCTGGGTGACAAGGTGAGTGGGAAGTTCAGGAGCAGTCAGTCATCACCACCGCTGGGTGAGAAGCTGGAGTCCAGGTGGCGGGGGGACCATCACTCCCAACCGTGCTGCCTGGGATAATGACTCCGGAATCTCTCAGCTCAGTGGAGACTCATCCAGCATCCTGTTCCTGGGATGTGGACCCATGGAAAATCACATTCTCAGGACAGCATCTCTCCTGCTGATGAACAGCCACGTGTGTGGTGGTGACAGCTGAGAACCAGTCCTCCACTAATGGGGAGACACCCGGGGCTGAGCCTGCAGTCAGACGCAAGGCACTGTGGTCTCTGGGGGAGGTTCCAGGGTGGCAATCTTGCCTTCCCAGGGCAACGACCATCTCTGAGGGCTGGCCTTGTCCACCCAAACAACAGGGGAGATGCCACCAGCACACACAGGGTGAAGGTGAGATGATATAGGACACAGGGTTTTGGAGCAGTCATTGTTTCAGAAAGAAACAGAGAGAAACAGAGAGAAACAAGCACAAGCAGGCAAAGCTCTCCTGAAGGGATGGATTCTTACCATTTTTTTTCCTGCTTAAGAGGCTGACAATTTATGTCCCCTAAACTGCCACTATTAGATCCCACTCAACTCCGTGCTGTGTAAGTGTTACATACATTATCAAATTTAATTTGCATAACAACCAGGAACTTGAAAAAAAGTGAAGTGTGGGGTCGCCTGGGTGGCTCAGTCAGTTAAGCACCCAACACTTGTTTTTGGCTCAGGTCATGATCTCAGGGTCTTGAGATAGAGCCCTGAGTAGGGCTCTGCACTGAGCTTGGGGCTTTCTTGAAATTCTCTCTCTCGCCCTCTCCCTCTCCCTCCACACCCACCCCAAAAGCTTGTGTGCACGCACGCTCTCTCTCTCACCAAAAAAAAAAAAAAAAAAAAGTGAAGCGGCTTACATGCATTTTTATGTGGATACTTATGTTTACGCAAATAGAAAAATACATAAGAACTCTGGTAGAGAAATTAATTTACAAATTCTCTTTCTCATCCAAACAACCATTTGAGTGGGAACATCCTGATATCCACGTGCAAAAGAATGAAGTTGGACCCAACCTTAAACCAAAACTAATTCAAAATCAATCAATGGGCTAAATATAAGAACTAAAGCTATTACATTCTTTAAAAAAAACATAGAGGAAAATCTTCATAATCTTAGATTTGGCAAAGGATTCTTAGAAATGACATCAAAAGCACAAACAAAAAAATTGGGTTAATTGGGCTTCCTAAAACTTTAAAACTTTTGTGTATCAAGGGACATTATCAAGAATGTGAAAGGACAACCTATGGAATGGGAGAAAATATTCACAAATCATATATCTGACAAAGGTCTAGTATCCAGAATATATAAAGAACTCCTATAATGTAATAATTAAAAAAGAAACAATTTAAAAATGGGCAAAGGAGTGGAGTAGACATTTTTCCAAGGCGGATATACAAACGGCCAAAAATCCATGAAAGATATTTGACATCGTTAGTCATTAGGGAAATGCAAATCCGAGCTGCAATGAGATACCACTTCACACCCACTAAGGTGACTATAATAGAAAGGCAGATGATAATGAGTGTTGGCAAGGATGTGGAGAATTTGAAACTCTCATCCACAGCTGATGGGATGTAAAATTGTGCAGCTGCGTTGGAAAACACTTTGGCAGTTTCTCAAGAAGTTAAACAGAGAATTACCATATGACCCAGCAATTCCACTCTCAGGCATATACTCGAGAAATAAAAACATCTGTCCACACAAAATCTTGCATGTGAAGGTTTGTAACAGCCAAATGATGGAAGCAACCGAAATGTTATAAATGAATAAACAAATTCTGGTTTAGATAGATCCTGGAATAGTATTCAGCCATAAAAAAGAAATGAAGTACCGATCTGTGGTACAACTGGGATAAACCTCATAAACTTTTGCGAAGTGAAAAAAACCAGACACAAAAGGATACATAGTGTATGTTTCCATTTATATGATCTTTCCAGAATAGGCAAATTCACAGAGACAAAAAGCAGATTAGAAGTTACCAGGGGCTGGGAGGAGGGGGAATGGAGAGTGATTACTGGTGAATATGGGGTGTTTTATGGGTAATGAAAGACTTTTGAAGCTAGCGAGAGCAGATGGTTACACAGCATTGTGAATACACGAAACACCCCTGAATTGTACACTTTGTTAATTGTATGACATTATGCGAATGTCACCTGTCAGCCGTATGGAGAGGAACTACAGGAGGATGGAAAGAGCCAGCCAAGTCTGAAAGGGACATTGTAATTCACATCGCCCACCTGCTCGCTTCTGGGCTGGGGACAGGTATACTCTGGTTGAGGGTGAGAAGGTCAAGGCAGGTCCTGGTCACTTGTCCGGGGCATGGTGGTGAGTGAAACCTCCCTCCAATCAGTGCCCCGGCCCCCTCCGCCCGATCACCGTGGTGCCCAAGGTCACTCTGACAGTGTGTAGCCCCAGTTGGGGGTGGGGGGCTAGGGAAAACCACTGAAGAACAAACAGCAAGAGGATTCACAGGGGCAAGAGCAAGGACGGATTTCTTACCCTTCCTTAGATTAAACTTCTGTTGTCTCCTTCCCCAAGATTAAACATATTCTCCTAATTAATGTTCAGTCCACTAACGACCATCTTCTGGCCCCCTGAAACTTTAGAGCAGAGCGTGTCTCTGAGATCACCTTGTCATCCCAGCAATGAGGAAATGAGGTCTAGAAAGGAGAAAGGAGCTAGTAACAAAAACACAATTAGAACCATGTGTTTTGTCATTCAGGCCATTTCATATTTATGGACACACAAGTCATTGCTTCAAGGGCAACAGAAGTAAAGGGTGCTGGGAGGAAGGAACGAGGCTTCAGGATGGTGTGATAATAGAGGAGAACAATGTCAGGGAAATTCTTAAACTAGGAGGAGAGGGAAACGATGACACACGCAAGTATTTCCCGCACGTCCCATCCGTGCCATGGGTCACCAGGCATTGGGGGAGGGAAGAGGGGCCAGCGGACAGTGAGGGAATCAGAACCCTTGAGTGCGAGCCCTAGGTCTGCAAGCTGCCACGGGGCTCATATGGGACAAGCTGCTCAACGTATTTCAGCATCTTGACTCCCCTCCGTCCCCAGGAAGAAGAGGGCCAGCAGCTTACGGTCACAGTCGGGTTAGAGCGTGATCTTGAAGGCTGTGCCAGCCTTCTCCTCTTCATCGTGGAGGCTGGGAGCCACGGATGGGGTGGAGGGAGCCAGACTGTGTCCTCAGGGAGAGACAGAGGAGCCATCACTGTGGTCATTTCCTGTCCCCCCAGTTCTGCTCCTAGAACCCCCACCATGGGAAGCATGGAACTACCCCCCAGACACCCGCACCTCCCAGGTCTGGCTGGAGCAGCCAGCTGGCCACCAAGGTGCTTTCCCCCCGCGGCCGGGGCCCGCCGTGCCTGTTCTGGCTGGATGGTGACTCACAGCTGGCAGGCCTCTGGCCCGGCGTTATTTTGAGATCCGGCTCCATGATGGGCTGATGTGACAGCTTTGTCCTCCCAGACCCCTTTGATTTGTGAATCTCCCTTTGTGGCTCGTGGGGGATATTCGGGTCCTGCTGTTTCCGGGCTCCGGAATCCCCTGGGCTGGGCAGGACGGGCCAGCTGCAGAGGGGGTGGCAGACAGAGGCGGGAGCCGCAGAGCGCCGGGCTGAGCAGCGGCTGGCCTGGGCAGCTCGGCTTCACTTCCAGGCAGCGTGGGGCTGACTGGGTGGTCGTGGAAGAATGATAAGTGCCTGCTCAGAGCCAGTTATGAATGGCCAGATCACAAACCGCAGGGCTGGACAAGGGCTGCCCTGCTGTGCTTGGGCCTGGGCCTAGAGCTCTCTATAGTGTCTGTGAGGCTGGGGGAGGACCCAAGAGGAGCTGCCCGGGACTTGTGGGGCAGCCAGCCCTTGGGAAAGAGAACTTGGGGCTTGGGAGGACTCTGCTAGCCAGGAAAGACTCCAGGCCTGTCGGACAAGGTCTGTGGGACCCTGTTTGTGGCACTTAACTTCAAGCCAGGCAGGGTTATGGAAGAGAAAGAGCATCAGAGCCAAGGACAACTGGTTCAAATCCTAGCTCGGCTCTCCCGGGTGCTACGACTTAGGGCTGGTTACTTAACCCACAATCTCCCACCTGTAAAATGGGATTATGAGACCTATCTCCCAGTGGTGAAAGGTTTAACTGAGCCATAACACACACAAACGTGCTCAGCATTGTGTCTGCTTAGCAAAGGTGGTCACGTGCACACACACACACACACACACACACGCACGCACGAACCCACGCATGCCCGCACGTGCGTGCCCCAGCTGCCTGCCTCCTCCTACCTTGTTCTCAGTTGCCCCCTGGCCAGGTGTTCCTTCCAACCTCACGGTTCCATGAATCCTTCCTGAGATTGATGTATTCCCAGGTCAATGAGGGCCACTTCCCAGCCACCTGACTGGGGGAAGCTGCATTCAGCACCCACACCACCCTCTCTGCTCACTGCTAACTCAGCCCCAGCTCAGCAGACACTTGAGTCAAAAGCTCCTTCTTTGGCTGCTGAAAATCGTATGGTTACAGGTGCTCCTTCTAGCTAGACCTTTAGCTGCCACGGGGCAAAGTCGCCTACAGAAGAGGGGAAATGCAAACCCCAAATCAAGGCTTACTGAATGAAAGAAGGAGGGGGTCCCGAGAAGTCTCACAGATCCAGCAAGATGCCACGTGTCCCAGAGTTCCAGGGTCTCAGCCCTGGTGCTGCTCACGCCTGGAGGAGACAGCATGAGAGTCAAATCTTATGAAGCAAACGTCTGGGTGGGAAGAGGTCTTACGTGTCACCCTGCCCGAGCCCCGTGTGGTGACGTACATCCACACTGAGAGCTGAAGAAGCTTCCACCAGGTCCCACCAGGGACAGGAGCTCACCCCGCTTTGGGCAGCTCGCTGTGTCAGCAAGGCTTCCAGGCAGTGACCCCCCTGCCCCATGAAGACTGGAGCAGTTGAATCTTATTCTACTGTCTGGGGCCACACAGCACGTATCCTCGACACATGCTGATGATACCCTGCTGCTTCTGTGAGTCTTCTCGTCCCCAGAAAACCCCACAAAACATTGACCCACCTTTCCTTTCAGGGAATGGTTTCCAAAGCCCCATTGGCTTCTGCCGTCACTCACAAAGAGCAAACGAGACAGCTGCACCCTGGAAACAGAGCACCCTGAGGAGGCCTCCGGGGAGCCCGTGCTGACAGCCTTCCCCCAGGCCTCCTCTCCTTGAGGACCTCGTTAAAGGCCCGGGGCCCCTCTCCCGAGGGGCCCCGGTGCTCTGTTTGGTCCTGCATGAGCTGGGGCTGCTCGGGGTGTCTGGGAGCCTCACCTTCACCCCCAACTGTGGCCGCTTTGATCCCGTAACTCTCAGCTTTTCCATCAGAATTCAGAGGGCAATAATAGTAACTGTTTGCTTGTAAAGTGCTTGGAGCTCAGAGGAGAAAAGGTGTCAGACAAGTGTGAAATGTTATTACTGGCATAGGCCAGAGACTGGAATGGAAAATCACCAGCAGAAAGTGGGAACTCAGAGGAAGCCATTTGTCAGCTCCTCTGGACAAACGGATCCCGGAAAAGGGGTCTCCCCTCTGCAGCCAGGCACACCCCAGGTCAGCCGGAGGGGCTGGAGGGGAGGCAGGTGAACTCAGGGGCCATTTGCTGCTGAACCCACTACTGAACTCACATAGTAGCCGTGGCTTTAGTCTGAACACCTACCCCCATCGCTCATGGGGGAGGCTGCCAGCCTGGCCCAGGTGCCCAGATCCCCGAAGCAGCCAGTTCAATGAGAAAAGAAGCCTCCTGGACAAAGGGCCACTATACCCACATCGGAGGAACCAAGGTAGTTTTCCAACAGGCAGATGAAGCAAGTTAGCACGTGCAACATGAGGACGACAGGGGCGGACTGTAGAATAGACTCAGCGGGCATATAGATAATTCAGCGGACAAAACAAACTTCTAGAAACTCTAATTAGCACTCTCAAAAATTCAGGAAGATAGTACATTCATAAAAGAATACTCTGGAAACAAAACACTTTCTTAGACATTTTAAATGTGTTCCCCATGCTGCCATCCCCAAATCAACATCAATAAATGAAACAAAAGACAAAGTTAAGAAAATCTGGCAGAACATAGAGCAGAAAGGAGAAGGAAGTCCATATTTAAATGACCCACATATCCCATTAGGATGAAGGAAAAAAAATACCACCATATGACATTTTAAAACACGAAAGATACAGAGAAAATCATGAATGTGGAGAGAGAAAACAGAAACACCTATAAATGAATGAAAATCAGACTGGGATTTCATTAACAAAAATTGTTGTGGCAGATTTTAACACATACCATGTTCCTCGATGGGAAGACTTAATGAGGATACCAATCCTGCCCCCAATTAACCCAAATGTTAGATTATCCTCCCTGACTCCTGGCAGCTAAAGCGTGTGTCTGGACAATTTAAGACTCCCACTGAGAAGGCTGAATCTGAAGGAGCACTGCCCAGAATCAGGGGACAGTGATGGCAACGGTGGTGGGAGGTGCTGGTGGTGGTGGGAGGTGCTGGTACCAGTGGGGGTGATGGTGCGGGGGCGATGGCGATGGAGGTGGTGGAGGGTGGTAATGGTGGGATGACAGCATCTGGGAGCCAGGGTCAAGTGTAGACGATGACAGCAGAGTAAAGAGAATAGCTTCTGGGCAGCAAGCACCCGGGAGCAAGGGCGTGAGGGTCCCAGAGTCCCCACAGTATCCACAGTATCTCACTGTCCCCACAGTAGCATTTTGCTGCGTTCTTGGTTCTCTGGCTTCCCTCCAATCTGACTTTTTTCCCCCAAAAAAACTTGTTTCCAAATACCCTATCCTTTCACTAAGCTATCTAGTATTCTTCTAATAAATCTCTTTTCTGCCTCAGTTAAATCAAGTTGGTCTCTACTGCTTGCACCCGAGAACATGGACAGGCACAAAGCATTTTCTCACCTTGAGTAAAAGACGGGCTTCTGTAAGCAGGCATGAAACCGGAAATATTATTTTGAAAATAAAGGGCTGACTAAAAGAACCACAAAAATTGGAAACAATCCCATCAAAAAAAGGACACTTTTTTAAGTGGCACATCATAGAGGAGGCAAGGCTGACAAAGGTCAGGTGCTCGATTTCCCTAATAATCAACTAATTTCCTATTAAAACAGCAATATCATTTTTGCCCTTCAGGCTAGCAAAAAACGTAAACAACACATAATATTCAAGGTGTAACAGGGTGGGAAGGCACGCTCTCTTACAGTGCATTGGGGACAACAAAGAAGTACGACTTTGATTGGAAAGTGAGTGGCATCTCCCAGTTCTTGAAGTGGGAGTTTCTTCTACTCAAAAATGTTAATTCTAAGTATTTATCCTATAGAAATACTTGAACAAAACACACAGATGTTAATAGCTGGATTATTTGTAAGAGTCAAAAATGGTAGACAACCTATCACCAACAGGGGAATGGTTAAACAAAATATGGAAAACACAGAAGGAATTCAAATGTGTTAATAATCTCTACTGATCTAGAAGTTTCCTTGGTTTATTCAGTGGGGAAAAAAACAATTACAAAATATTCTATATGGAATAATTTAATTTCTCATCAAAACAATGATTGTATTTTACTCGTACGCCTTTGTAACAGGTAATATTATAAAATACGCATGTATTACTCTGGCAATTTTTCAGAAAAACTAAAAGTAGAAAGGAATTGAAGTCCACAGGAATATCCTTTTAGGGATAAATCACCAGGAGTGCTCCAACAATGTCATGTGTCCTTGTGAACCTGCCGGGTACGCGGCTGAGTAAGGGTCGGACCTTCCGCTGTGTCCTTTGTCTTCCCACAGGGGTAGGTGGAGGAGGCTAAAGGGGATGCTTGGTTTTATCCTACGGCCTCAGAAAAATTGCTTTTGAGTCTAGGTCCAGCTAATGGGGAAAACACTGAAAAGAGTAATAGTTACCTTGCTAAGAACCTCCCCAGTCCCTTAATGTGCCATCAGAGGAGTGAAACTAACTGGAAAGAAAGCCCCCACGCAACGAATGGAATCTCGGACAGCTGAAAAGATGTTTGCTTGACCCGGTAAATACAATATACAGAGCCCATAGCACAACCTGATGGAATATTACTAGGGGGCTGCTTGTATTTTGCAACCTGACTGTCTCTTTGATTTATGAAGCCAAAGTAAATGACAGGCGGGGCCAATGAAAATTCTTCAGAGATTTAGTCTCACTTTCCATTCTATTTTGTAGAGAAGATGAAAAGACACGCATGCCTGTAATGGGACCGAGTGAATGAAACTCATGAACCACGCGCGATCGGGGCATCCGTTCATCCGTGTCAGGGGCATTTCTGCCGTCAGAAGGGGACTTCCATCCAGGGCGGGTCCTGAGGCAGGAGCACAGCTCCATCTGGGGGAGGCCTGAATGAGATAAACATTTTGGCCACTGCTGGTCTATTGCCCAGCTCGGTGGGACCAGTGGAGCTGGCTTATCCAGAAGCTGGGTTCCTGAAAAGGGATCCACAGCTCCTGTTCTCAGTGGGTGACGCGTCTTGCCTTTCAAAAGAATCTGGAGAAGGTTCCTAAGAGAAAGTAGAGAGAAAGTAGCATTTTCATGAGGAAATGATCTGGCCCTTCCCTAAGTTCCCCAAGGACACTCACACAAAGCCCAAGGAGATAACCGCCAAAGTCATAGGATGTAGTGGGCTTGGGTGTGACATGGGTTTGGGTTCAAACCCCAGCTCTGAGTAACTTTGCATAAGTCACTTCTCTGAGCCTTGTTTTCCTCTTCTATCAAGTGGGCTTGATACCATCTTTTTCACAGGGCTGGTATACTTACTAAATGACATGTTTTTCTTAGTTCGTCAGGGCTGCCCTAAGAGAGTGCCACAAACCGGGGGCTTGAGGAACAGAAACCCATTGTCTCAGTTACACCAGAGGAGGCCTGAGCCAGATAGAGGCCTGAGGCTTGATCTCAGGAGCCCAGGAGTTCAAGATCAAGGTGTCAGCAGGTTGGATTCCTCCCGAAGGCCATAAGGAAGAATGTGTGACATACCAGTCCTGTGGCTTTTGGTGGTTTGGGGTCAATCTTCAATGCTGTTGGCTTGTAGAAGAATAACCCTACTCCCTGCCTTTCTTTTCACATGGGGTCTCCCTATGTGTGTCCCCAAATTTCTCCTTTTATATAAGGGCAGTGTAATGGATGAACGGCCAATGACCTCATCTTAACTAATTCTATCTGCCATGACTAGTTCCAGATAAGGTCACGTTCTTTGGTACTAAGGGTTAGGACTTCAGCATACGAATTTTTGGAGGACACGATTCGACCCGTAACAAGTGATGTATGTAAAATTACTGTCATGTTGTATTTCCTCTTGTTATCCTCTGAGTGTCAAGAAGCCATGAAGGTGGGAAAGAGACCCCCCGTGTCCGAGGTGGCATCTCCACGTGGGGTGATACCCACTCTATTCTGCTCCTGTCCTAGGTGTGGGCCCCTCAATGAGACCATCCTGGTGTACTGCCTCCTTGGCAGCCAGCGCCATCTACCCTGAGTCCCAGGGGGGCTCAGATGTCTGCTGTCATCTGCTGGTTGACCAATGCCTTGCTGACACAGGTTCAGTTTAGGAGCAAGTCTGCCTCTGTCCCTCATCATGTCCCCATCCTGTGCTTGCTGAAGGCCAAGATCTGCCCTCACTATGCACCCCCAATGGAGCCAGGGTCTGGCAGGTTCGAGTGAGGGTTTGAAGGGTACAGGAATAGACCAGCAGCTTCAATAACAAGGTGAAACCTGTTCCAATGTCTGCTCCCCTGGCGTCGCCCCCCAGAAGCTCCCCCAGTCACGTGCAAAGGGATCTTGTCACTCGTCACTGCTCAGAAAGGACACAAAGACAAGAGTGCACAGAATGGGGTCCACAGTAACCCCAACTTCCCTGGGCAATAACAAGAGGTCACCAGCAAGTCTTCGTAGAGCAGACTGTAGGAGAGAACGCTACACTCAGAAGGCCATGGGTTAAGCCCTGCCTCCCGCTCTACTTACCCATTTGATTGCCAACATATCACCAAACCTCAGAGCCTCCAGGTCTGAACTGTAAATGTTAGGTTAAGGATACTGCCCCTTGCTATAAAGACTGAGGGGAAAAAATGTGTAAAGAGTTGTGAAGAGCAGGGCTTGAATGCAAGTCTTTACTTTGCAGGGGCATTTCTGCATCATGCAGGCATACACACCAGGAGAAGTTTCCAGGTTGTCCTCAGACATACCTCTGAGGACACCAAGCACTGAGCCATTTTCTCATCCTGCCTTTTAGTCAGTGAGGCTGTAGACTCAAGGTCTCATAAGTTGAAGTCCCAGCCACCAATATGATGGTATTTGGAGACGGGGACTTTAGGAGATAATTAGGATTAAATGAGGTCATGAGGGTGGAGCTTCATGGCGGGATTAGTGTCCTTACAGGAAGGGGCGTCAGAGCTAATTCTCTCTTGCTCTCTCTCCCCCCCCTCCCCACCACACAAGGACAGAGAGTAGGTCGCCGTCTGCAAGCCGGGAAGAGGGTCCTCACCGGAACCCAACCATTCTGGCCCCTTATCTCAGACTTCCACCCACCAGAACCGTGAGAAAACAGTGTCTTGTCATTAGGCCACCCAGTGTGTGGTGTTTTGTTATGGCTGCCCGAGCAGACTGAGACGGGTAAGAAACCATTTTCGTTTCACTTTTATTAGGAATGCATTGCCTGTTTCTTACAAAAAGTGCAAATGTACTCAAGAGCATTAAGAGAAAAAATGTAATTCTCTTTAAAGAATGGCTGAGAGAAAATGGAACAGTATTTGTATACTGAATAGCCAAGCTGTCCGACACAATGGCCACGGGCCACGTATGGTTACTGAGCACTTGCCAAGCAGCTGGTCCAAAACTGAGATGTGTAGTAAGTGGGGGCTACACAATGGGTTTCCAAGACTTACTCCAAACACAGAACACAAAATTAATAATTTTCTATTGATTACCATGTCCGAGTGCCAATACTTTGGATCCACGAAGCTTTAACAAATGTTACTGGAATTAGTCACCTGGTTTTCCTTTAGTTAATGTGGCTATGAGAAAATGCACCCTTACATATTGGCTCATATTTATGGCTCCTTTTCTATTTCTATTGGATGGCGCTGGTGTTGAGGCCGAGGCCAGAGACAAAGCATGGGCCGTTGAGTCAACAGCTCTGTGCTCCAATCCAAACTGGCATTACCAGCTCTGTCAACAGGGCAAACGATTTCACCTCCATGACCCTTGGTTTTCCCATGTGTGGAAAGGAGATAAGAACGCATTTCACCATGTTGTGGTGATGATTAGGAGTCAGGCACATTGAATGCCTAGCAGGAGTGCTTACCTCGGAGAGACCCCATAAATGTTTGTTTCCAACCCCCTCGTGAGCGGGAGGGGAAAAGCAGGCTGTCCACACTCTCTTCATGGCACCACAGGAGGGCTGGGGGCCTCGCAAAGATGGAGCCCTGGCGGGGACAGTGACAGAGAACGTCCTTAGGGTTATTCTGTGTGAAAAGGTTTGAGTTTTTAGGGGAAGTTTTTATTTGACTTAACCTGCTTGTATTTCTTTAAAACGTGGAATTTGTCCTCGCTAAGCAGAGAACGGTGACAGATCAGTGCCGCTGCTCTGTGTTACGAAGGAGTCACGGCCGTACAGAGCGTGGTCTCCCATCCTCCCCACCCCTCACACGAAGCTCAGAAGCCTTGGGAGGGGCTCTCACCTCCTGGGCACAGGGACCTCACAGTGGCTTTGGGAACCACACGTGATGGCACTCCTCAGGGCCTGGAGAGACAGTGTCATACAGTCAGTCTGCAAAATATAATTGACATGAAATACAGTTGGGATACACTGAATATCTTGTCAGGTTTTGTCTTGGCTTCGTTGCCAGGGGTTCAGGGTCGGGGCTGGGACTCTAAGCTGCGACTAAGACCAGGCTGGGCTGCGGCTGCCCACACTGCTCGATGCGGCAGATGGAGTCTGGAGGCGTGGAGTGTCCAGAACGCGGGTGCCAACGGCTCCTGCGTGTGCGGCCTCATCAGAATCACTGTTCAGTTGTCCACACCACATTCTCAGAGGGGAAATTGAAAAATGGAGCTTGTCCCAAGGAAGATAAACAAACAGGTAGGAACCCAGCCTCGTGGAAACAGTTGGAGGAATGGTGTGTTTCACTGAAAAGAGTTCATAAATGTGGGAGTCACAGCATGTGAAGAAAGTTCTAGCCTTACTCGACTGGCTCCTTTGGGTGGGAGAGTGGCCAGGAGGTGGGCTCTCTGGGAGAGAGAGGATTCACTCCAGTGAGGAAGAATGAATTTATTTACTTATGCCCTCCCTTATTCCTGAAAAGATTTCAAGTACGTGAAAGGAGCAGGGTGTTTGCCCAATGCGGCAAGCTGTTTTGGAGGCTGTGGGCCCCGTGTCACTGGAGACATCTGAGTGCTTGCTGTCGCGTGTGCTCCAGGCCTTTGTTCAGTGAGGACCTCCAAGCTTCTGCCTGGAAATGCAGATGCAACTTCTGACAGCCATCGGGGTGTCGCCATGGAGCCCAGAGAGCCCACCCACTGCCTGCTCCTCAGTATCCCAAGCGTTGGGGCCCACCGTCAGCGATGCATGCATATTTGTGAAGTTAGAAAGTTGGTTTGGAACCTTCCTCTCCCCTGAAAAATGCATGACCCTTTAGTAAAGTTCACTTTTCCTGTGCCTTCCCCAGGCGCTGGTGACCTCAGACTCCTGCCCCCCACCCCCAGGCTCATCGGGTTCATAGAGACTCCCAGACCAGCCCTCCTCCTGGTGCCCAAACACAAAGGAAAATTAAAGCCAAGAGTGGAAAATGCAGCACCTGGTGGATGGCGGAGGGGTAAGGCCGATTGGAAGGAGAATCTCCGAAAGACTGGGGCCGAGCCCCTGAGCTGGGGCCATAGCGAGTGTCTGCCCTGGCCCGGATGTTGTTCTTGCCAGCCCTGCCTGGACCCCGGACCAAGCAAGCCCCAGGGATGGGCTTCTGTTTGGGCAAGGTGGGAGGCGCTTTCGGTGTTTTCAAACTGCACTGGCCTCTGGGGAATGAGAAAAAATGAGTCAGTCATAGCTCTTTGAACCTGGGACCCCTGGCTTGAACTTTGAGGAGACAGGAAGGCACTCCGGTTAGTCACTCTGATTGCCACGCTGCAAGGCAAGGCCTGCTCACGGCTGTTAGCACTACAGGCCTTTCCACGGGCACGTACCAGCATGGTCAGGAGCAATGGCTTCTGGTGGAATTGCCCAACACTAGCCAAGCACCCCCAGCCCAGAATGCTCTTCGAGGCTTCCGAAGATCACAATTACAGATAACAGAGGAGAATGGAGAGGATGGGGAGAGGTGGAAGGGCTTACGGAGTACTTCATGGTCAGACTCAGGCCACTTGGCTGGTCTAGGACAAAGGGACGAGAGTTTTGTGAACAGAGGACTCTCCCTGACCCTCTGGGCACACGGTAGGTGGAATCCTAAGGTCAACGTTTCCCATGGGAGATGAAGAACCTAAAAGGGTTCATACCCTTTGATGTAACAGCTCCGCTCTGGGAACTGGCCCTAAAGAATTGATTCCAGGTTTAAAAATTAAAATACCCAGAGACAGTCACTGCACTATTATTCATAACAGCCAAAGCTTGAAATGGATTAGTTAACCAACAGTCGGGATTGGCTGAACTGCTACCTGTCCTCAGCCATTACCTGGGGTATTTAGGGAACATTCGTAAAAAAAATATAACATCACGATATGAAAGGGCACAATTGCATAATCATAGCTGTGTAAAAGGACGAAAACACAAACAGGAAGCATCAAGGGTGGAATGATATCAAAAGGGTAGTCAACACTGTGTGATAGGAATGATAATTATGTATGTTTTTCTTTTTGGTATTTTCCAAACTGCCTCCAATGAGTGAATATGTCTGATAGTAATTTTGATGTTTTGCAAAGGAACTTCAGGCTTAGAGCAAATCAGCAACCCTTCCAGCGGCTCAGGACATGCCCGCTGGGGGAGGGGTAACAGAGAAGCTTTTCAGTGCAGGAGGTGTGCATGTCGGTGGGGTTTGATGGCACCCGAGGACTCATAATCCATAGACAGTGTCCTGAGGACAAACGTGCTAGTTCCACAATGTGACCATTGGTCAGAGCTTCACCTTGCCCTCCTGACAGCAGTCCCCACAAGGCCCCAGAGAAACCTGACCATCTCCACGGGTGATGCTCAGCCCCCATGTGGCTACCCTCCTGGAAGCCTCTGGATACATCCCCTGATGGACAGACCCAGACAGCAGACTGATGTGTGTTCTTAGCCCACCAGATCTCACCTCTGTCTCCCCATGCTGATGATCACAGAACGGAAAATTTCCTCACTCTTCCCATGGGTCTGGCCCTAGGACAGAGAGACACAGCTGTCACATGTGTCCCATTTACCATCCCCAGAGACCCTGACCATTGTGCCAGAGGAGTGACAAGATGACTCATGCCTGGCAGGACTTGGCATGCTTCTTCGGTTTCTTCATCACCACTGTTATTTTCCTGTTATCCCCACCAAAGGACGATGTTTTCATCCTTCAGTTGGGTGTGCTTCCGGACCCTGCAGACTTGTGCAAAAATTATATTGTAGTCCCCAAAAGAGCACGTGTCTCTTAAGGGGTTAGGAACCATCAGCAAAGTGATTAGCTACAAAATCTCCTACTGATGAACACGAAGACTCGTTTCCAACTAGAACAACTGGAGATTTGACAGAGGCTGGGGCCCCTTGGGCCAGAGATCATTAGAGCTGCCCACTTGAGGCACCTTTATGTTGTGTAGTCGCTTCTCTTATGCGTGGGGAAACTGAGGCTTGGGAGAGGGGAGCGGCTGGCTCGAATGTCTTGCAGAACTAGGGCACGGTCTAAGATGTATCCTACCATTGGCATCCTGGGGAACGAAGGGCACAGTTCCCATGAATGTAGTCCAGCAGGAAAATGACCCAGGGACAGAAATCTGGAGCTTCATGTATCACTTCTGGATGGTGAAGTCTTCAGAGCTCAAAGAGCTCCAACTTTCACCCTGGAAGCTCTGTCATCAGTTGCCAACCAGTGGGCCACCTACTCCTTCCTCCCTCCACATAGGGACACATAAAGGAAAGACATTCCTTATTCCTCCAGCCTGCACCACTATGCTCAGAGCCATGCGTGACTGCGTGGAAACAAGCCCACCTTCTGCTGCAATGTCTGAAGGCTCCAGAGCTCAGATGGCGGGTCTGGAATCTGTGTCTGCCCCTAAGTAAGGAGGTAGAACGGCTGGGACAGACATCGCTAGATGCAACCGCAGCAGATTCTGCCCCGCCCTGGATCACAGTGCCAGCACTGGGACGTGTCACAGATCTCTCCGGGACGGTGCTGAGAAGCTGGGTTATGTGTCCCTTATGGAAGGGAAATAGCATCGAGTGAGCACCTACCACCTGCCTGCTGGTTTGGGAAGGGGCAGTGTTACCATCTCGTTTCTACAGCTGGGAGAACTGAGGCTCAAAAAGGGTAGGGGACTTGGTCAAAGTACCTAGTCAGCATATGGTAGGGCCAGACCCAACCCTGGGAACGCTGACCTTCAATCCCATCCTGCCTCCCCGCAGCCGCCTGCCTCCAGGAGCTCATTCGACTGCGGTGCTGTCACCCCCACGTTAGGGAGAAAATGGTGGGCTGTCAACTTCAGTCAAACATGGCGGACACAAACCTGTGTCCACTTCCTCCCCCAAATTCCAACAAAATGACCAAAAAGAATGAAAGCCATCAACCTATAAAGGAAAAAAGAAAAAGAGGAATGACAGCAGATGAGGGGTATCAAGAGAATTTGGGGAAGTTAGAAAAGTGGAGAAACAAGAAATCTGCTGATTTATCCCAATAAAACACGGGGAAGGCTCTGGAGCTGGAGGTCCTGGTAGGGTGAAGGTGGGGATGAGGAGTGGGGCTTGAAGACAGAGGGACTGTGAAAACCCGGCGTAGGGAAGGTTATGTTGTCCCATCCTCACCCCACCCAGCGCAGCCGGGGTGCTCCCTCAGAACGCATGCAGTGGCGTCTCTGCGGAAACGGAGGGGAAGCAGCTCTGAATTCAGGGACAGCAGCAGTCACTGCCCCGGACTTGGGTGAGGCACCTGGCTGACAGGGGGGAGACTTCTTGAGGTGAAGCTTTTCATCCTCAGCCCTTCCCCTCTCCACATGCTCAGCCTTGGCGGCCCCATGTGCCCATCCCCAGAGAGGGGATGAGAGGACTCCTCGTCTGCCCATGAGAAAGCGGACTGACGTTCTGGGTCCCCCGGTGGAACAGCCAGGTGTCCACAAGATCACACCACGTGGAAGGGCCTCCACTGACCAGCTCCAATCCTCACCCCCACACACACCTTGTACCCAGAGTTTCTGATCAGTTTTGGTGCCTCAGTCTGGGTGTTCATTTCACGTTTGGTTCTGATTTTAGAAAGACAGATTTGAGTATACCAAACTCGCTGGTTCAGAGCCCACCACGGATCCATGCAAACCCCTCTCTGTGTCAGTCTGTTTTCTCTGGATCCACTATCTGCATCCTTCTCCCCCATCCCATCCCCCCATAAGCAGCCATTCTGATACGTTTAATATAATTTCTATGTTTCATCCAGTCTCTGCAGGTGTCTCCTCCCCAGAAGGCCCCAGACCACCTGGCCACCGTCCTGCTCCTCCAGATGGCCCTGCCTCCAGCCTTTCCGAGAGCCTACCCTGCTGGAAAAGATCTTGTAGGCTGTCTGCTTACCTCCACTAGAGTACAAGTCCATGGGGCAGGACCCTCTGCTTGTCCCTAGTTCCCAGGGCCCAGCACTAGCCCTGGCGGGTTGAAGAAACCTGGTCGAATGGCCAGACACCGTGCTGCTCTAAGATACTTGCAGCCCTAAAGCTCGCCATCAGCGTCAGTCTCCCAGGAGCCTGCCCTCCGCCTGCACGAGAAGATGCAGCAAGTTCCCAGCTCGGGGCCTGCCCACCCCCACCTTCTCCACCCCCCGGGCCTGGCTCGGTCTAGCCCTTTCATGAACAAGTGGAAACGAGTATCTCAGGAGAGGAAAGCCATAGCTGGGGAGGGCGGGAAGGGCCTGGTGCCCTTGTTCTGTGACTGGGCCACACTGGGCTGGGCCTGCAGGCGTGTCCTCTGCTCTCCGGGCAGGCCCAGCCAGGAGTTCAGACAGATGGCTGCGGCCACCCGTGTGCCTTGTCAGACACAGATCCGCCTCGCCCCACCATAAAAGCCTAACTAGGCACATCCAAGCCGCTTGCCTGCCGACCCACCGCTGGACGCCTCTGCTGGCTACAGAGGCGCTGGCCAGCCCCCAAGACAGGTGGTGAGGGTCCGGGATGCAGTGGTGTCCGGCTACGCGGGATCCCCAGACACCTGGCACCTTGGCACAGAAGGCTGTCAAGGTAAGGCTGCGGTGGCAGGTTTCAGGAACACCACCCGGCTGCCCTCTCTCCGTGAGGCAGAAGAGATCTGGCGTCACCACAGGTGATTTCAGGAACGGTGTTGCAACCTCGGCATGTACCAGCAAGGCTCAGAGTCCACCAGACACAGACACCGTGCTTGGGAAGTTCAAGGTTGTCCGAAGTCACACAGACGGCAAACAGAGGTTTGTCCTTCACCCTTTGCTGTCTGGCAGGGATGGCCATTCTCCCTGCCTGCTCCCCTCCATGGACCAGGCTTCAGAGAACCTTCTCAGGGTCTGTGAGAGGCTAGACACCCTTCCCAGTGAGAGCAAAAAGCTCTAGAATCCCAGCCCCTGATAAGGCCATGGGCTTTAGGAGGGGGATGGATGGCAAGATGGGACCCGAGTCCTGTTTCGTGCATCCCTCGGTTCACTGCTCTGCAGGAAGACCCCAGCTCTATGCCTCCACCCACAAATAGTTCTTGTGTTCCTCTGAGATGTACCGCAAACCAGCTCTCTGCTTCAGCAAATGCCACACGCCTCTTCCTCCTCTCCCAGTGGTCTAACTTGGTGGTCCTGGTGTCTGTGATTGTTTGAAAGGTCTGCAAGAGTCAGGGATACTCACGCCTCTCATCTTACCCAGTTACTTGCCTTTCCTGGGAAGACCATGCCTATTTCCTCTCTCTGCCTCCCTATATTCTGAGCCCTTGACATGGAATGCATTCTCTTCCTCTTTCCCTATTCTGCTTCCTTCCTAGCCTAGCCACCACCTCCTCCAGAAAGCTCTCCTGGACTTCACCCAGGCTCAGTTAGGGTCTCCTGGTGAGACATCTATGCTTGCTCCTTACCCAACACTCACCTTTCTATCCTCGTCTGTGCTCCCTCCCACCATGCTCTCAGTTCCTAGAAGCTGCTACACCACCTAGAGCCTTGAGCTCCCTGCTCTTTGTTTCTGCATCCCCAGAACTGTCTGCCCTGGTGCTCAGCAGATTGTAGGCCTTTGGGGAACATTGTCAAATGGATGTTAAAAAGGAAAAATCTCTAAATCCCACTGAGTGCAGCGAGAGTCCAGAAGCAGGACTCCAAAGGGCCAGCTGGGTGAGGGTGGGCCAGCACCAGCCCAAGCTGCTCATGGGGGGCATTCCAGCACCAGCGCCCATCTCTTGTCCCCTGCTTGTGGGACCAGAGTTGGTACTTGCCCCCAGACCCCACACTGGCAGAGTGGCTGCCCAGGATTAGGGGGTGAGGGGACAGCCTGGCTCCTCAGGGAATTTTGGGCTCCCCAGAATGCGGCAGGGTGGAAGGAGGCAGAGAAGACAGGCGGACCACACAGTGGGGAGGCCTCCTCTGCCACATGGGTGTGCGGGCTGCCCCTTCCACGCGCAGCTCTGCGGGAGCGCTCCACGGAGCACGGCAGCATCTCACCCTTCCTTCCAACCCTGGTAGGAAGGCCTCTGCATCACCAGGGAGGATGTGCAGAGGCTGAACGATGGGCTCAGAGGAGGGCATGTGACTTGGGATGTGTGTGTCTGCCAGACCTCCATGCCCCAGGTAAGACATAAGCCAGCAATCACAGCCCACCGCCTCACCTCGCATGAGAAATCCCACCCAGACGGAACAGCAAGTGAAACAATGTATAATAATACAAATGCAGTAAAATCAACCACCCAAGAAGAAAGTATAATTCAAGATTTAATCCCCATGCGGTGGAGGGATGTGACAGGCTTAGACGCATCGATGGTACCAGAAGAACCAGACCTGATATAAAAAATGTAAAACATGGTACATTAAAAAAAAAAATTCTAGTAATGTCACTTTTTTGGGGAAAACAGTTTAAAATCTGGATAAGATATGTAAATATTTTACTCCTTGATCAAATAATTCCACTTCCATAAATCTGTTATTTGGTATTATTTAGCAAATTATTTGCTGAAACCACAATGATTCTAAATGTGGGGAAAATTTATTGCACAAAGATGTTCCTTTTGGTATTGTTTATAATAGGAAAAACTGCAATCATCAATAAGGGGAGATTTGTTAACGGAACAATGGTAAAGCTAACCAGTGAAATACGCAGTCAATTAAAATCTGCTTTTGAAAAGTTTATTGGGATATAAAGAAATGCTTATGTTCCAGTATTTAGTGACAAAAGGAAAATCCAAAGATGTGAACACGGAATGATCTCAGCCGTGTGCGAAGGAAGACTTTCACAGAGTAAGGATGGAAGAGAAGTAAACAACCCTTCCACAATGACTTTGGGTGCTTCAAAAACAGGACATTCCTCGTATCTCTGCTTTTTATATTGTCCATATGTTCTTCAATGAGTTTTAAGTGTATCTATAATAAATAAGCCAATACCTTTTCTCAGCAAAGCTAAAAGGATTCTGCCCAGGTCAGCATTTCTGCTTGACGGTCTGATGCTGTGCTGAGTTGGGACCAGTACAGTCTTGGGCTCAGGGTCCCCGGTCACAAAGCACCCCCGTGAGCAGGGACGGACACCCAGATCTGCATCGTGCACAAAAGTGGGCACAAGTGAGCATAAACCACACAAAGGACACATACTGAGAAGCCCCACGTCTGATGAATTAATTGTGCCTGAATCATACCCCGCTTACCTACATCAGACAGCTGTAATCAATCCCGGAGTTCTAGGTGGGGCAGAGACAAATGCTCACAGAGCAGAGATCGGGCAAAAGCTCCTGAGAGATTCCCGCCAGTCTCGTGTGGGGCGATCCTCTCCCGTACAAACTGTGACCTTGACTCAACTGAATTTGAGGCGAGGGCACCAGAATGGCCTGTGAGTCTAGTTTGCTTCGAGGGCTTTCGCTCTGTCACACTCGGAACTGGCAACAAAGAAAGTGGCCAAAGCGAGGGCCTTGTAACCTGGTGTAATGTGCTGCATCCACAACCCGCCCCCCAGGCACTGTGAACAGGGGAGGACAGAAGGCCAACAGTCTGAGTGCTTTCCAGGGAGCAGGCGGCGGGGGGGCGTCCCTCATTACCTCCCTCCTGGGGCCCCTGAAGCCCAGGTTCTCCCCAGTCAGACCTCCAAGCCCCTCCCGGTCAGCCCATCCCTGCTCACAAGCCTCCCATGGCTCCCACGTCCTCAGAAGCTGCGGCCTGGCATCCAGTTGCCTTGTCAGTCTGGCCCTTTCCATCCTGTTTGACCCAATGCTCCGTGTGTCAAGCCCACCAAACCATTTCCTTTTCCCTGAAAACAGCTGGATGCCACAGAAGAGCCCATATGGGTGTGGTCATGAACAGAGGGAATCCTGAGGGGCAGCACCCGGCATCCAGGGGGCAGGGGGTACAGACGGAGCTTGGCTAGGCAGATGGGTTGCACGATGCCCTGGCAATGCAGCCGGGGAGGACAGCGGGGTGGCTGGGGGGCAGCAGTTTCCATCAGCATATATACCGTCTCCAGCAGGCAGGCCTGAGTGAGCGTGAACACAGGGGGAGCCTGGCCTGAGGCTAGTGGCAGCAGGCGTGGCCTCAGCCCTTCCAGCAGCGCCTGGATCCTCCTGGGACAGGCCAGGCTAGAGGGAAAGCTAAGGCTGAGTCTAGCACACAGAGGATACCAGACTGTGCGGTTGTCTCTGGGGTCTTAACGCAGCAGCCAGGGGGCTACGGGACGGCCTGGGGAAGTCTCAAAGATGGAAATGGAGGTGGGTGCGGACATCGGTCTCCGTGAAAGGGCTGCAGTGGGAGAGGAGGAAACCAGAATTGATGGCTTTGCAGCATACCCTGCAGTGTTCATTTGTCTGGGACTAAGAGTTTCCCGGGGGGCAGGACTTTTAGTACCAAAACCGGGAAGGTCCTCCGTCAATCAACATGGCACCCTTGTCCTGTGATGAGCCCAGAACAGTACATACTATCTCAATTGTTATCTCTTCACAACCACCCTGTGAGGAAAGTTCATTATTATCTGCATGTAACAGAAGAGGAAACAGAACTTGCCAAGGTCCCACACCTGCTCCAGGATGAAGCCAGGGGCCAGACCCTTGTCCAGAGATCCCAATGTGGTCTCTTTCCAACGGGCCATGGTGCTTTCCAGGGGTCCAGAATTTAAGTAATACGCACTGAGGTCTAAGCTGAGGCCAGATACGAATGGAAGCCAGAGAAGGGAGCAAAGTCAGCCAGAACAACGGGCAGGCCTAGGAGGAATCTGCACTCAGGTGGGCTGACCCCAGAGGTAAGCTGGGCATGGGGACCTCAGGCAGCCAGGGAAGGAGACAGAGGCAGGGTCTCCTTCTGAGACTCTAAAGGGCCAAGGGGTTCAACCAACAGCCTCAATCCACAGCACTGCTTGCCTGGGCCGGGACAGATGCCCACATCCGCATTGGGCTGCCCTAGGTCCCCAGGTGGGGGTAGGGAGTTCTACCATCAGGGTCAGAAACAGGAAGGTCACAGAGCACATCTTTGGCCACTGCAGGGTCTGACCGGACAGGAGCTTCCTCATGCCGCCTAGGATCTGACCTATTAAAGGCAGGGAGTGGGACTTGGAGAAGGGCTGTGGGGAAAGGAAGAAATGCCAATAAGAAACCAAGTAGGCCCCAGAAGACCGATATTATGAGTCCATCTGGATGAAAGAATACCAACTGGGAGAAACATACTATAGGCTGAAGTGTATTTACAAAGGTGGAAAGTGGTCAGGGGACCAACTAAACTCTAAGGAGGAAAACATAGATGATGGAACGTGCTAAGTGAAAAAAATCTGGGTTTTTAAAATCATATCATAGTAATAATCAAGACTGGTTTCACAAAAGCTGATTTATGTTCAAGGGACATAGAATGTACTGGACATTGATTATTTTATATATCTCAAACAGCATCTTACATACTTTCATCTAAGACTCGGTGCATCGCTCTACCACCAGGAAGCAGTCAGATAACCCCTCCTACAGGTCTCTCTTGAGATTGCTCCAGAGTTGGGCGACTGGCGAGCCAAGCCAAAGTCCTCCACCAAGATTTTCAAACTGGGCTGGTAGAGAGTCACGCTTTTCCTCATTGGCCATAAACTATGCCGCTGGACCCATGACCCCTCCACTCCTAGCTCTCCCCTATTGTTCTGGCATAGGAGAGGATAAGCTGATATCTAAGGCAGAAAGAAAATGTCCACACCAGGAGTGGGCAAACTACAGCTTAGAGGCCAAATTCGGCCCATCACTTATTTCTGTAAATAAAGTGTTATTGGCACACAGCCATGCCCATTCATTTATATATTGTCTATGACGGCTTTCGTGGGCAGAGTAGGTCATGCAACCCACAAAGCCTAAAATATTTACTATCTGGACCGTTATAGAAAAATAATTGCCTACCCTTTGTTCAGACAGTAAACAGAAGGTGAATACAGTCATCTTACACACTGTTCTCATTTTTTTAAATAATAGCCAAATAGTAATTGTATAACCAGTTAACATGAAAGCTGTTTTCATTTTAGAGCAGAAGGAAGGAAGGAAGGAAGCCGGGGGAGGGTGCTAGCAACATGGAGGTCTGGGGTTTGAGTTTTCCCCAAGGCTGGCTGCACCGCTCGCTCTGGACGGCCTGCTTATCTGAGCCAGTCAGTCCCTCCTTCTCAGCTGTGCTAGCTTAACTTTGGTTTCTATCAATCCTCAGTAAATCATGGAGGACCTCACCCCTTCTAGAACCAGAGGAAACTACCAACGTGCTCAGAGATGAGAAGCTCTTTTCCCTGACCCTTCCTCCTTCCTGCTTTGTGTTCAAGGGCTCCGAGGGGAGGCAAGAGGGAAGCAGGGGCAAGGAGCTGTGAGTGACTGGAGAAGCATCACCCCCAGGCCTCTGGGTCTCCCTCTTCTTCCCTCCCACAGCCCTGGAGCAAACCCATCTTTGCCCTCGAGCACCTCCATAGGCCGGAATTTCAGCAGCCACTGTCTTCCCAGGAGCCCCCACTGTACAGGGACAGGCCATCTGCAGGAATCCTTCTTTACAGGGCCATCTGAAACAAGTCCTATTCTGAGGGCGAGGAAAGGGCTTTAGAGGCTTGGGAGGCTCTGGGAGGGCTTCTAGGGCAAGATGGAACTTGACCCTGAACCTTGAAGGTGGGAGAAGATTACACAGGTGGGTCTGGGATAGGGGGACGTTCTAGGCTGAGGGAAGTCTAGCTTGGGAGAATGAAGGGCATAGGCAGGAGTGAGAAGCAAAACCAGGGTTCCAAGAGGAGAGGGTGTGGAGGAAAGGGGGGGCAGGACAATCCTGAGAGGGTCGGTTGTGCCAGGGGTGAGGGGGACAAGTAATACTTTATAAATAGGCAAGTGACAGGGTCAACTCTGACTTGAGAAGGATTACTATGCTGTCCAGGAGGAGAGGAGTGAAAGGGGTAAGGGCAGGATGGGGACAAGAAGCAAGGGGTGACAAAGACCTGGAGAAGAAGATGGCCATGTGCATGGTTAAGGTGCGTGGTTAAAGAGGGGAGGAGCCAGCAGTGACCCTGGAGCTTCAAGTCTCCATACCTGGTACCATCCATCACAGGAGAAGAAACAGGTGTGGAGGGAAATGCCTCAGATCCAAGAAAGAGGTTAGCTATCCAGGAGCTGATGGGATTCACTGGCCTGTGATCCGGACCTAGGTCTTGGTGGACATGCAGGACTGGGAATGGAAGCATCCAGAAAGAGAAGTAGAGGAATGCCAAGCATGAGCTTGGAATCTAGCAAGAACCAGAGGAACTCAGCTCAACAGCTCACAAGGAACTGAGTCCTGCCAAGGGCCTTGTGAGGGAGTTTTGAAGCAGATCCTGCCCTACTTGAACCTCAGGATGACTGTGGTCCCAGCCAACACCTTGACCACAGCCTCAAGAAAGACTCTGAACTAAGCCGCATTCAGATGACCCACCCACAGATTTCTGAGGTAAGTGCGTACTGTTAGAAGCCACTGTGAATTGGGGGGAATTTGTCACGCAGCAATAGCTAGATAACTACCCTCCCCTTCCCTCCTGTCTTCATCTCTGCCCTCTCCACCTCCTCCTCCCTCAGCTGGCACAGGGCTCTTCTGTGAGAGACGGGCATCTCTGTGTTACAGGGAACATGGCGGCCACAGCCAGGTCTGGCCTTAATGTCATTCCACCTGCGCAACCTGACAAATGGGGCTTATCCCATCAAATCCGCTCGGAAACATCCTATCAACAGTGACTAATTCACTTGGGATGCTTCCCTGGGATTCACGGTGACCAGGTCGGGCGTTGGACTGGCTCATCACGAACTGGACTCGCTGACTCAGCCAGAGGGCAGCCTCTCAGACAGGCAGCCCCACTGAGACACGTGTGTGTGTTGGGGAGCAGCCCTCCTCCATAGGAAGCAGAGTGTTGGGTCGACAAGAAAGGGAGAAGCCATGTGGGCAGACCACCACAGCTGGCCACTGCAGGGACCTCAGTTTTCTCAGGGGTGTAGAAGCTGGGTTCTCCATTCGGGAAAGGGAGGCTGAGCAGCTGTGGAGCTGGAGGACATGCAGAAGGGGTGAGACCTGCTGGGACGAGCAGAGAGGAGATGCTGGAGTGGGGCTGGTGAGCTTAGGAGCCAGTGGCCTGGGCCTGGTGTGAGGCTCTGAGAAACCCAGGGTGGGGACTGGGAGGTGGCCTGGGGGAGGTCCAGTGCTGCTGGCTGGAGGCAGGGTAGATGGTGGACGGTGGGACCGTCCCAGAGAGGCCAGGCCATCCTGGGTGCTCGTCAAGGATGAAGGGCTGGCTGGGGCAGTGAAGGAGAGGCCCTCCATTTTCGGAGGGTTCACAAGAGCGGTCTTGGGCACATTCCACTCCCAGCCCAGACCTTAAAGGGGAGGGGGGCAGGCCACGGGGAGAGATGGGATTGGGATGTCTTCCCCAGAATGAGCCGTGGAGTGGGCACACGGGCCAGTGCCCAAGGGTGGGGCTGAGAGGGCCCCTTCTGAGATGAAGAGAGCAAAGCTCAGGCCTGTTCCTTATCTACACCAAGCAAGCTTAGGGGCGATTCACTGCAGACACTAACCTTCCCTTCTCACTTACCCCATTTTCCCTGGTGGGAAAAGCCCACCAATCCGATGACAGACCAGAGGCTGGCGAGCAGACTTGCCCAGCTCCTCTGCTCACGCAGCCACTGTTTACTAAGGCTGCTTGCAGGGCTGCCTTCTTATGGCTGCATCTCCGCAAATGCAGTGGCTTAAAGTAACACGCATTTAAGATCTCCCGGATTTTGCACGGGTCCAGAGCCCGGCATGGCTCCTCTGGGTCCTCCCATCAAGGTCTCACAGGCGGCCACACGGGTGCTGGCCAGGCTGCAGTCCTTTCTGGAGCTTGAAGTCCTCTTCTTCCCATCCTCTGGGGGTGGGAGACTGAGTTCCCCGCTCTCTTGCTGGCTGTCAGCAAGGCTGCCCCTAGCTCCTTGAGGCTCCCCTGAGTTCCCTCTTGCCCTCCTCACAACAAGGCATCTTGCTTCCTCAAGGCCAGCAGAAGGCGCTCTCTCTCTGTGAAGGGCCCAGCCTTTTACATTTAATTTAATTAATTATTTTTTTTTTTTTGAGAGAGAGAGAGAGAGAGAGAGAGGGAGAGCACAGGAGCGGTGAGGGGAAGGGGTGGTGGGAGGGGCAGAAGGAGAGGGAAAGAGAGAATTTTAAGCGGGCTCCACACTGGGCGTGGAGCCCAACTTGGGGCTCAATCTCACGACCCTGGGATCATGACCTGAGCCAAAATCAAAAGTCAGACACTTAACTGACTGAGCCACCCAGGGCCCAGGCTTTTTTCAAAAGGGCTTTCACCTGATTAAGGCAGGCCCACTTGGGATAATCTCCCTTTCAATTATCTCAAAATCAAATGATTTGGGGCCTTCGCTACATATGCAAAATCCCTTTAGCTTTGCCATATAATGAAAGCTAATCGTAGGAATTACATGCATCCTCCAAAGGCCCTACCCCCATCAAAGGATGAGATTATAAAGGACACGCATACTGGAGGTGAATTCTGGGACCCTCTTAGAATTCTGCCCACCACGCCTACCCTGGGTCTTGGCCCATGCAGAGTGCTGGTGTGAGGACAGGGAATAAGAGAGAGACTCGGTGCCGGAGGCCCCCGTTGGCCAGCTGCAGAATCAGACACGGAGGCAGATCATTCCACACGGCATCTCTGCTTAATGCAGGGCCCGAGGACTTCACAAAGGATGGAGTCGTGGGGCTGGCTCTCGTGGGGTCCCTACTCACCTGACGCAGAGGGGTGGCCCTCCACGCACGAGACATCACAGAGGCAGGTGTTTCCCACGTTTCTACCTTCAATAAAACCATCTTCCCCACTCCTGCCACAACTACCATTTATTCAGTATTGTTTTCTTCAAACCAACTCACTCCTTCTGACTTAGATTTACTTTAAACAGAACTTTTCTGTCTCGAGTATAAATAGAAAAATCAGCATCCCTTGTTATAAATAGAAGTAAACCATAAAAATAAATAAAAGATACCTGGGCTTATGCGTTCCCAGATCTGAACCTGTGGCCTGCTCTTCTCTGTTGAAAAGAGGAATTAGTGAGTCTGAGAGAGGTGTTAAGGAAATAAGAGAAGAAAAATATTTTTCCTCTGAGGGCCGCAAGGGAACGAAAAGTGAGCCGTTGTTATGTATGGGGACCCACGGCGTCACTGCGGGCACCTGAGGATGGCGGTGTCTTGTCCAACCACCCAGGAACCAGCTCAGAGCTGGATTCCAGGGCAGCAGGCACGTGGGGACACCGCCTGTGAGGGGTGAGGAGGCCAGCTGGGCAGGGTGGGAAGGTGAGCGGGAAGCCGTTACGGTGGGGGCTGTGGCTGCTCCCACAGGGGCCTCTGGAGTTGGGATGGCCCCTCGAAAGGGTCCCAGGTGAGGATAAGGGAACCCAGGCCTTCGTAACATCACCTGGACCAGCCGAAGGACACAGGTGGCCCTGGGGACAAAGAGGCATGACCATGGGCAGGACAGCTCTTCAGGCCGCTGGGGCAATTCCTGGGGAGGGTGTCAGCGTGAGCCGGCAGCAGAAAGCACTCCGGACAGTAGGAGGGATGGGCGGCTGGGTCCCGACGGGGGATCTGGGCAGCCCCACTGCTCTACAGTCTGCCTTCTCAGGAGCTGGCGTCCATTTGCTTCTTAGCATAATTCTACCCCATCTGGGTACCGCTCCCAGGATTTTGCTTGGTTTCTAGTCCTGGGAAACCTTATAAGAGGAAGGTTAGAGGGATAAGAAAGGTGTGCTGGGCTTAGGACCACTGGTACTCATCACTTTCCTCCCCTACTACACATTCTAGATTCTTCTCCACCCCAGCTAGCACCTCTGCTGGGCTAGGGCCTTGCCTGGTGGGGTGACCCAGATGCTCACTCTTCTTGACCACCATGTCCTTCGCAAGCTGTGGCTCCTGGCAGTGTCAATTTGCCATCAGAATTGGGCAGGGAGTACCAGGAGATGTCCCACTGGGCCACCTGGGTGCTGAGCAGAGCTCCTCTGCCCCATGTGTGACAGCACAGGACCAATGTGTAGGGTGGCGACTCCTGTCCTTTCCCACTGGCCTCTAAGCACAGAAGCTGGGAGGGATTGGGTAGCCCCTGTCCCTGACTGTGGAAAGGGAATCCTGCTGTGTGGCCTAGTAGAAGAGATCCTCTCCTGGGTGCCAGGACCTCCAGAGCTAAGGGCCCTGGAGCACAGCGTGCCCTAGTGGACCACAGACAGTGACAGTGACCATGTCCCTCCTACTTCTGTGCCCTGCAACCTGGACCTATGAAATCGACCAACTGAGGGCACAGCATCACATACCAGTCATTGATTTAGGGTAAGAATTACGTTCTGGAAGATGGCACCCCATCCTCTCCAAGCATCATCTCAAGATGGTCCCTTAGCCGGGCTTGCCAACACTCCACCAGGCTGGTAGCAGATGACTTGTGACAGAGCCAAAGGACCCTTTGTGTCCACTGTTGAGCCTCTTTTGCTGTAAAATTAGTCCAGCAGTGCAATGCTACGTTATATAGGACCCTGGATCCATGTACCAAACCCTCGGTAAGTCCAGCGGTGCTGGCTGAGGCTCCGAAGGCAGGGTGAAAAGAATTCAATTGAATTATCCATCCCCCAAATGCCTTAAGCTCGTCCAGGGATGGTGCCACAGCAGAGGCCCGGCACCGGTGTCCCTGTTGGTAAGCTGGCCGTGGAGCGTGGCGGTCGGTGGCTTAGCTGTGGCCCGTGGGCACTCAGGCTCTTGGCATCGCTTCCACCGCTGCCCAGGCTACACTCTTCATGCACCCATTTGCCAGCACTGACGACAGAGGCTGGCTGACGTCAACTGACCAGGCCGCTCTATCTCCTTGGCTGTTTAGTGCCTCTTCCACAGTGAGTGCTCTCTGGGGACGCTGACACACAAGGCGCAGGTCTTCTCACTTCCTGCCCACTCCTGTATGTCCTCCACACGTCTCTTCCTCGGGCCTCTTTATCCCTGATATTTCAGTCTGTTTTCTCCAGATCCCTAATTGACCAACCAAGCCCTTTGCCACTGCCCACAAATCTACCCACATTCTTACCTTAGGTCACTTTTCCTTCTGCACATGGTGGTGACCAGCTGCGCGCCCTAAAGCCCTGCCCATAGGAGGACTTCCTCTCACTACTGGCCTTCAGGGCCAGCCCTGAGTGAGGCTGCAGTGCAGTCCAAGTCCATTGTCAGTGGGTACCCACGTACCAAGCCTCCGCAGCCATGGACCAAGCCCAGGCATTTTCCTTCTCCATCAGGGGATCGCAGGGGAACACTCCAAGTGATCACAGGTGTGAACGAGAGAGACAGGTGCAACAGTGGTGGGGGGCACGGAGGTCTGAGCCCCCTGCTCACGCAGCTTTGTCGCACCCTTGGCACTACTCAGGACTCGGGCCCAATCTCAGATGGACCGCTTCCATCTTTGAAGAATCACTCCTGCACCCACCCAAACGCATGACTTCATGGGGGTAAGAGAACGTAGCTCATGATGGACATTTCTAGTTGCACAATCCCCCGATGTCGCATGGTTAGGCTTTCTATCCCTACCCGTGCCCAGCAACGAATCAGGAGCTGCTTTTCAAATGGCCGATAATTCTCGGCTGCAGATGGTTGGCCCTTGCTCCAAAACCTTGCTTTTTGGGGTTTTGCCTTCAGTTCCATACAGTGTTTTTCCTCCAGTTCCCTCTAATGTCGCAGGCTCTGACAGGTCATATGGTCTAAGCAGTAGGGCTACAGAAATCTTTTCTGCTCTGGGTCCCACTCAAGGCTGGAAGCTTCCTGTGACCCTCTGGGTCAAAGTAGTTGAATTGGTAGTCTCCAGAACCCAAACGGCTTACCAGGAGTTGAATTGCCTTTTCAGAGATAGACAGTGAAAGATACGATAACGTGTCATTTACTTTGCAGGGGATGTCCCAGCAGGCTCAAACCACTAGTTACCTAATAGTCTCATTGATGGGGCAGACCCCTACATCTTCACGGGGTTTATCTCCCACCCTTTGGAGCACAAGGTCTCCAAAGTACTTGCCACTTCTCACTGATTCAGTCTGATGAACACTGTGTCATCAATACAAAGGACCAGTGTGATGCTCGGTGAAATATCCAGACTCTCCAGGTCCATTTGATCTATTGTGACAGAGACAGTAGAGTTAACATGGCCCTAGAGCAAGAAATACACATACCAGTCAGTGTGTACTGGTGCCTTCCCTACGTCAATACAAACTGCTTCTAAGTCCTTCTTGAAGGAGATGGAAGGAACAAACTCACCCGATCAGAGGCTGCACACGCCGTACCCAAGGCCACGTCGCTCTGTTCTAGCTGAGATATGGCTGAGGCACCATTGTCACTGTGGGGGTGATTAAACACTGCACCTGATTGAGTGTGGGGCTGTCTACTGTCATTCTCCAGCATCTGTCTGGTTTCTGTAGGGACCAGTCTGGTGAAGCATCACCCTTGGTGTTTCTAAGGAGGATACCAATCTTTGGGACACAATACTGATTTTGATTTTTTAATCTGGCCAGGGCGGGAGTGAGGAAACAATTTCAGAAGCCTCCACTTGGACGTCCCTACTGTGAGCTTTCACTTGCCTCCCCACTACCATCTCGTTTACCCTACAGACTAAGAAACCAATGTGGAAATTCTGGCAGCTACCAAGGACATCCATTCCAGCTATGCCTTTGAGGGTTGGGTAGGAGGCTTCTGCATGAGACCATGGGCCCAGTGAGCTGGGCTGGACCAGGATCCATTTACTGCCTAGCCCCCATAAAACTCTACTCTGACAGAGGGCTAATTATGTTTTGGGCACACGGTATCAGTGTCAACTTGGACCCTGGGTCCATCCATCCTTGAAGTGTCTGGATGCTCCCCTTCCCCCATGTACAGTTGTTCCTGGAGTAAGTGGCCATAGGTCCCTTTGGGGAAGGATGAGGAATCATCACCATTCATCCTTGCTGTGCTGTTGCAGGCTCCTTCCTCTGGGAGACCTAGCCTCTCTTGTCAATGTGGCCTTAAAATTGGGTCTACATTCAGAAATTAGGCAAGGGAGTGTGACTTTTATTAGGGTAGCTGCCCTCTGCCTTGTTTATCCATCCTTGATTTAGTTTTGACTCTACAAATTGATTGGACAAGTAAGCAATACTGTGGTTGGCTTCCCATCTATCTGTCCCCCAGGAACTCCGTGTTCTAGCAAGCACTTCACAGCTCCGGGTGAGTTAAGCACTCCGACAACACGCCAACCATGCCTTCTGTTTTGAAAATTATGTTCACTTCGATTTGGACAGTTAAGCACTCCATTATTCAGGGATCCCTTTGTCCCACTTCTGCTGGAGAGCCCAGTTCATTAATAGCACCTCCCGCCCTGAGCCCTAGCCCACGGAGAATAGCCATCCCCGAGGTTTCACGACCTGGTGTTCCTCTCACCGCTGAATTCCTTGTCACTTTGGGAAATGGAGAGTCCTCTGAGCCCTGCTATGGAACACACAGGCTTGTGGTTTTCTGGCCTTAGATACCACTTCCACTGCAGCATATCCACTTCCCTGAGCCTCTAATCTGTTCCTCCGTCATTGACCAGGACAATTCGTCACTGGTACTTCACTTAGTGCCCGCCATCGCTTTGCCCAAGCATCCAAGAGCGAACCCAGAAGCATGTTAGCCCCATCTACTGGGGCCCTTGCCGTGGTGTAAATCCTGGAGCATGGGACTGTCCTTCTGTAGTGAGAAACCCTCCCCTAGCCAACTCTATATCCCCCCTTGACCCAGCCCCCTAGGATCCAGTTCCACTCATGTTCTGCTGGCGCATGTTGGCTCTGTACTAAAACACTCCACTCTAGACTACCTTTCCCTGTTGGTGCTCACGGCACTCTCCTGGCTGAGTGACATGTGGTGACACGACCCCAGTATTCACCCGGCAGGCAGGAAGGGAGGTGTGGGGAGATTACGAGAGGGACACATGTTATATTTGCAGCTTCTTCAAGCAAGGGAAGTGTCAGCTCCTTCCTCAGGCCCACAGCAATGCCAGCAGCTATAGAGTTTTAAGGTTCTCAAGTACGTCAACCAAGACGCCCCCATCCCAAGTCCGGGGTCCCACTCTTTCCCAACTAGGACGCTGACTTTGGCATAACGGACTTGCTGGGGTTGCAAATGCAGCCATCACTTGAGCTCTGCTCCTTCCTATTTAAGTCCTGGGCCGGATCCTCAGCTGCAGCCATCACTTGAGCTCTGCTCCTTCCTATTTAAGTCCTGGGCCGGATCCTCAGCTGCACCAGCCGCAAGGGGTTCTTTACGCGCTGCCGGGAAGCCTCTCGGATTTGCATACTTGGCTTAAATTAGTGATTGATCACCCTCCACCTTTCGGTACCTATCTCCCATGAATCTGTCTCACTCAGCAGGAGCCCCCGTTTCCATTGTCTTTTAGTGATCACTTTCCCCGAACCCTTAATATCTGAGCTACTGAACCCTCGGGTTCACCACTACACATGCCAAGGGCTACCTGGACCAGGCAGAGCGAGTCCTCTTTGCCATAAGGCAGTAGATGACTCAGCCCCCAGATCCCATCTTAGAGCGGCTTCTTCGCATCTCTCCTGGCACCGACTATTACAGGTCAGGTGTCTCAGGAAACAGACTCTGAGATGGAACTGTGCATGCAGAGGTTCATGGGAATGTGCTCATGGAAACTGGGATTCATCAGACCGGAAAGGCGAATGTGATATGGCTAAGACAGGGGCCCTGGCAGAGCCCACAGCACATCCTGGAGCCAACAAGCCTTCAGAACTCTCCTGCCTTGGGGCTCGGGGGTTGGGCCTTCACACCCTTCAAGGCCTCATGGCTGCATTGGGGCTGTCCCAGGGAAGGGGACAGCTTTGGGTGAGGCAGTCCCTGGGGAGGTTCTTAGCTGTGGGCCAGCAGCAGACCACGGTCCTGGCAGCTGGGAGAACGCGCACCCGGGTCGTGGAGGGGAACTGGGTGGTTAGCACAGAGAGATTCCAGAAAAGCACTGCCAGAGGAGGCTGAAAGTTGCATTGAGAGACTGCGGGTCCTTCTGAATCCGGGGCATGAGAGAGCTGGCGGGAAGAGAGACTGGACAGAGGTCCGCCAAGACAGAGGGGGCAGTCAGGCCAGACCAGAGGGGCTCGAATGCCAGGACCAGGATGTGAGGCTCTGTCCCTCCTGCAAAGGTTCTAAGAAGGATTATTTTGGGGTTGTCAGGAGCCCAGGCAGCCCCGAAGGGGGTCCTAATTCCCAAGTGTCTCTTTGGCTGCCTCCCCTGCAGACATCGCCTAACTGCCTTGCTCGGGCCAACTCACACACACCACTGCCCCCTCCCCCAAACCAGCTCCCTTCAGATTGTCGCTCCCCACAGTGCAGCATTCATGCGTCAGTTCTAAATAGTCCCACTGTTCAGCTTTAACGAGAAGTAATACCAATTCCCATGTTTGCTCAGAGAGCACCATATTTCATCAAACCAGAGCCCATGCCGGCTCAGATTACTGACCGAGACAATGTTCTGTAATCCTGGTTTATTCACATGTCACGGGTATTTTAGCAAAACAGAAATGAATGGCCCGAGCCACCCTAGGAAGTAACGGGAGGGTTGGGTTCCCGCCCAGGGGAAGTCATGCTTTCTCCTGCCACAGTTCTCGGAGGAGCTGACTTTGATTCTCTGAGCTTTTCCCGACTTTAAGAAAGAGAATATGGGCCGAGGAGGAGTCACAAAGTGGGTAGTTATTTCCCTATAAAATGTTAGCTCCACGGATGGATTTTGCCAGAGCAAAAATAAAATCTGTCATTGATTATAAAGTCCTTTGTGCTTGTTATTTCGCAGATTTATTACACTCGGGCCCGGCGGCCTGGGGAGGCCCTGGGATTCTTGTCTCCAGCGCCCCTGCAAACCCTTCAGCTGCTTTTTCACAGCTCATACCCTAAATGGGAACAGGGACTCGCTCACACCTCTTTTGTCCTTGAGGGCCAAGAGCTTTGGATGTCTAGATGAAGGGCTGTCAGTCATCCCCCCCAACCTCTGGACAGGGACCCCCAGATACCGCCGGTAGAGGTCTATGACTTCCTAATCGTGGAAACATTCTCCTTCCTTTCCTTTTCTTTCTAGCTCTTGGCACTGTGCACTAAGAAATGCATTTCCTCTGCAGAGCAAGGCTGGGCTGAACCTCTCACCAAATTTCCCAGAGTCTGGGTCCCCTTCAAATAGGCTACAATCTCTTTTGAATGCACAAGAAATACAAAGAGTAGTAACAAGCATCAATGCTATTTAGTACTATCTCATGCTAAACTCTTACTAATGATCCTCAGAATATCTTGCTCCTGTCCCCATTTTCGAGCTGAAGAAACTGAGGCCCAGAGAGCTCAAGCAACTTGCGAAGGGCCATGCAGCTCGGTAGTGGTGAAAAACAGGCACACAAACCCTAGTCCCAATCGACTCCAAAGGGTCACACTGACTCTCTCACTTCCAAAAACGGGTTGACATGAGGCCACAAACCCAGGAATACAGCGTTAGAGCTGAAACAGAGTCCAGGGCTCAGCCTTCTCATGTAAATGGGACGCTGCGAGGGTTCCAAAGAAGCGATGGGGCTGGAGATGGGGCTGGTGGCAGAGCTAGCGAGAGCCGAAAACTGACTCTACCCCAAGCTACCTGGACAATATCATGAAACAGTTGCTCAGGAACATTTCATGGGGTGTTTATTTGGGGAGAGGTTCGGAGGAAAGCAAATGAGCTTGCTTCTCAGAACTGTCCAGGCCTGGGGCTTCCTAACGACTGAGCTTCTTCACTTCGTCTTCGGGGTTTTCTGAGTGTAAGGAACCCAGAGAGTGTGGCAGAGAGACTTGGAAGACTAAGGGCCCCCAAACAACCTCTCCCCTCTCCGGAGAGAGCCCTTTCTGCTCCCGGTCGGCAAGTCCAAGACCCCAGTGTTCCTGGTCAGAATAGTGTATGATACTCCCAGGACCCCAATCCGTTTAGGAGGAAGCTGTCAGAAATCACAGCTCTCGGGGCCTGAATCCACGGTCCGCCCTCTCAACTCTTATTTCGAGCTACAGCCTGAGCTATTAAAAACAAAACATTCTCATTGGCAAGCTCCACAATTAGCCTCATTTCCACGCTAGAAACACTGTTCTGCATGAGCTGAATTGCACAGCGATTGTTTCTTGTCTCAGTGATGCTGTTTGCAGGCCGTGCTGGGAGCCAGCGAGGATGTGACCCGGTGGTAATCTGAATTGCTTCACCAAACACATTTTTATCCCATCATCTCGGCTACATGAAAGGGGGCCGTAGTGCTCCAGTGTTCAAGACTTTACAGTCCCGCAGTTCAGCAATAAAATGAGGCAAGAAATATTAGCCGTCCCTGGCTGATGCCTTAATTCTTTCCCAACAATTCAGAGAATCTGTACCCTACAGGTTTTAGGGCTGGCTAAAGCCTGACCCTCAGGCTGGCTTGAATGGAGGGGGAATGAGTTAAGGGGAGCAAGAAGGCTTTAATGGACACAGATCCCGAATAGCCCAGCTTGTCCCGGCCTCCTGCAGACTAACCCTCCTTTTCACAGGCCTCGATTGTGTACGGCCCCAGCAGAGACAAAACTACCCATGAGCAGAGGTTACCCCCAGCCGGTACAGGTCAGAGGCATTCTGGGGGAGAAGGGGAGAGGAGGGGAGAGGGGAAGTGAGGGGCACATGGAGAAGGAGGGCAGTGGGGGTGGGGGGTGGGGGAAAGGGAGCAGTAAAAGTCGGTGCGGACCATTTATAAGGACAGATTCATCGAGTCTAAGACGGTGACTCGATCATCGCACCTCCAGGCAAGCAGTTTTGAAAGCGGTATCACAGAAAAAACGGGAGCTACATAGACAGGAAGTTGCTGCCATGTGAGATAATTATCAAAATAAATAAAATGCTTCTCTATCGTTTTCCAAAAGCTACAGGCCTGAGGTTCAGAGGCTTTCAATAGGATAGCCTCCAATTGGACACTGCAAGATTTAAAAAGAATTACAAATAGGTTGTGTTTTACACACCAACAGAAGCTTTTTCCAGCAATTTTTCAATTATTACATTGTGAGCCCTCCAAGAAAAGTAACGATTCTGGCTCACGGAGCCCAAAGTTACCAAGTAAAGGGAACAGGGTGTTCACAAGTTTGCAAACAGTCTTTTGAAATGTAGCATAGGCAGTATCCTAGATAGTTCTGGAAGCACATGGGTTTGAAGAGGTCCTTTCCTTCCCTCACAAGGATTTGTAAGTATTTTGTGTGGGCCCTCGACCCCTTCCTCAGTCTGATGAAACCTGTGGACCCCTTTTTTCAAAAGAAATTTTCTAACATACAATGTTACCAAGAAAGTCAATTACATTAAAATATACTTCTCCAGATACTGTGAAAAACAACTTTGCAATATAGCAATATATCTGCTTTTTAATTAATTCATGGAAGTTACAGGTATGGTTAATACCATTGTGGCTTGTTGCCTGCATTTCAATATTAGGAAATGCTAAGTTTTAGTTACAGTTTATTGAAAATAAAAATGTAAATTTTCCCCATCCAAATTCTCAGACCCCCTGAAATTCTATCCATGGACAAGAAACCACACTAAAGGCATGATGAAATGCAGGACCTCCTGCCCCAGGGCTAAGTGAAGGGGAAGTCGGCCAGGGATTCACTGTACCCTCACTTTATTGTGAAACCTTGAAAAAGCTACTGCTTTCTCTTCTCCTATCCTGACGCCTTGGAAACGTTTTGCAAGGCAATTTGAAACCACGTCCTTTTCCAGAACAATCCTGATGACTACATGTCCAACGATTAATAAAGACCTTTGATGTGCTTCTTCAACAACTGAAAGCACTGTTGCCAAATACAGGGTCAGTTAATGGACTAATTCTGAATTTTAATGTGGATCTTGTTCCAGTTGCCCTGGGTTGGTTGAGCTTTGGGGTCAGGATTTCTCTTTCCAAATGCTGCCCAGGGAAGGTCCCCGTTCCCCTCACTCCTGCATTTTGGATACCGGCTCAGAGGCAACCGGGGGCCCACACATCCCCTTTCGGGCCCTCACGGGGGAGCTGTCATCTTGCAACCACACAGTCATCACATGCCATTACAGGGGCAACCCGGCAGGCGGGCCCCCCTCCCAAGGCCACCCCAGCCCCCGCGCAACCCTGGCGGGGCTGCGGCGCAGACACACAGGAGCCGGCCGGGTCCTGGGTCTCTATCTCTCTGCAGGGGAGCGGTGAGCGCGCTCGCCCACGCCCACGCCCCCCACACTCCTGGGCGCACACTCGGGCGCACACTCCTGCGCGCGCACGCCGCCACACACGGGCGCACGCACACCGCAGCCGGGCCAGGGACTGCCAAGTCGGCTACAGCCCCGCGTGGTCTGGGGCGCACCGCCGGTCCCCCCGAGGGCGCCGCCGGCCGCCCCGCCCCGCCCCGCCCCTCGAACCCGCCGAGCGGGGCGCGCTGCGGGCTGCAAAGTTTCGCTGCGCCAGTCCGCTGGGGCGTCGCGTCGGCTCGGGCTTGGCTCGGCTCCACGGGGCTCCGGACGGCCGTGACCGCTGGCCCGGGGCTCGGGCGGTGCGGACAGACCTGAGCGCTCGGCTCCCGCCCGGCTCCACACCTCGCCCGGCGCGGATCTCCGCACCCAGAGCCCTTCGCGCCCTCCTGCCCCAGGGTCGGTCCGCAGCCTCCCGTGCGCCCGCGCGTTCTTTCCTCCTTCCCGGCTTCGACCCTTCGCCGCCGCCACCCACCATGGCCCGTGGACCTGCTCGGACGACCCAGCTGCTGCCCCTGCTGCCTCTGCTTCTGCTGCTGCTCCGGGACGCGGGCGGCAGCCACCAGGCGCCCGCCCGGTCCGCCCCGCCTGCAGCCGCTGATGGCCTGGCTGGGATCAAGGACCCTTGGCGGTTCCCGGGGGATGCCGCTGCCACTCTGGGCCCTGGCGCCCAAGACATGGTCGCTGCCCACATGCTCCGGCTTTATGAGAAATACAGTCGGAGGGGCGCGAGGCCGGGAGGGGGCAACACGGTTCGAAGCTTCCGGGCCCGGTTAGGTAAGTAGAGGGGGTCCCGGACAACCCCTCTTGTCCTTCTCCCCCTTCCTCACTTGTTCATCCTCCCCACCATTGCACCCACTTCTTCTCTTCCTTCTATTCATAGACTCATTCATTCATTCACTTATTCACTATTCACCAAGCACTCTATGCCAGGCCCTGAGCCTCCAGTGGGGACGCCAGAGTGGCAGTGACACAGAGTTCCTGCCCCGAAGGTGCTGCAAGACTGGGAGGGTGTCACACTTGCTGGTCTAGACTACCCCATACACAAAGCTTTAAGCACAGTGTGGAGACGATCCTGGGCTGGGGAAGCTCTTGACCGGTCGTATCCATGTCATAGGGGTCAGCTGTGTTGGCTCTTGACAGATGAGAAGGGTACTGAGCGGAAACAGTCAGGTGGGCATCAGGCAGCCCCAGTAGAGGTGCCAGACACTGGGCCCAGGCAGGGGGCGTGAACCTCTAGCTGGGGGCACTTAGTGGGTTCCGGGGCTGGGCAAACAGAGTGGACTGAGAAGAACCTTGGGTGCCTGGTCTGGGGTACACACAACTGAGGCCTGCAAGGCACTAACATGAAATGTTCAGACCATGGGGGTTTGAGGAAGAGTCCAGAAGCTTGGGCAGTGGGGGTGCCCTATTTCCCTCCCACCGTTGCCCCACCTGGGCAGATCCTGTACCTGTCCTCACCTTGGCTGGAGCAGACAGAGGTCACTTACAGAGCGCTCCCTGCCCTGCTCTGAGAGCACTTCCAGCCTGTGGCCTCAGCCGTCAGCCAGCCTGGTTGGCCTACCACTGCGGGCCCTGGGCGAGCACAGAAGAGGTGCAGCCTGGTGGCAAGGGTGGCGGGAAAACCCTGGTTGTCATGGTGACCACCCATGGTCACAGAATGCCATTCCGGAAAGTGTGGGTAGGGGTCCACAGCAGCCCTTGTGGGGGAAAAGGCCATTCATCAGGAGAAAAAAACTGTTGCTCTCTAGGGACCGATGCCTCCCGAGGTGGAGAGGAGCAAGCCCAACACCGGGCCAGACGGTCTGGGTCAGGTCGGCCACCTGTTGACTGCTGGTTGGGTGACTCCAGGTAACACCTGTTACCTGGGAAGCTTGGCCTTGCATAACAATGTATTAGGGAATACCTGCCACCGAGAGGCCTGGGCCGCCATCCTCCACTGAGCAGACCGCTTGGTACTGTTCCTGGGCTCCACGCCAGCTGGACCTAACTCCATTCTCCCTGGTACTTTTTATTTATCACATGGGGTCCATTTCTGGAGCGTCATTATTAAATTAAGCCACTCAAGAATCATCTAGCATGAACATGACCTTGGGCAAATCACTAAAGCTCTGTGGACCTTACTGTACTCATCTAGAAAATGGGCAGGTCCTGCCAGTATCTTCCCTGTGGGGTTGCCCGGAGCCCAGCACTGGCCAGATTAGGTGTGGATGCGTGTTGTTCCTGTGGAAATACAAAGCATTTGTGTTCATGTGGGCGTACACTTGACCTTGCATCCATTAACTCAGTCCTCAGAGCCTTGTCGTTGAGGAAAGCAAGGTCAGCAAAGTCCGTCCTGCAGCAGAAGCGAGCATGTCCCCTGAGCGCCGTCACTGCTACGGCCACGGGTGTGGAGGTGCTCGGTCTTGTCTTTCCGTTTGCCCAGAACGGGGGTAGCACAAGTAACACTTTCGCATGCGGTGTTAGTCCTGAAGAGGACCTGAGGACAGTGCGTCACCTCCAGCCCTCTCATTTTACGGATAAGAAAACCGAGGCGGGGTGGGGGCATTCACAGCAGCAAGGGTGGACCTCCGATGTGCCAAGCCAGAGCGGCTCCCACTGCTAGCGTCTCTTCCACTTGCGTCAGAGCTCAGCCTAGGACTTAGGAGGCAGAGGGTAGAGCAGACCATTCTCTGGGAGATCAGGATTATTCTGGACCAGTCTGCGATGGTCTGGCAAACCCAGCACGCTTATTTGGAACCATTTGACAGCCATGGGTACAAGGCCCAACGCCACCAGCTTTCCCTCTCCGAGCATGGGTTTCTGCACACACAGGATGGAGGTGAAGGTTCGGTGGGACGAGGTGGGTTTGTGCCTGACATAGTATAGGCCCAGGCAGTTTGGTTTCTCACCTCCTCCCTTGATTCGCATTATTAATTGGTTCACACCCAGCCCCCCACCAGCCCTCAGACATGCCCGCTTTGTGAGCCAGCACCCCAGCTGTGAGCAGCTGTGAGCCTGGGCAGGGACCCCTCATCTCATGGACGAGGCACCAATGTGGGGGTTTTAGCTCAGCCCTGGAATATATCAGTACCATCCTGTGGCATCACAGTGGCCTCTGCAGTCTCAGTGGGGTAGTCCCTGCGGCCCTGGAGGCAATGGAGCCATGGTCCTCACCTGCCGCCAGGAAGGATCGCTCGAGTTCTGTGTGCGGGCTGTGAGCCGGACGGCTGAGGTCCAAATGCTGAGTCTGTGCCCGGGGCAAGGGACTAAACTTGTCCGTGACTCAGTTGTTTTGTTGTTTGTTTGTTTGTTTTTTCACATCTAAAATGGGGCTAGTAATGCTCCCTTCCTTATAGGGTTTTTAAAATGAACTGAGATATGTCAAGTGCTTAAGACAGCGCCTTGGGCATGGGTTCGGTCAGTTACTAGATGCTGTTACTATTACTTTAGTCCCCTCCTTCCTCCCTCCCTTCCGTTGCTCCCTGAAGTGTGTCTTGTTCCCTATTAAGTCTACAGCAGTGGAGAGCGCTTCTGAGCCTGACCCTAAGGCTTAAGATTAGACCTTCCCCCCCGTCCTAAACAATTGTGTCTAACTCTAAGCTCTTCCACTGACCTGTGTGAAATTGGGCAGTTTACTTAACCTCTCCGAGCTTGATGTCTTCATCTTCAAACGAGAGTAATAATACGTAGCTATCTGCCAACAATGCCAACGGTCACGTTCGTTTCAGTTCCCCAAGTATTTCCTGAGCACCTCATTAGATGGCAGGTGCTGAAAGCTCAGAGGACACAAGGATGCACAGATTCTTGGCCAGAAAAGTGCACGAACCAGGGGAAGGGAGAAGCAAGCAGGAGAGTATGGGCAGCAGAACAGGGGGCACAATGCCATGGGGAGGGGCTGTGGGTGTGCTTGAGAGCCAAGGGATGACACTGACCCAGCGCGGGGAGGGTCAGTGGGGAGGGGCCAGCGAAGCCTTCGCCGAGGAGGTGAGGCTCCGGATAGACTCTAAGGGCAGGTGGGGTTTGGCCAGGTGTGGAAGTGCAGCCGACTGCTGTGTGCTGGGGACTAGGAGCAGTTTGGTTTCAATGAGGAAACAATGAGCGGAGAGAGACAGGAGATGGAGGTGGACCCGTGGGCCCAACCAGGCCATCAAGGGCCTTGAGGGGCCTGAGTTTGGCTGCAGCAGTGGGGCAATATTCGTGTGCAGACAGTGGGGGGGGGGGCAAAGCAGGAGGGCAAGGGAGGAGGGAGGGGAGAGAGAAAGGGAAGGAGAGATGCAGGAGGCGGAGAAAGAAGAGAGTATGAAATAAAGTCACACTTAGCTGGAAACCATAGAAAATCACCATAAAAAAGAAAAGAAGTCTTCCTAATCACAAACCCCAATATAACCAGAGTTAATAGTTTAGTGGAATATATAGAATATACAATACATAATATATATTATAGTTTATATAAATATATTACTCTATTTTATATATACTGTACATTATATATTATGTACACATCATTTTTTACCTTAGTAGGATCATATCTTTAACACGCAGGTAAAACTTGCTCTATCCTCATTTAAAGTCACTTTTTTTCCCATTCCTTGTCACCCTGAACTGGTTTTCACGCCTTTTAGCCAGTTGCAGTTTTTCCTATGGAAACAGCTTCCTCCTTGTGGTCTTGAGTTTTTCTTACCAACTGGTAGAGGTTTTTTTGTATAGTAAGGATATTGACTCTTCATCTATAATAGATGATTTCCTCATGAAGCATGAGTGTGACACGAGGGGCGATGGTGATCTGGGGTCGCGGTGGGCCATGGGGGAAGACAGTGGTGGAGGGACGCAGAGAGCAGGATGCTTGTGGAGAAACTGGATGTAAAACCAGCAGGAACTGGGATTGGTTAGATGCAGGAGGGGAGAGGCCACGGGACTCTCTGGCTCCTGCCGGAGGGGTGGACAGGTGGCAATGCCTCCCACTGGGCATGAGGACAGGGAGCAAGGACATGGTGCCCTGAGCGCAGTGGTAGCCGGTGACATCGCACGGCCAGCACGTTCTGAGCACGTGTTAAGTACCAGACACCATGGTGTGAGCTCGGCAGAGATGATCTTACAACTTTAGGAAGTATGTACAAACACTCGGCCCAGCTTCCAGATGTGGAAACTGAGGCACGGAGGAGCTCCATGATTTGCCTTTGGCTAGTAAGTGATGTAAGCAGGCTTTCCCCTGGGGCCTGCCTGGAAGTAGACGCTTGAGACATATTCATTCTCTTCCCTTCTGTGCAGCACCCCTGGTGGCCCATGGCTCCCTTCCTCCAGCTTCCATTGGTGCTTGAATCTTTACCCCCACGTTCTCACTCTGGTCACTCTGATGGCTGTTTCCAGGGCAGTGGATGAAGGGATAAATCTCCATGTGTCTTAGGTTCCGTTCCAATAGAGCAGAGCAGTCTGAGAGCCCTTTTGGCCTGAAGGTTGGCCAGCAGGGTGCCTGGAGGGACCCTTGGATGGGAGCCACCTCTTCCCTCCCCCACCCCGTCCCCTCTCCATTACCCTCAGGAAGGAGGCCGAGTGCCCCCAGAGTGGACCCAGTTAGGATTCTGAGATTTCCAAAAATCCAAGGAGAGAATGGCTCGTCTAAATAAAGTTAGTCCTTTCTTTCTCGGAGAGTTAGAATCCCAGAGCGTCCACATCAGGACTCGTGTTTGCAAAACGGTTTGCGCTCCGCAGCACACGGTCTTTGTTACATTCGCTGTTAGGGAGATCACCATTCTAGTCAGAATACACAGGGGAGCATGGCCTTGGGGTCAGACAGACCTGGGTGCGCGCCCCGGCCCTGCCCCTCACCAGCTGGGTGACTTTAGGCAAGTTAGATCCCCTTTCTGAAGCTCCATCTTTTTCCAGAGAATGAATGACCCATCATCTGCTCTCCTCTTTGGGAAACTGGGGAATTGAGCATGCGTACACACTTGGAGCTTGGACCTCCGTAACTGGTAAATGATCATATTCCTATTTTGAAGACGAGAAAACTGAGGCTCTAGCGGAAGTAACTGGACAAAGATCCTGCTCCCCAGGGTTTCCAGTTGGATTTGTGTCATCAGCTCCATCTCCCCAAAGAATGAGGCTTTCTGGACTTTTAGGATGTGTTTGGTGAGCTTGAAGGCATCAGGCAGGGGTCCCCCTTTGTTAACGGAAGCAGCCAGATCTAGCAAAGGCCCCACGCTTCCCCCGTCATTCACCACTTACTTCTGGGCACCACCTCTCGCTCAGGCTGTGGGCTAGGACCTGGGGATGCAGCCGTGCGCAGAGCTGGCAAAGCTCCGCTCCCTTGGAGTTCGTGTTCTAGGGGGGAAGAGAAATAATAACAAAGAAATACGTATCAGGATGTTGGGAAGTGACATGAAGACAAATGAAGCAGGGGACAGAGTGACGGGGTTTCTCTTCCGGCCACAGGAGCCAAGGGTGCCCTTTATTAGAGATGCCCTTTGAGTGGAGAACGGAAGGGGAGGGGGTTGGGCCTGGAGGAGGAGGGGTGATGGCAGAGGGAACAGCTGAGGCAGAGCCCTGAGAGGGGAAACTTCATGTTGGAAGGACCAGAAGCCAGGGTGACTGGGGCAGGGAAGGGGGTGGGGAGGGAGGCAGGCCAGGTCAAGCAAGGCCTCTGCAAGGGATTCCGTTTTGCTTTCGGGGCAATGGAGGGCTGTGAGCAGGGCAGTGGCCTGTGAGTGACTGCGCCCTGCATCCCCAGGGCCTCACTTGGACAGTGCTCCATAAAGCTGCGACAGGGTGGGAGATGGGAGTCATCACGATGGCCCGTCTGTCTCATCCCTAAGTTGAGCCCCTCCGGTCACCTTTTTCAGGACCCCAGTCAACGCAACACTGAACCCAGAGTAGGAGTTTCCCAAATGTTTAGTGAGAAAGGGAGGGAGGCAGGGAGGGAAGGAAGAAAAAGAGAAAGGAAAAGGACAGGGAGAGAGGGAAGGAGGGAGGGAAGGTCTTTTCTTGCTGACCATGAGACATGGCACTCGCATGGTTCACAGGAAATAGGGACTTCTCTTAGGGGTTTCTCCATCGAGGCCTGGTCTCATGCAGCCGGGAGACTTCATGTAGGTTCCCTTCTCTCGTCACAACCTGGAGCCCCCTGCACTGCATGCATGCAGACACAGTCAGAGAGCGGAGCCAGCCTGTGGCCCTTCACACGCTGGGGATGGGCTGGCCCATCTCCACCCCACAGTTCCCACGGAGACGGTCTGCAGGCAGCACGCTGCCTCATGAGAGACAAGCTCCCTATGGCCAAAGGTGTTCAAGCCACACGGAGGAAGGACTCCTGAGTGGAACTGTTCAGGTAGGGTGACCTCCAAGTCCCTCCCCCTGTCAGTCTCAGGGCACACTGTCTGTGGTTCTCTGTCGGAAGAGGAGCCATATTTGCTGTCTCTCTCCTGCATCCGGTGCAGGAATAACCCTCAGGGAAGGCCGACCCTCCTCTCAGGCACTTCCTGCTCCCCGGGGGCACGCCTCCCAGCACCTTCCTTGGGTCACACCCACCTCAGGCCAAAGCTGCTGTCCCTGGCATGGTGGTCACAGTTGACCTTCTTCATAGATCTCCTAGTCCGTTAGTTCATCCTTGGGAGGGAGGCTGGGGTCTTTCCTCCGGGGAGGCCTATCTCTGTTGCCCCAGTCCGCTGTGTTCTTCCTCACCAAAGGCTGTAAATTCCCGGGCCAGAGATGCTTGCATCCTGCTGCAATGGGCCAGCTCTTCGCAAGTGTCAGCTATGTCTGTCCTGGAGCCACCTAACGCATTTCCTAGCGACAGTCTGTAGCAGAACTACAGACTTCAGTTGGGTTAAAGAAAAACACTTTATCTGCCTTGTTGGCTGGGTTACAACTCAGATAATTTGGATCACTGGGGGATACTGAGTCGGTGTAGGAAGAGCTTGCTTGCTCTGCCAGCCTTGGTCCTTTAGATGGAAGTGGCAAGGAACCACATTTAGGGACTCCTTCTTGGTGCCCGGCACCCTACATATGCTGTTTATTTAATCCTGCAAGCAGTCATGTGAACTAGAGACCCCGCTGTCTGCCTGAGGCAAATGAGCTTGGTGTGGTCCTGATGCGGCCTGGGGACCTGGTTCCTAGGGCCCTGTCCAGCTTGGAGGATAGGGGGCTGCACTGTTGGCGAGCTTGCACCCCACCCACACATCAGCCCTAGATACACAAACTTGCCTGATGGTTAGAGTCCTCTGGGATGCTGGTTAAAACACAAATCCCTTGGCCAGATTGTCCCAGAGCCTCTGAATCAGCATCTCCAGGGGAGGAAGGCAGAGAGCAGGAAGTTGGGGAAACACAGACCTTGAGCCCAGGACTCCAAAGGCTGCAGTGTCTGGAGAAGGCAAGTTCAATCGGCCATCACGGCCCTGCGCTGCTCCTTATGTGTGGAGCACGGTGAGGGACTGCCGCTCTTCTCCTGTGGGTTTGCTCAGAGGGTCAGATAAGGCAGGGTCTTTAGAGTGTTATCTGCCTCTTGACTGACATTTATCAGGTCCTCTGTGGATATGATTTTTCCTTCCTTCGTCTCTCATGGTCCATTGAGAGTACATGACAGTTCCCAATCGCATTATGCCTTCTTCCCGTAACGAAGACAAGTCCCAGCTGATTCTGTGGGTGCAGGTGTCAGAACAGCTAAGACCCTGACCCATGCCCTTTGGGCCCAGAGTGCCTGCGCCCATACACAGTCCTGTGCATCGGAGCTCTGTCCCTCTGGCAGCTTCACCCAGCAGTCTGCACCCACCAGACACCTGGCACCTGGAAGTAGAGCAGTGGGAGGGAGGCAGCCAGCCTGGCAGCTCTGGTCTCCCGCCAGCCCGCAGTATCACAGGGTGGCCTGGGGAGCAACTCCTTCCCCCTGCCCGAACCCTCGGGAGGACTTGGCCACTCAGAGAACTCATGCTACCTGGGCTCGGGGCAGCTTCCTGGGCCACAGATGAGGATGCTGTGCCCCGTGGTCCTGGGATGCACCTGGTAGAACCAGGCAAGAAGGAAGAGGGGTTTGACAGTCCCAGGGATTCAGGGGCCAGAACATTCTGGAGCTGCAGATGGGATGTTTGAGGAATGCCAGTCTTTCTCAGGATTTGGGCCTCTCGAGAGCAACCTGGGCTTTGTAGATTTTGTCAAGTGGCCTGGTGCAACCCTGATACTGCTCTTCCTTTGTCCGACAAGCTTTACAAGGCCTTGGGCAAAACATGTAGCAGACAGCTGTGCCCTCAAGTCCAGTTTCCCTCAGAAGACATTTGGAACACAGGGGAGTCAGGGGCGCTCTGCTTCATTCACCTCGTTTGGAAGAATGACCGCATTTAACGTCTGTGAGCTAGAGGGCTGAGTACACGGAGGAGGATGCTCTGACAGGGCTTGCACCCGACTCGAAGCGTCCCGAAAACCTGATTCCACCTTACCTCCTCCGTGGAGGTGTCAGCGGTATTTGCGCATTTGTGCATTGAGGGCACTGGGGTGCGGGGAGAGGATGCAGGGAGGTGCTCGTGTCTGCTACCTCTTCCTTTTTGTAGTGGGATACTGACAATCCCCAACCTCTCCGACCTCAATTCCTCAGCTGTTCATGGAGGATAAGTAAGGGCGCCCTCCTCAGTTTACTGTGAGGGTAACCCGGGATGAGGAAAGCCTGACTGGCCTGGAGGGACTCCCTAAATGGGCACTCTTCCTCCATCCCAGCCCTGGGTGGGAGACCCCCTGAGCACCGGGACCTAGCTAAGAAAGAACCTAACCTGTTATGATCTCTCCTGCCCGCACAGAAATGGTCGACCAGAAGGCTGTGTATTTCTTCAACCTGACTTCTATGCAGGATTCAGAAATGATCCTCTCAGCCACATTCCACTTCTACTCAGAACCACGGTGGCCCCGGGCACGAGAGGTACCATGCAAGCAGTGGGCCAAGAATGTGTCCTGCCGCCTCCTGCCCGCGGGCCTGCCCACACACCAGCAGCTGCTCTTTCGCAGTCTCTCGCAGAACACGGCCACGCAGGGGCTGCTCCGTGGAGCCGTGGCCCTGGTGCCCCCGCCACGGGGCCTGTGGCAGGTCAAGGACATCTCCCCCATCGTCAAGGCAGCCCGCCAGGATGGCGAGCTGCTCCTCTCTGCCCAGCTGGATTCTGGGGAGAAGGCCCCAGGGGTGCCCAGTCCAAGCCCCCACGCCCCTTACATCCTCATCTACGCTGACGACCTGGCCATCTCAGAGCCCAATAGTGTGGCAGTGACGCTGCAGAGATATGACCCCTTCCAGGCTGGAGACCCGGAGCCCGGCGCAGCCCCCAACAGCTCAGCGGACCCCCGGGTGCGCCGGGCCACTCAGGCCACTGGGCCCCTCCAGGACAATGAGCTGCCAGGGCTGGACGAGAGGCCGGCGCACGCCCCCCACGCACAGCACTACCACAAGCATGAACTGTGGCCTGGCCCCTTCCGGACCCTGAAGCCACGGCCAGGGCGCAAGGACCGAAGGAAGAAGGGCCAGGATGTGTTCATGGCCTCCTCGCGGGTGCTGGACTTCGACGAGAAGACGATGCAGAAAGCCCGGAGGAAGCAGTGGGCCGAGCCACGGGTCTGCTCCCGCAGGTACCTGAAGGTGGACTTCGCAGACATCGGGTGGAATGAATGGATCATCTTGCCCAAATCCTTTGACGCCTACTACTGCGCGGGAGTGTGCGAGTTCCCCATGCCCAAGGTAGGCTGTCTGGGCAGCGCCGCTGTGTTCAGCCCGTCGTCTGGCTGTGGCTCCCGGCTCTGCCCCTGCCGCCAAGTCCCTCTGCCTTGGGACCTCTTTCTCAGCTGTGAACAGGGATTAGAACCCCTCCCATCTATTCAAGGTGGGAGTGGGTCGGCAGAGGTCCTCGGGTGGCTGCCCGGCAGGGAACTACGGCCCGCAGACGGACGCGGTTTGGCTGGGCTTTTGAAAGGGCTGACTTAAGCCGAGTTTGAATTTTATTTTATTTATTTATTTATTTTTAAAGATTTTATTAATTTATTTGACAGAGATAGAGACAGCCAGCGAGAGAGGGAACACAAGCAGGGGGAGTGGGAGAGGAAGAAGCAGGCTCATAGCGGAGGAGCCTGATGTGGGGCTCGATCCCAGAACGCCAGGATCACACCCTGAGCCGAAGGCAGACGCTTAACGATTGCGCCACCCAGGTGCCCCCGAGTTTGAATTTTAAATCAGAACATGTCTTCTTTTGAAAAGCAGGAGAATCCGTCTCCTTAGGTGTGCGTTCCCACGCAGCCGCCGCCCCACGGAGTTGGTACCTGCTCCCCCCGTAAGCAAGACAGGCCTCCGAAGCCCCTTCCTCACCAAGGCTCTCATTCCTCTTCCTGGCCTGGACCTCAGGGCCTTGGGGTCTGTGACCAGCACAGAGTTGGCCTCAGTGGCTTCCTAGGGACTCCTCCCCACCCCCACCCGCCCCCTGCCTCCCACGCAAGGCCCACTGCGCACGGCTGTTTTATCTGCCGTGCGGGCCCCGGGTTTGCGGAGTCTCCCCTTTCCTCCAGGCTGGGTTGTGGCTCTGTCTATCCATCTCCCCGCGGCCAGAGCTGCGGTGGGCTGGCTGCCAGCTGAGGTCGGCCCTCCCCACGGAGTGCACACTTGCCTCCCGCTTAGCTCCTCTGCTGAGTTCCAGGTCATTCCCTCCCGTTCAAGAAAGGAAGTCCGTGCATAAATCCAATTTGAATGTAAATAAATCAGTCAGCTGAGAGTTCCCAGCCACAGACATGGGGCAGCATAACCTGTTTGGGAATTAAGGGGCTTTTCTTGCATGTGCAAGAGAGAGGAAGGGAACTGCCGGACAGAGAGACAGGTGGGGGCTGGTGGAGCCCGGCCCAGGCCTGGGCAGATGCTGAAGGAGCAGTCAGCAGGCTCCAGCTGGCTGGCCCGGCACTTACCTTATCAGTCTGGCGGACTGCCTGCCGCCTTCCCTGACAGCGGCCTGAGCCCGCAAATCAGATGTCCCTACCTGGCTGCCCTGCCCACCTCCCCACGCAAGGGGCCGTCCTCATCAGCACACTACGTGTAACACTGCCTTTGGCCCGCCATGAGCTGAAACTCCTGTGGCTTGGTCCTGTTTCTCTTGTTGGAGGTGCTTGAGAACAGCATTCTCTGTGCTTGTGGCTGGGACCCCGACTTTTCTGGGGGTGCGAGGCTGCCTGGAGAGGGAAAGAAAGCCCGCACGGCCCCCGCAAGCATGGTTTCCAGCTTTCTGTGACTTTTGGCTGCTTGCTAACTGTGAGGGATCTTGGTCAAGTTACTTAGACATTTTAAGCCTCCACTCCCACACCAGTAAAATAGAGGTAATCCATCCCATACGATTGATACTATGAGAAGACAGGGCGGTGAAGTGAAGCAGTCCCTGACACCCCACAGTCGGACTCATCTGGGAAACGTCCATTCCAGCCCCATCATGCCGGTGCACACACGCCTGGGGGCCTTCCCGTCCAGTGCTAAGAACAGGCTCACACGGGTCGCATGTCTGAACTCCTGGGCCTGTGAAATGTGGGCAGCTGCGGCCCGGGCAGAACAGCTGGGCATCACCCTCCGGACGGTTCCTGCCCAGGTCCAGGGGCTCCTTGGGGATGAGCGATGCACAGGTGCCCCCAAGTGGCCAGTCGTGTAGGGATGTAACTTCCCTCCTCCTGGGACACTCAACGGGCAGGAAGGCCAGAGATTTTGCACAGCTCTCTGGGACTGTCTGCGGCTGACTTTGGAGGAAATGTGTGCCCCTGGAACTTCCCTTTTTCTTCTATATCGACACCTTTGCTGCAGCCCCAGTCGAGGACGTGCAGGTGGCACAGTGGGTGGGTGAGGGTAGAGCCCCTCGGTGACCGCGCTCCTTTCCTGCCTTGCAGATTGTCCGCCCGTCCAACCACGCCACCATCCAGAGCATCGTCAGGGCTGTGGGCATCGTCCCGGGCATCCCAGAGCCTTGCTGTGTTCCCGACAAGATGAACTCTCTGGGGGTCCTCTTCCTGGATGAGAACCGGAATGTGGTTCTGAAGGTGTACCCCAACATGTCTGTGGAGACCTGTGCCTGCCGGTAAGACCAGCCACTCCGGGGCGGAAGGAAACCTCTCCCCCGCCCCACACCGAGCAGGGCAGCATCCTCAGGGCCTTCTGGGGTGAGGGCTTCGTGAGGGGTACAGCTGCATATACGGGCCAGAGCTTACAGGCGCCCTTGCTGGGTCCCAGAAAGATCTGTCCCCCGGGGCCCATTCTGGGCTCTCTCGTTGCTGATGACTTAGCGCCCTACAGGCCAGTCCGAATCCGCTGAAAGAAACCGGGAACTGGCCCTCGCCTGAAGGCTGCTCGTCGTCCATCCCCTCTGCTCTGAAGACCTGAAAGCCAAACGGGTCCGCCATGGTGGCTTTTGTGACCATCATCTCGTAACCGGGGAGGAAGGCTGCAGGCGTGAGGGCGTCCGCTCTCTTCACAAGGAAAGAACCTCTGTTTAAACAGTCAGTTGAACACACTTTGGGCCACATGTTGATACTGAAACGCAGCGCCTGAATAACGGTATGAACTTTGAAACTCCGCCGCAAAAGCTTTCACGCACACAGTATGCACATATAACCCGTTGTGGTCTCTTTTTCTTAATATATATTTTATTTTTAAACAAAGAGGGGGGAGTGGACACCATTCCCCACAGAGGTAATCAGGCAGGTTAAGTGTGCATTGTTTAAACATGTTTATTGAAATAACACATGCAGTGATATGTTGGAATACTAAAAAATAACCAAGATTTTTATATTTTTGTAAATTATACTTTCTATACTGTAGATTGTGTATGTTATGTGTTTTTATGGAAAGCTAATAAATTAAAGGTACAGTGGTATCTTGAAAAACTGAATGTCACCCGTTCCAAAATATGTATATATCCCCACCTACACATATGACATCTTGGGGGCCGCTGGGCCTCCGTTAGGAGTAGAGCCCCCTAGGCCTCTCTGCACCTTCTTGTCTCTATCCTAAACTACAGAAACCAGCTACTCCTATGCCTTCCAGCATCCTGCCTGCCCACTTTGCTGCTCAGTGGCCATCCTGGGCTCAGCCAGGCAGGATAGAGCCCCAGGCAGGCACAGTGGTCTCACATCCTGAGCCTCAGAGGGGCATCGAGTGATTGAAAAGTGTCTGAGACATTTAAAGGAACATCTGTGCTGCCCTGGGTAGAGACCTCTTCCTTGGGGTACTTCAAGCAAGAGATTCAATGGGAAGTAGTCAGGGGTGTCTCCTAAGGTCCAGGGGCTCTTGCTTCCTCATCAGCAGCCCCATCCCAAAATAGCTCCCCATTAATGGTTCCCTTACTCCCGAGCTGACATCCCCCCGTGCAGGCATCAACTCTAGTGCCTGAAGCTGATGGGCCAGCATATCTGAAGGAGAATCTGGGTCCGATTTGGGCCGGTGTATAACAGCCTTTCGGCTGGAAGCTGAGAGGATGATACAGCCCCAAGTCTGACTTGGAGGAGACGGAGGACCCATGAGCAGTCCTCGGAGGGGGCACTTAGGAGGAGAAAAGCAGCCCATGGCGTCTTCTTAAGTCAGGCTCCTGAGCCGAGCGTGCTTGGGCAAGGGATAGATGGGGAAGTGCTCCCAGGAGCAACAGGTAAGGAAGGGGGAAAGCTGGTCAGGAGGCCAAGAAACCAAGCACCCCAGATCCTGGATCTTGTGGGGAGCTCTGGAGCTTGATTACACCTCAGGGTTCACCCAGCCTTGAAGCAAGGGAGCTGGGCATTCAGACCTCTTCTCCAAGCTGCTCCCAGGTGGGGAGATGGAAACTCCCAGGTCTCTGGCCCTCTTCATGGCAGCTCTAGAAGCCCAGGTGGCCTCTGCAGAAGGCCGCGGTGGCTGCAGCTAGAGGCAGAGGAACAGACGCTGGAAGGGGTGCCCAGAACAGGTAGGTGGGAGGTTGGGGGGGGGGTCTCAGGGCACCCAGCAGAGTCCAGCAGAGTCTGCTCAGCGTCTGCTCAGTGGCCCTGGGCACGCGGCCCCACCCAGGCAGAGATCAGGTGAGGCAAGGGGGTGGCCCTTAGCACACACACTGCCTTATTCCTTCAGGGACTGCGCTGGGCCGGCAGGATCCCTGCCCTGGGTGCTGGGTGTCCCAAACTGCTCTGCATACAGAGCGTCTGGCTGGCCACATCCCATCCTTTTTGGAACATAACAGGATATAAATTAATAGCAAAATGAGTAAAAATATTGTAACTTGATAAGGCTCCCAATGCCTTTCTTCTCAATACTAGATTCTTCCTTTCTCCATGGCACCCCCAATTTTTTCTCATACACTGCTCCCCTTCCATTTCTTGATGAAGCTCGGGTGTCCTATGAGAGTTCTGTCTTATTCTTTCCAGCATTCGCAGTTTCTGGGAGATCTGGGTCACCACAAAAGCCTACGACTTCTGTGAGCCTTCATTTCCGGTTTACAAGGATGGGGGGCAGGCTGGGAGGATCCCCCCTGTGTCCAGCCACGCAGGGGCGCCACGGTTGTGCCAGGATGGATGTGACCCAGCGGTGACGACTTTGGAGTCAGCCCTGGCTGTTCAAGACTATTTCCTTTTATCAAAAGCTGGAAACATAAGATCCTTCACGGATAAACTGATGCCCTGAGATTTTTATTCCTTTTTTCTCTTCTACTTTCAGAGAGAAGGATGCTCATTCCAGCTTTGCAGTATTTTTCCTTCCCTCTCCATTCTAATCCCACCCTAAATCCCTCAGTCTGTGCCGGCAGTCCTGTCTGTATGAGTAGGGGTCACCCTGCTCAGCAGAGAAATGTACCTGTTTGTTCAATTATTTAGCGGCTACTGTGTGCCCAATCCCGTACAACGCCGTACAGACATACTTTATCTCTTGAAGGCTCATACGAATTTCCTCTTTTATCGAATCCAATGTGCAGATTTGAATGTGCATCAGAATCAGATGGAGGGCTTGACCAGGTTGCTGGGCCCTGCCTCTAGAGTGGCTGACCCAGGCCAAGATTTTGCATTTTTTTTTTTTTTAGTTGAACAGATTTTATTAAGTAACTACTGACAGCAAGGGACAATACTGAGCTCCATTCCTTTTTTTTTTTAATTTTTTAAATTATATTATGTTAGTCACCATACAGTACATCCCCGGTTTCCGATGTAATTTCTAACCAGTTTTCAAGTGCTGCTGCTGGAGGGCCAGGAACCACACTTTAAGAACCACTGTTCCAGTAAATGCACTGACCAGCTGGGCACGGTCCTGAGACTGATGCCATCTATGCCAGATGCGAGCTGGGTCTCGCAGAGGCTCAGAGCTGGGAAGGGTCCCAGCCCTTGCCCTGCCTGGCTCATTCTCTCTCCTTACAGCCTCAGGGTGGGTCCAGTTTTCATTCTCCGGGCAATGTGTGGGTAAATGTGGAGTTTGTGAAGCTCACAGGAACAGGTGTCTTCATGGCATACCTTCTGGGACAGAGGGGTTCCTAACCCCCTGGAGGCAGCTGTATCATGGAAATTCAGGCAGATCATGTCCCACCTCCATGAAGGAAGGCTGAAGTCTGTCTGCTGGAGAGATGAGCGTTAGCAGTCCTTGAAACAAATGGAGGAGTCAGATGTGCCTCTCTTATTCATTAAATTGTACTTCTCCCATAGCGATCGCACGTGATGACTCCATTTCTGTAATTCACAAGTCCTGGGAGAGATGGAACTACACAGGGGCTTTGGTTAAACATCACCACAGCATAGTAATGCCAAACTATCTGGGCATCAAGTACGGACAGAGGGACAAGGCTGGGTCAGCAGCCACCAGGACAGAGCCAGCCTGACCCACACAATGGGTACCCTGAGGTGTACCCTGAGGTGTTCAAGGACCTGTGCAGATACGAGCATGGAGGCCTGCCCAGAGGAGGCGTCTGATCCACCGTGAATACAAGGCCTTCTCTCTGGCCATGTCAAATTGCAGGAAGGATATGCCAGCTCAAGCCAACAGCAGACAGTGATCCTGGGACCCGCCCTAGTGGTTGTCAGATGAATCCAGATGTCTGAGCACTGTCACTCAGAACACAGAGGCTGTGTGGTGGAATGCAGTCTGGAGCAGGCACTAAAAGGCAGGGGGACTGGCGCAGGTGGAGAGCAGTGGGGAAGAGTGTGAGGCATTCCAAATTGAAAGCACAGCTAAAGCAGGGGCAGGGCAGAGCCACTCCAGGGGTAACAGAAACAGGGATGGAAAAATCAGACATTGTACAGACAAGAGCAAGAATGAGTACTTGATGAATGCCTACCGCGTGCCAGGCTCCGTACTAACGGCACTCAGTGCTCCTGAGGAGCGCCCAGGCCTTCGGGATCACTCGGGCCCTCTCCCTGGACACACAGCCCAGAACCAAATATGATTCCTGAGCATGGCCCTGGACCAGGTGTGGGTACAAAGCAGCTACCGCTGTACCTTCTAGAAAGCTGAAGTCCAGACCCTGTGGTGTGGCTCATCAAAACAGGGAGAAAATAGAGTCCAGCTCAGCTAGCAAAGCGAAGTAACATTTTTTGTTCATCAAATTACTAAAGACTAAAAAGAACTACCAGTGAGGGGTGGTAAGACAGGTGCTTAGGCTCTGCTAATGTAAGTGAGTAGTAAGAGAGCATTTCTGGAAAGCAACTTTCAATGTTTACCAAGAGCTTTGAAGTCGTTTGCAGTTTGGCTTAGACACCCCTCTTCTGATGAACCTTCTTAAGAAAAGAATATAAAATTTAGCCTATAACAATGTGCCTTGCAACATTATCTTAATAAAGAGCCCAATTGTCCTACAGTTGGAGAATGTTGAATACATTAGGATGGGTCCATACTGTTGGATATTATTCAGTCATTAAAAATGAAGTATATGAAAATGGCATGGGAAGATACTTTCACCATCCTTAAGTAGTGGCTTCTTCCGGGGACCAGATCTAGACCCCACTCGGGGATTATCCCAATCTGATTCTCATTCCTCGAGGCCAGCAGCATCACCCCCATCTAAACCAATCAGCGCATTGCATTCCCCTCGTTCACAATGATTGGCTAGGGCATGGGCGGATGACCCAATCAGGACCAAGAAGCCTCCCTGAGACTAACGGGGACTTCCTGGAGAAGAGGCTTTTGCCCCTGCCGCCCCCCCCCCACCCCGCACCCGTGGGAGCACAGGCTCCGTGTGAACTGGATGCAATGCGGACCTGCTGCAACCATCTTGCCAAAACAGGGAGGCGGAGGGTAAAGACCACACTCTGGGCATGGAGAAAACATCACTACAACTTAGCCTGGTCTCTGGACCAGGCTCTGCTCAAGTCAAACCTTCCCTGGACTTTGTAGCTTTCATTAGTTAGTCATAATCCGCTTTGCTTAAAACTTTGGATTCTGCTTTTCTGCGATCTACCACAAAAAGAACTCTAAATGATATACTTTTTAAAAATTCTTTCTTTTAATTGTAGTAAAATATACATATCATCAAATTTCCATCTGCAGCTCAGTGGCCTCTGGCACATTCACATTGTTAGGTCGCCACCACCGCCGTCCCTCTGCAGCGTCCGCTCATCTTGCCAACCTAGACGTCTGCACCTACTCCCTCCTAACAAGGTCTCTGAAATCACACCACCTTGAGGAGAGTGGGAGTCTGAGCTGGCGGCGCAGGCTCCCCACAAGATCCTAGAGGTTTCTGAGAGAGGGCAGAATGGGATCATAATTCGGCCACAGACGGCTTCGTCTCTCACGCCAGCCACACGCCTTTTGAAGAATGTAAGCCTGGAGAATGCCTAAGAAATCTCTTATCTTGGTGCCCAAAGGGGGATGTTACGGAGACCTGGGAAGGAACTTGAACCAGTCAGGGCATCCCAGCAGCTGTGATCAAGCAGCTGTTAGACGTGTGGGACCCACCTCCAACAGCAAAATCAGGGGTCACGGAGAAGCAACAGTAGGTGGGACCTGCTAGGACCTCTTTCTCCCTCGCCTCTTCCAGCATGAAGAAGCTGGACTGATACCATCCCACCTCCACTTCCTTTGGACTGAATAAACCTGTAGGGCACTTGGACGATATAGGAAATGGATCAGACTTCCTGATAATATGGGTCAGGAGGCCTGATGCAATTAGTTAAAAACAGTAAAGGAAGGACAGCTGGATGTATTGATACCCTGAGCTTATTGGGCAGATAATCCCGGAAGTGCACAGGCACGTTGTTTTACACAGCTCGGGGGGCATCACCCACATTACAGTCTACGTGACCAGCACCTACCTCCAGGCAGGGCTCGTGTGTAGCCTCCACGGCCAGATGTGGTGACCCCATATGTAAACAGGTCCACGGAACTCTATTAGAGATCCCATATCTAAAACTATCAGGAAACCTGAAGTCCCTTTTGACTCTTTTCATGGCAAAACTTGATCTGAATGGGCATTTGTGTTTTTATCCGTTTCACTGCAGAAACGTTAATGTGTTTGGTTATAAGGTATTGTCCCCAACCCCACTGGGAATATTACCGTATATACACCATACCAAATTTCCAAGATGCAAATTTCTGAATCTCAAAACACTCCTGGCCCAAAGGGTTGTGAATAGGGGATTGCGGAGCTGCATATACTGAATTTCAAAATATTAACTGTGGGCATCACTGGTGAGACTGTAGGTTATTTTTATTTTCTTCCTCATAATGTTTTGCATTTCCCAAGTCATCTGCTCTATATACTACTGTTATAATCAGCAAATAAAATCTACCATGTTTTTAAGAAAACATCAGGTAGCAGCCCCTTATGCTCCCCTGACCACATTCAGGCCACCCCCATGTGTCCCTTGGCTCCGCCTCTTGAATGTGGCCTGTTTCTGGGACCTGAAGCACTGTGGGGGACGTCTGCCTGGCTCTCTAGCTCCTCCCAGGCCCTCCTTGCCGCATACTGCAGCTCCGTTTCCAGGCTCTGCGCCCCTTCATCCTTTCCCTGCCCTAGGGAATTCTTGTACTGAGCTGGCTCAATGCCCAGCATGCTTCCTGACCCCTCTCCAAGCAGCACTTATGAAGCTGCACCCCTTCCCGTCCACCCTCCCTTGACAGTGTCCCCAAAGGGTCGGGACAGCAAGTTCTATCCAGGCCCGACAACTCTGAGGCTCCGGGTTTCACCCCGCCCCCACTAAGGGTGGGAAGAATGCTGGGCACACACTGGGATCCCTGACCTCCACCCGCTGGCCTGCCGTGGCCCCTCCTCCATCTTCCTGAAGCTGCTCAGCTCAGTGCTCCCTCTCCCCAGGAGCCCTGCCAGCCCAGAAAAACGTCATGTTCAAACCCCCCTCCCAGTAGACCCCCAAAGATTTGTAACTATCCCCATTTTTTACCTAGGTCAAACCCACACATAATGGGAATGGAAAGAGTCTACATGTGGGCACGATGCCCTTACCATAACACAGGCCTCGGGACCTCCCAGACCCCTACTGGGCTGCTTGTCAGCCTCCAGAGGCCAGGGGGACAGCTGCTGGGCATGTGCTGGTCTCAGGGCTTCCCCGTTCCCCTTCCTTCCTTTCCCCAGACTGCATGCTTCTCCTGGCTGACAAGTGTGGCCCAACCAGCCACCCAGCTGACACGAGCAAGGAACCCCCTCTCCCCAGGCCCAGGGTCAGAGCTGCTCTGGGGCCTGGACAGCAGGGCTCAGGATGCGTGTGGTGTCCCCCAGAGAGCAGGCTGATCCGGGCTTGCGGACACTGCCGTGATGCACACAATCGTCTTCCATTTCTCACGTGTCTTTTCCAAACCCAAGGCTCAGAGAGTGAAGTGACCCTTGTGGGCATTAGATGAGGGAGCCAGGATTTGAACCCTCCTCTAGGGGGGCTCCAAAGCCTCTATCACCTCATTAAATCACGGGTGCCACATTCCTCCGTGATGCCTAATGTTCAGGACTCACCCGACAGATGAGAAAGCGTGCATGTTGGTCTCCAACCGCGCACACACACACACACACTCACAGATCCACACACGTGTGTTCCCTAGGGAGCAGGCCTACTCTCCCCGGAGGATCCCACCCATCACCCGCCCCACCCACCCACCTTTTGCCCCGGTCTTCTGAGAGTTTTGTGTTGTTTCTATATTTGGAGGACTTTCTGGTCTTGTCTGTTTCCTGGATTCTCTGTTTGTATGGCCCAGGAGATGGAGCATGTGTCACCCTGCCTCAAGATTCCTCTGAACAGAGCTGGCAAGGAAATGAGAGAGGATCCTAATTAGGGGGTGATAACCCTACGGAGAAATTCGGATTCTCTGCAGCGGGCTGTGTCCTTCCCACAAGCCCTGTGTGTTTGTCAGATGTTTATAGAGCCTTCATTAACAGAGAGCTCCCTTAGATAAGAGGTGGGAGCACGGCTTCGAGGGCCAGATAAGAGCAAGCGGAGGCCACTCCGGGGACCGCGGGTGAGAGCCTGTGAACTGGCCCGGGGCCTCCGTGCAGAGCCCTCGGCAGGAAAATGCGGGCCCGCTCCTTCCGGGCTCCTCCCCGCGCCCGCTAACACACCCGGGCCGCCGCCCGCAGTCTCCTGTCCAGGGCGACAGTGCCGTCCCAACATGTGCTGCGGGGCGCTCTGGGTGGCCCTGCCTGTGCTCTCCCTGCTGGCTGGCTGCGCGCAGGGGAAGCCGCTGGAGAGCCGGGGGCGGGCGTCGGCGGCGGGAGATGCCCACCGCTTGCTCGGGGGGCCCGGCGGTGAGCGGGAGGGGGGCACCTTCGACCTGAGGATGTTCCTGGAGAACATGAAGGAGGATTTCCTGCGCAGCCTCAACCTCAGCGGCGTCCCTTCCCAGGACAGAACCCGAGCGGAGCCACCGCAGTACATGATTGACCTGTACAACCGATACACCACGGACAAGTCCACCACCCCCGCGTCCAACATCGCGCGCAGCTTCAGCGTGGAAGGTAGAGTCGGCTGGGCCAGGGCACCCCCGGGAGGGGGGACGCAGGGGTCAGGGCTGCTTTGCCCTGACCGGTAGCCACTGGACATAGGAGGCTCTTTAAGTTTTAATTTAAATGAATTAAAATGAAATAAAATTAATAACTTAGTTCACTGGCTTCGGTTCAGGTGCTCCATGGTCATGTGTGGCTAATGGCTACCTTGAAGGATGGTGCAGTTTCCATCACGGCAGAAAGTTCTAGAGACAGCTCTGCTGTAGAAGGTTCTCCTGCCCTGGGCCCAGTGGCAATTTTACACATTAGGTGCCACGGGAATGCCAGCTCTCTTTCTTCCCTCCCTTCTCTTCTTCCCCTTCCCTACTTGGAAACAGACAACTTACTTAGCCTTCGATCAATGGGTGTATTTTTTAACCTTGAAAGAATGTCTGTTTCTCTCGCATCAAAAAGTATCTACAAGTCTGATAAATTTTTCTGAAAGAGAAACATTGGAGGACAACCTAATTATTTTCTAAATATAAGATGATTTACCTGGTCTGGAAGGGCTGGAAGATAACAAACATTGACTTCGGGCTTCCGTTCACTAATTCACATGACGTAGGTGCAATGATGTTGGGAGCGTGGAAGCCAAGGCTTGCAGATGCTACTGGAACTTGCCCAGGTCACATAGTGGTTCGGCAGCTGGATTCTGATACAGGCCTCACGTGCCTACAAAGCTCAGGCTTTTCCTGCTGTTGCTGTCTCTCTGAACACCCAGGCACATGGGGCCCCTCTCCTCCCGGGCTTGACACCTGCAAACCCTTGACAGGCCTGGCTCAGTGCCACCGCAGGCCAGCCCAGCCCAGCCGGCAGAGCACATACCCCATCTGAAGGATGCCATAGTCATGACGCATGCCCAGCAGTGCTGAATTTTCTGATTGCCCAGAAGAAGAAGAACAATCCAGATTTTTCTGGATTTTATGTGAACTTGCCTAACTTGCAAAATATTAGCTTAATTTTTAAAAATGCAATCTGCAGATTACCCGGATGCTGCCAGCATCTCACCATGCCCACAGGGCATGTCTGTAGCCTGTGCTTTAGGAAAAGGCTGAGCTGCTTTGGCCGGACCTAATCACCAAATCTCAGAGTCCGGGAGTCTACCGTTTGGCACCGTCTCAATGAGCACCCCCTCCCCTGCCCAGCATTGTCTATGTCCCCACAACAAGCTTTCTGACTCAATCCCAGTTCTGCCTGTGGCCGACACTCCTGGGGAGGCCAATTATGCCTCCCTTCATGGAGGGTCCAAATGCAGCTCAGGGAGGGAGGCTGATTATTTTCTAGATGTGTGATGTGGTCCCAGAGCGATTTTCAAAGCGTGGCAAAGTAAGAGCACAGTAGGCCATTAATGTTAACAGACCCCATTCACTAGTCACAAACATTCTGCAGGAGCTAACGTGGCAGGCACATCCACGCTGGGTGAGGGGCCATGTGCTTTTAGGGGGACACGTATTTTGGAGAGGAGGGCCTGGGGAGGACACAGAAATATCGACTGAGCATCATCTATGAGCCAGAGACAGTGTTAGGAAGTTCCATGTGCCATCTTGTAGAAGGCTCACACTAACCCTGGAAGGCAGGTAGGATGAGCCCCATTCTACGGAAGAGGAAACTGAGGCATGGAGAGACTCAGGACTTTTCCAAGGTCACAAGCCTAAGAAGGAGCCGAGTCCAGATTGGCACTGCAGTCTGTCACACGCTGCTGGATTTCACGGCAGCACACAGACTCCCCTCATGTTGTGACTTCATATTGGTGACCGAGCCACGGCATAATAGAGATGGCCTGATGGCTGTGTACCAGCCAAGAGAAGTTGGAAACGGGAGGCGATGGTGTAGCTAAAAGCTAAGCCCCATTTTTACCTAATATTTTGCTTTTGCCTCGAGGCAAAGCAATCGAGGCTGATCTGTTTTATTTTTTCCCTCAAACATTAAAAAAAATCACTTTCACTCTGCTCAGAAATAATGATTCTGAATGATTTCTATGCTATTCCAATCGCTGAGATTTTTAACATCGTCTTAATCTTGGAAACTCACTGTCCCCTCCGGGTAACTGCTTGAACATCCCACACTCGGGGTCTGCACTCTGAGGCTCACAACATGCTTTGCTGTGTTGTTTATTTGACTCCTTCTTTTTTATGTGAAGAGCTTCATAGGATGTGTGCACTTGGCAGTTAAACAGTCTAAATCCAGTCTCCACATCTGTAAAAGTGGAATAATAATTAGATCCTCCCAGGGCCAGTGTGAAGAGCAAAGGGAAATACAGAATGCAGAGCTCCTAGTGCAATGCTGAGCAGAGTAGATGCTCGCTAAAGAGTCGGCCCTGTCATCTCCAATGCAGGCATCTCTTGCCCCTGTTTTTCTTTGCAGGGCCCTCAATGTACCTTTTGAAATTCTCTTCTACATTAAGGGCTTAAATGAAACCAAATAAAGTCTTGATAGGGTCGGTCAGTGTCATACTGGATGTCCTCTGACCCAAGTCATGAGTCCCAGTTTTGGTGTCATGGAAGGTGACCAGCACTGTGTACTTGCATTTCAGATGCTGTGTCTCTCACAGCCACAGAGGACTTCCCCTTCCAGAAGCACATCTTGCTCTTCAACATCTCCATTCCTAGGCATGAGCAGATCACCAGGGCTGAGCTCCGACTCTATGTCTCCTGTCAAAGTCACGTAGACGCTTCCCACGAGCTGAGAGGCAACATGGCCATTTATGACGTTCTGGATGGACCAGATGTTTGGGATGTTTCTGCAGGGACCAAGACATTCCTCGTGTCCCAGGACATTTCGGAGGAGGGCTGGGAGACCTTTGAGGTCTCCGGTGCTGTGAAGCGGTGGGTCAGAGCAGACGCCACCAAGAGCAAGAATAAACTGGAAGTGACTGTGGAGAGTCACAGGAAGGGCTGTGACAAGCTGGATATCAGTGTCCCCCCAGGCTCCAGAAACCTGCCCTTCTTCGTTGTCTTCTCCAATGACCGCAGCAATGGGACCAAGGAGACCAGGCTGGAGCTCCGGGAGATGATAGGCCACGAACAGGACAGTATGCTCAAGAAGTTGTCCAAGAATGGTCCAGCTGAGGCAGGCAACAACAAGGATGAGGAGGACGGGGACGGTCACGTGGCCACAGGGTCATCTTTAGCCAGACGGAAGAGGAGCGCCGGGGCCAACAACCACTGTCAGAAGACCTCCCTGCGGGTGAACTTCGAGGACATCGGCTGGGACAGCTGGATCATTGCGCCCAAAGAGTACGATGCTTATGAATGTAAAGGCGGCTGCTTCTTCCCCCTGGCTGATGACGTCACCCCAACGAAACACGCCATTGTGCAGACCCTGGTGCATCTCAAGTTCCCCATGAAGGTGGGCAAGGCCTGCTGCGTGCCCACCAAACTGAGCCCCATCTCCATCCTCTACAAGGATGACATGGGGGTCCCCACCCTCAAGTACCACTACGAAGGGATGAGCGTGGCAGAGTGTGGGTGTAGGTAGTGCCGGCCTGCGGGCAGGGGGAAACAGGGCAGGGGGCTCCTGTGTCCCTCTGGGCATGACGGGGACTAAGTCTGCCTGTGTGCCAGCCTGAAGGAGGAAAGGGTGCTGCCACGTTCAGGAGGTAGAGGCCTGCCCACCCCCAGTATACACCACTGGGTCCAGCCGCAGGGGAAGGCAATGGCGGGGGTGGGGGCGGGGACTGGGGAGGAGAGGAAAGCCTAGAGGGATTGTTGGGGTGCAAGGGGAGACAATGAAAAGAGGACAAGAGAAAAATAACCCAGAGTCAGCAGAAACGAGGCAGGGGAGTATGGACAGATGAGGTGCAGAGAATTATGGGAATTAAAGGAGGCGAGAAGGATGGGGTGCACTCCAGTAAGCTCAGGGAGTGAAGGGGACAGGGATAGCCATGTGCTCTACACCCATCATTTCACGGATTCCCACAACCCAGTGAGATGGGTGTTACGAGTCCCGATTTACACATGCGGAAACCAAAATGCAGGCAGTTCAAGTAACACCGGTCAACGGCGTGGTTCCAACCCGTAGGTCTGCGTAGGTCAGTCGACCACCGCAGCCCAGGAGCTTCTCAAATACCCCATCCAAGTTTATCAGGTCATCTTGCAGCGAAAGAACAACTAGATACTGGGAGGCTGGGGGCGTGGGGCAAGCTGGACTCAGCCCTGGCCAGTACCCACCAGTATGACTGGGCTGCTTGGAGCCACCGGGGCACGTTCTGACTGCTTGCTGCCTGTGCTGCTTCAGTGGCCCAGTGCTTTTTAAGGTGATGCTCGAGTCACTGAAAAACTCCCCCATGGAGAGAGGGCGTGACAGGAGCCCTCGGGTTGCGGTATGGACTGGGGCTGGAGAGACTTGGACCCGCTGGCACGATGCTTGTCCCACCAACGGCTCCCGTGGGGCCACCAGCTGCCCGTGGCCTCAAACGGTGTGATGGTTTGGGAAGAGCAGGCACGATCTACCCTGAGGGATGGGGCAGCCTACAGTTCACACGGCTGCGGTGCATTTACTCAGCATAACCAGCTCGCCAACATAGCACATCCGTGGGCTTCCCTCCCACCAGACTCCATGGGAGACAGGACCTGGATTTGAATTTGTTGGAATAAATGTGCTCTTGCTTTGGTATTTGCAATGTCCCTATTTTTACTCTTTGGTGACAGGTACTCAAGTGATGACGTCCAGCCTTCCTGGGTGAGGGTCCCCAGCCACTGAGGAACTCAGGTCTTTATTGGCCACGGCCAGCTCTGCCCACATCTGTTGGCTTTCTTCAGCTGTGTGTGTTCAGCTCTGTCTTGGGCTTGGGCCTCAGGACAAGGCTCAGCCCCCACTGACCCCAAGAGAGGACAGAGTTTCCATTTCCTCTGAGTGTCGTTCTCTCTGACTCTAGAGGCCACACGTGGAATGGGGTGGAGTGAGGAAGAGTCGGGAAGTGGTGATGATTCCACTATGGCCTTTCTGACTGCTGGCCAGAGCAGAGCCTAAAGAGGCCTAGAGAGAACTGGGCCTTTCCCACTGGTTGAGGATCCCAGTATGTTCGTTTTTTGTTGCTTTTTTTTAAATGGTGTGTGTTGAATGTTTACGTGGAACTAATGAAGAGTTTAACACATTAATACAAATTAATTAATTTAAATACAACTAGTTACTGGAGTTGTAGAAAACACTAATTTCCGGCAGGACAATGTCGCCCGATCATAAAGATGGACGAGGGACATCTTCTAGTACTGGTGGTGTACTTCTGTGCCCACATCTAAGTTTCACTTGGAAATAAAGTCAAATGTCTAAACTGTGCGCTTTCCTGAACGTGAGACCAGACCGGGGCTTAATGGCCCCTCAATACTGCACCCTGCCCACCCTTCCCTACAGGCTCTAAGTTTCCCTGAGGGGCAGAGGAGAGGGGCAGGGAGACAGAATTGCTGCAGTGGCCGGTGGACACATGGGGGCAGTGTCTCTGTACGTGAGAAGAGTGGGAATGTCCATACAAGGGCATGTGTGTGGGTCTGTGAGAGCCTCGATGTTTGCAAGCGGGCAACAGTTAGCCCCATGCCTTCCCTGACCTCCCCATGCTGGGGGAGGGAGGTCTAGGCCATGAGTCACCCCTGCCCAACGGCCTGGGGCCTGCTCCACTATTCCAGCCCCAGCTCCCACTATGCCCCGGGTCAAAGCCCAGCTCCCTCAGTCCTCAGGAGACTGCCCTGGCCACCCCACTTCCAGCTGCACAGCCCAAGTCACCTTCTGTGAAGGCCTGATTCTAGCATTCCCCCTCTGGCCCCTCTCCTGATGCTCGGGCTCTGAGCTTCCCACTCTGAGCAACGCGACAGTGCTTCTGTCTTGTGGCTGTTACGGGCTTGGCATGGGGACCTGCTCACCTCTTGTCATAAGCCACCTGTGGCACCACATCTCTGGGGACAAGGCCTGAGAGCCTCTGGCCTCGGTCACTCTCAGAAGGCTGCCACGGGCTGTGGCACAGGGCAGACTGACTTGGACGGATGTGCTGGGAAATGAACTTGCAAGGAGCGCCCCCCAAAAATGTTGTCTGGCTTCCATTTCCCTGGTTATTCTTCCCACCACATCCCCCAAAGCTTGTTTTCACCCCCAGCCAGCGATCGAGATGCAACAGCGCCATCCTCTGGACACTCTGTTATGCGGCTAGTCAGTTGTCTGCCTAAGGACCGCCACTTCACTACGGCATGGGCAGCATTTCCTGAGGTGGGCTCGTTTTTGTCATACAAAACCAGGGGGGTGATATTGGCACTACCACACTTACAAAGAAGCTGAAGCCCAGCAAAGCGACCGGTTGGCAGGGATGACAGGCTGTCCCCTGTTCTTCGTGCGACCTCCCTTCTGGGCCAGGAGCAAGAGGAGAGAGAAAGGCTCAGGGATGCCGAGCAGAAAGCCACAGGCAGACACAGAGAGATAGTGAGATGGGGGCGGTGTGGAGAGATCATGAGGAGAGCCAGGGAGGAAGGCTGGGGGGCTCCCCGAGCACCAGGCCAGGCTGGGAACCTGCACTCTGTGGCTCAAACAGCAACCACGGAGTAAAAGACATTTTTATCCTGACTTTTACAAATGAAGAGGAGATGGAGGCTTTTGGAGACGTCACACTTTGCTCAGAGACACTAGCTGGAGCCAGGATTTGAACCCTGCTTGTGATGCTAACCCCTAGTTCTCTCTGCTGCCCTGGCCTCTGTCCTGATGACCTTCTTCAAGGTAAAGGTCATGGTCACATGAGCAGGAAGAATCAAAGACAAAGTCTGTGCTCTCTTGGGCAAGTGCCCCCTTCCTGTGGGCTCTGCCCTCCTTGGTCACTGCCTCTCTTGCCCCACTTACGTGGCTGTGGGAGGTCACATCTCTGGTCAGCCAGGCACTGATTCACGGGAGAAGGTGGAGAAGGACACCCTTCTCCCTTCTCATTAACGTTCTGTTGGCAGGGTCCCGAAGTGATAGAGTAGGCCGTTAGTTAGACCTGAGCTGGAGGCAATGATACAGAGTTGACACATTAGGTGCCTGCCCCCACAACATCCTGACTTTGTGGCCTCCAAGACCCCTTAACATCCTGGCCTCGTGGTTCCCAGGACCCCGGGGCTGACGGACCAAGAGCTATAGTTGCGATATCCATGCCCTCCTCTTCCACCTCTGCGCTAGGGTAACCCCCACCACTGTGGGGGAAGGCTGTCATGATAGTTCCAGTACAAAATTGTAGGGTCAAAGACTCTGCCTCCCAAACTGGGGGGGGAGTTTCCCAAATGATTGGAAGCAGCCTCCATTAGAGACCACCCTGTCTGTCCATAATCCAAGACCCAGCTTACATAAAAAGGAAGGACCCCTGTAGCCTCAGGGCAGTTACCACCTCTGGGCCTGCCCGCTGTCCCACCTTGAGAGTGTCCTGTCCTTCATACACTGCTCTGTGCGTGCTACTTTCCCTCTGTCCTCATTGGAGTGCAGATTCTCATGTCAGTCTCCCGTGGGGAATCCAAGAACTGAGACCTGCGTTCACACCACACAGACGCTCCTACTGGTAACAGAAACACCGTGGCTTGTACCTCTTCCAGAAAGAAGGAATCCCTGGGTCAATGCTTCCTTGCAGCTTTCTCTTTCCAAGCCCAACTGAATTCCCATGTGAGCGGGGCCAATACAGGCAGGTGTGGGAAGTCACATCTCTCTAAACTCAGAAGCTCTTTCTCTCCCGTGTTCCAAGGCTGTGATTTCGTATCTAGCTCGTCTGACCAGCGCCCTCTGTCCTGAACATCAGTGCCTCCCCAGGGCATAGTGAGGAGTCCAGGGAGAGCCCACCTCCATGGGTGCTGCCCTCAGCAGACTCCAGCCTTTAGCTTCGATGGCATGGAGCAACATGAGGAGAGGCCCCTGCTGGCCTCTTCCCCACAGGGAGCCCACACTGCCCGTGCTCTAGAATGCACACAGGTGTGCAGGGTGTCCTGGGCAGTAGCATGGGGGCCTCTTGGTTTCATGATCTGCTGTTGCCATTTTGAAATTCACAATAATTTTTGAACAAGGGTCCTGTATTTTCATTCTGTATTTGGCCTGACACATCGGTGTAGCCGACGCGGAGTGCACGTGTGCAGTCAGCACCTTGGTTTCCCAGGCCCCGGGGACACCCTGGAGGCTGCTTCAGGCCTCAACATCAGTGTGACCCCGATGTGCCACGGAGTCTGAGCTTTACTGCTGAGAGCTTGCCCCAGGGTCTGAGTGAGAGGACCGGCCCTGCCCCCTTCTCCCTGGTGCGAACTGAGGGGGCCGAGAGGCTTCTCCAGCTTGTGACCAAAGGCTCTCGAGGCAAGCCTATTGTATCCACATGGCAGCTCCTTAGGGAGCCGAGGTTGCTGAGAAAGTTTGGAGCAGCCTGACATGAAAGGGTCTAACTTTTCCCAGACTTGCCTTAACGCGGAGACCAGAGTTTGTAACACTAGGCTTTGTACACCAGCTCCGAGCCTGGGCACCACAGACCCGCGCGTGATGCTTATTCCTCTCTGATTTTGACATTGATTCTCACTCTCAGATATGGTCTGGAGCACCTTCTGTGTCTCCTCACATGGCGGCGATGCCCTGCCTTCTGCTGGTCTGTGAGACCCGCACCAGTTGCCCACCTAACTCGCAGCCAGGAAAGCACCTCACACCGAGGAGATGCAGAAGCCAGCGCCAGCCCAGCAAACGACAGGTACACACATACCCACCTGGGAAGAGACACAGCCTGAGAAGCACCGAAGGGCACCTCCACAAGGAACCAAAGAAATGGTTGTGCTCTTCAGTTCCCAACCTGGGATCTTTGGGCCTCCTCATGCAGGTCTGTTTGAGCCAACTGCAGGGCCAAAATGGACCCCAAATCATGTAAGTGTTCACTCCTTCCTCCTTTCCCCACTTTTTTAGGGAGGGAGAGCCCTTAAGGCCAGCCTGGGTTGCTCTGTGCCGATGTACGTAATGGGTAGACCTAAAAACATAGAAGGATCTGGGAAAGCCTGGTTGGTTTCCACTGGAAAGGGCACAAAGTTGCACCATGAAGAAAGAATGAACCAGAAGAAAGTAGGATTGAGAGGGCGGGGCAGAGAAGGGGAAAGGGAGCAGGAGATAGAATGGGGGCAGGAGTGTGTCTAGCCTTGTGCCTGGCATTCTCTGAGGCCCCGGTGAAAGGTGGCTGTTACTATTAATCAAAGGAATTCAGATCAGAACTAGAAAGTTCTGGTAAAGAGCCTCACAGTGCTCATACTCTTCCACACAGCAATCCTGGCTCTTGAGTCTACACCTTAAAAAATATTAAATATGGAGAAATCTTGATGTTTGCAGAACATTGTTTTTCACAGTGAAAAACAGAAACTATCGAAAATGAACAATAGAATAATGTAATGACCTGTGGTTAGTTCCCTTTCTCTTTCTTCCTGAGCCTGGTTCATGGTGAAAGTAGACAGCATCAGATCTTTCTGCGGACGTCACCGGAGCAACAGCTGAGAGCCGGCAAGAGGACATCTCCCTGCATGCTGAGCTTAGAAAGAAAGACTTTGCCGACTATGTCGTGTCAGGTCACCCCTGAGGGCCAGTCTCTGGTTATGCTTAAGATCACTCAGGTTTGGTTGGGTTTTTTGTTTGTTTGTTTGTTTGTTTGAAAGATTTTATTTATTTATTTGAGAGAGAGAAGAGAGAGCACAAGCAGGGGGAGAGGCAGAGGGAGAAGCGGGCTCCCCACCCAGCAAGAAGCCTGATGCGGGACTCTAAGATCATGGACCTGAGCTGAAGGCAGACGCTTAGCAGACTGAACCCCCCATGTGTCCCTCAGGTGTTTTTTTTTTAAGATATTTTGTTTATTTATTTGAGAAAGGCACAGAGAGAGCACGAGCAGGGGAGGGGCAGAGGAAAAGGGACAAGCAGACTTCCCGATGCAGGGCTGGATCCCAGGACCGTGAGATTATGACCTGAGCCAAAGGCAGCCGCTTAACTGACTGAGCCACCCAGGCGTACCATCAGGTTTGAATTCAAGAAGGGCCAGAGCAGGCCAGACCCACACCTGCCCTGTGCCCACGAATGGATACCTATGCACACGCACATGCACACATGCACCACACATAACACCACACGTGTACACACCATGTAATCACATGTGCACACACGTGAACACACACACACACACACACGCTTTGACCCAAAGATCAGCAAAATCACCAGGACTTCCTGACACACTGGCAACTTGTGAACTGCAAGAAATCTCAGAGGAGGGCCCTTCTTCCTGGGCAAACTGAAAAAGACAGGAGGAGTGGAAAAGAGGCACGAGGACAGGGCAGTGTGGTTTATACTCAGGGACAAAGTAGGATGTCGAAGAGAGAATTAACCACCTGCAGGTTTTTGTGCTCGGCCTCATTTATCATCACGGCAAAGCAAATGCAAGTGATCATGAGATTCCATCCTAAGCTCATTAGATTTGCCAAACTGAAGCCCTGTGACTCGAGTGCACACAGGCCATGGTTAGCGGGAGATGGGCACTGTCACAGGCGGGAGGAGAGACTGCCAGTGGTTTCCGTCACCCTGGAGGACAGTTCAGCTGCATCCATGAGAGTGGAGAGATCCAGAAACTCCTTTTCTTTATATCCACTGTCGAGATAGCCGTGCAGGCTCAGAGACAAGTGTTGCGCACTGTTACCGTGAGTCACTGCAGATGGCCTGGTGCTGGGTGCTGCCCAGATCCCCCTTCAAGACCGTCAGCTGACAGCTCCCCTTTTCCCAAGAGTTCTTGGCTGCCTATAAGGAATAACTGGCCCAGATTATGTTCCCACCTCAGGGACAACCTTCATCCAATGACTGATTGTGTGGGGTAGGAAGGCCTGGCACCTGGCTTCAATTTGGGGTAACTCTTAACTCTTATTTTTTTTTTTAAGTAGGCTTCATGCCCAGCATGGAGCCCATGCAGAACTCGAACTCATGACCCTGAGATCAAGACCTGAGCTGAGATCAAGAGTCAGACACTCAATCGACTGAGCCACCCAGGTGCCCCCAACTCTTAAAGGGCCACTCCCACTCCAGAGCCCCCTCGAAGTGGGCTGAGTTCCCCCACGACAGCTGTATCACGTCCAACTCTCCCTGTCCAGTCCAACATCCTCCCCTCCCTGACAGGCACCGCTCCTGGAGCATTACCCATGTGCCTCCTGCAGCCAGGTCCAGCTCATTCTGTGCCTCCGGGAACCTGACCTGCAACAGACCAAATATCCATCAGTGGGGAATTGTCGACAAATGGATGGCACGTGCATATGGTGAAGGGAGGTCAGCAATTAAAAAGCCAACTAGTTGATGTGCCCCAGCACGGCTAGATTTCAAAAACATCATGCAGTTGAAAAGAGCAAGCTGCAGAGTGAGATGTGCAGTGTGGTACTAGGTATGTCACTAAAAACCCGCCGAGGGACATGCAGACACTCACGGAAGTAGTTTATAAAAGGATGAGGAGGACATACAGCAAATAACAGGAAAGTAAGGAATATCAGAAAGACACCTCGCTTTATCCATAACAGTCTTTTTTTTTTCTTACTTTTGTGATTTGTTTTTTTAAAAAGATACATACACAGGAACAAGAAAGGCAGTGAATAAACCGCTCTTGAGGGTGTGGGCTTGAGGTGGTTAAAATCTGGCATCCGAGGTGCAACCTCCCTGAGGGACCCAGAGAGCATTCCTGGGTCTGCAGAGCTGGACAGGGAGTGTGTGAGCTCTGTGGCCATCTCAGGAGTCTGGGGTCATGCTCACATTCTGGAGGCCATGCTGGGCCCCAACTGCCAGAGCCTTCAGGGCTTTCCGTGTCAATGCTGGACTCTTCTTCCTTTGCCGGACAAAGCTCCGGCCAGGCAGCTGCTCAGGGGGCTGGCACGTGGGTACAGGGGGGTCTGCACAGGGACCCAGGACTGTGCAGGGCAGTGTTTCAGTGCCCCTGGGAGAAGCTGTCACACACACAGAACAGCAGGATAACCTGCCACAGCTTGTTCCCTTGAAGAGGTATTGAAAAGACATGGCAAGACTGTAACAACGTATTTGACCAAGACCTCCTCTCTTGGAAATTGTGAGCTAGCATCAATGAAGAGCGGGAAGCTACTGACAGATACGGGCCACACGGATAGTAAGAAGCAGTGGAAGCTGAGAAAAAACTGAAACAGGGTGTGTCCCGACTTACCAGCTAAGTGCCAAATGCGTGTCCCGTGTCCCGTAGCCCAGCACAGCTGGCCCCGAGGGTGGGGCCCCGGGGCCACCCACCAACCCAGAATCCCAGAGGGGAAGGGCCCGTGAGAGTTACTACCCTACGCAGTCTGTCCAGGGGCATTCCCGGGGCCCTCCTAAGATGCACGATGGATTACACAGAGCATGTTGTCTACACTGGAAAAAATCTGTTGGTCTGAAATTGCAGACACAGGCAGAAGAGCCAGCTTCCAGCCCCCCAAGGGGATTCTCACATTAGAAGTTTCTTGTTCTGCCAGACCACCCAGGGAGGGAATGCATGTCCATAACACTGTTAGTCAGTCTCCATGAAGATCCATCAAGCATTCTTTCTTCAGACTACGAATTTGCTCATCAGATCTGCAAAATTACCCTCCAGCTATAGGCAACAACGACCCCCGTTCTTGTTAACTGTGTTGCCATTAAGTCAGAATGTGAGCTGCTTCCAAATTCTTCACTTCCCATGTTCTGCCTCTGATCATTTTTGTCTTCAATAAGCATCATTTGTTTGGAGAGACTGAACCTAAATGTAAAAAGACAGGGGATTTGGAGGAGGCAAGTGGCATCACCCAGAAGACAGCAGCAGCCAGGATCGATAGAGGATGGAAGGGAGCAGCGTCCTTCAGAGGGACAGACCTGGGACTTCAGTGAGACACCTTGTCTGGGACCCAGAGGACACAGGGCATAAGGGCTGTTGGCATCATTTAACAGGATCTCAAGCCTGGCTCAGCCCTGTGGTGGGTATGGACCTCAAAAGATGGCCACGACCTAATCCTCAGAACCCATGAGCGTGGCCTTATATGGCACAAAGAGTGACTATCATCTTAGTGGCAAAAGATGTGATGAAGGATTTTGAGAGGAGGACCGTACTCTGGATTATCCAGGGGGGCCCGAAATGCAAACATGTGTATCCTAATGAGATAAGGAAGAGGACTGACAAAAGAGGAGGAGGCAGCGTGACCACAGAGACAGAGATTGGAATGGTGCAGCCACCAAATACTGGAAAAGGTGAAGAACACGTTGTCCCCTAGAGGCCCCAGAGGGAATGTGGCCCTCTCAACACCTTTTCGTCAGACTTCTGGCCTCCACAACTGAGAGGGAGTAAGTTTTGTTTGTTTTAAGCCACCGAGTGTGTGGTCATTTGTAACAGGAGCCATAGAAAAGCAATACAGTACATGGTCCTGCCTTGGTGGCCTTGTGGACTGGACTTGTGTGGACCAGCTTCATGCTTGTTCCCAGGCCATGCAGTCAGTCTGGAGAGCTGAGTATGCTCCTAAGCAGGGAGTATAGGCTCAAAACACAGCGTGATCTCGAATGCACACAAATGTGTGCACACACACGCGTATCCATGTACACACACATACGCACAAAGCCAGCAGAGACGGGCCATCCTCACTAGTTAGCCTGGCCCGTGCTCTGGGCTTCAAGTCCGGAGGAAAGAGGACAACACAGTACGTTATTAAAGGCTGAGGATGGAAGGTGATGAAGCAAACTCACAGGGTCACCAAAGAGGAGAGGCCGTGCCAACCCAAGCACGGTTCTTAGCGGCCATGGCAGAGCAGATGGAAGAGGGAGCCCAAGCCACTCCGGACATCTGGAGAAAGCGGGCTGTGAAAGTCTGTTCTAACTTCACATTTGGTGAGACGTAGGGCACTGTTGGGGCTAAAAATTCAGGGATGATAGGATGAGGAATTTATGTTTTAGAGCATTCAAGTCATTTGCAGCATGAATTTGTAGTCAATGAAATTATTTTTTTCCGGAACCCATTTGCAGAATACTCAAGTGTTTTCTGAGTCTAGACTATTCTCAGAACATACAGAAAGGCCTCGTGTGGATGTGAGGACTGAATGCCTTTTTTGGAGCTAGTTTTCAGTTCAGGTTTTCACTTGGCTACTTACTGTGCCCTTGAAGAAGAATTCTGACCTCTCCAGGACTCAGTTTCTTCACCCATAAAATGGGAACAATATTGTCTGTGATGTTTAAATTTTATCTCAAGAAAGCTTGCTGCCAAGCTGTTTAGTCAAACACTAGTTTAGATGTTGCTGTGAAGGTATTTGTGAATGTGATTGACATTTACTATCAGATGACTTAAGGTAAAGCAGATTATTCTCTATAATGTGAATAGGTCTCATCCAATGAGTTGAAGGCCTTAAGAGGAAAGACTGAGGTTTCCCGAGGAAAAAGAAATTCTGCCTCGGGGCGCCTGGGTGGCTCAGTCGTTAAGCGTCTGCCTTCGGCTCAGGGTGTGATCCTGGCGTTATGGGATCGAGCCCCACGTCAGGCTCCTCTGCTGGAAGCCTGCTTCTTCCTCTCCCACTCTCCCTGCTTGTGTTCCCTTTCTCACTGGCTGTCTCTCTCTCTGTCAAATGAATAAATAAAATCTTTAAAAAAAAAAAAAGAAATTCTGCCTCAAGACTGCAACATAGAAATCATGCCTGAGTTTCCAGCCTGCTGGGGCTCACACTACAAATTCCAGACTCGTGATCCTGCACAATTGTGTGAGCCAGCTAATTCCTTAAAAATAAATCATCTTTTTTATCTATCTATCTATCATCTATCTATCTATCTATCTATCTATCTATCTATCTATCTATCTATCTATCATGTATCTCTGTATCTTGTTCCCTAGGTCCACTACTGAAGATCAAATCAGAAAGTACTGGGACTACTGGATTTTCACAAGCAAAAGAATGAAGTTGTACCCCTACCTCACATCATACACAAAGATTAACTCAGAATGGATCAAAGACCTAAATATAGGAGCTAAAACTATAAAACTCTTCAAGAAAACATAAAGATAAGTCTTCATGACCTTGGGTTTGGCGAAGGATTCTTAGGTATGACATCGAAAGCAAGAGCAACAAAAGAAAAACTAGGTAAACTGGTCATCATCAAAATTTAAAAAAAAAATAAGAGAGAGAGTGTGTGCATGTGTGATCAGGGAGGCAGGAAGGGGCAGAGGGAGAGGGAGAGGGAGAGGGAGAGGGAGAGGGAGAGGGAGAGGGAGAGGGAGAGGGAGAGGGAGCATCTTAAGCAGGCTCCATGCCCAGCACAGAGCCTGACATGGGGCTCGTTCTCAAGACCCTGAGATCATGACCTGAGCTGAAACCAAGACTTGGACACTTAACACCCACCCAGACACCCCAAAATTAATAAAAAAAACATTTGTACTTCAAAGGACACTATCAAGAAAGTGAAAAGATAACCCATGGAATAGAAGGGAATACTTGCAAATCATATATCTAATAAGGGACTTGTACCTAGAACATACAAAGAATGCTTATAACTCAGGAATAAAGGGACAAATGACCTAATTTAAAAATGGGACAAAGAACCTGAATAGACAGTTCACTAGGAAGGATATGCAAATGGCCAAAAGCACATGAAAAAACAGTTGGCATTGCTAGTCACTAGGGAAACGCAAATCAAAACTACTTCCCACTCACTAGGATGGCTAGTATCAAAAAGCCAGATGATAACGAGTGTTGACGAGGATGTGGAGAAATCAAAACCATCATACGTGCTGGCAGGAATGCAAAATGGTGCAGCTGCATGGAAAACCGTTTGGCAGTTCCTCGAAAAGTTAAAGAGAATTACCGCATGACCGAGCAATTCCACTCCTAGACAACCCCATCAGCCCCAACAAATGTGCAAAAGATCTAAACAGATATTTCACCTTGGAATATACACAAATGGCCAATAAATATATTAGAAGATGCTCCACACCATTAGTCATCAAGGAAATGTCAACTAAAATCGATGAGAAGCCATGCTATATCCATTAGAAGAGCCAAAATTAAAGCCTGACTGTACATACCGATTCCTGGCATTGATGTGGAGGAATTGGAAGTCCCATATGCTGCTGGTATAAACTTAAATTTTGAAAAATGGGTTATTTCTTAAAATGCTAAACATACATTCCTGTCCTAGTGAAAATAAAACCGTATATCCACACAGAGACCTATACTTCGGCATTCACTGCAGCTCCATTTGTAGGAGTGATACATGGCCCATCAACCTGGGAGTGGATAACAGATCATGATTTATCTATGCCGTGGAATACTACTCAGCAATGAAATGAATACATCAATGTGCACTCAACAACAGAGGGGAGTCTCAAAATCATTATGCCGTGCAAAGGAAGACAGGAAGAAAAAACCAGTACACGTAGTGAAATTCCACCTAAAATTCTGGAAAATGAAAACTAATCCACAATGGTGTCAGAAGGCAGATCAGTGTTTGCCTGAAGATGGAGATGTAAGGGGGTTTGGATAGCAATGAGGCGTGAGAAAAATTTGAGGGCGAGGGCGATACACATTATCGTGATCTGGGTGATAGTTCCCTAGGAGAATACACATGTCAAAACTCACCGGATTATACTCTTCGAATATGGTCAGTTCCCTGTATGTCAGTTACACATCAATTAAGTTGTTTAAAAAAAAAGAAAAATACACATTAGATAATTTAAAAGTTACTGAAATACGAGAAAGAAAATGAGTGAACATGTGCACATACTCTCCGATTCAATGAGCTCAGTTTTGGGAATTTACAGAAACAAGAAATACTAGTCCTTGAGAACATGTGTTCAAGACCATTTATAACGACATTGTTTATAGAAGCAAAACCAGCAACAACTTAAAATATCTCTCAGTGGGAGAACAGCTCAGTAAATTATCAAAGACTACAATGCAGTCATTAAAAGGATGAACTTTATGTATACGCTTTAACAGTGAGGGTTGTTTCTGCTAAATGTTTAAGTAAGTAGAACAAAAGGCAAATTACTGTGTATGCACAGTATGGACACAATGTGCACGTAGATGACACTAAATGGGTGGGTGGGTGGATGGATGGATGGGCATCCGTAGATGACTAGACAATACATCGCCTACACATGTGCGTTCATGTATGAACCCAGAGAAAAGTGAGGACGGCCCCACATTAAACGTCATTTCTGTATGTATAATACACATTGTTATTGGCTGGATTGGAATGGCTTTGGAAAAAGATTGTTCACACGTTAATGAATTATTTAACTTGTAAAAATTAGTATGTTTTACCCTTATATTTAAAAAAGTAAAAAGAAAAAGGATCAAAATAAAATAACGACAGGATTCAACCTACTTTTTGAAATGGATCCAAACAATATGCTGGTTTGAGGTTTCGAGAGAGAGTCAGAGAGACACAGTTGAGATAAAGAAAGGGTAATAAAATGTCGATGTTAAAATCTAAGGACATGGATATTTGCTGTACTGCTTGAAAATGTCTATAAAGAACATTGAGGGAAAGACAAAGTCCGGGGACAGAATTTTCTCCCCCTGGGCTTGGGGCCACACCCACAGGAGGACACATCACATCTCCTTGCAAGCACTGACTCCACCCCCCTGGTGACTTGCAATGGACCCTCATTATTTTTTCCACATCCTCTGCGAGCTCTGGGGCATCCATCCCCACAAATTGGCACCCAGCAACGGCTTCAGGGATTCCATCCTGAGACTGCATTTTTTTTTTTTATATTATGTTATGTTAGTCACCATACAGTACATCCTTAGTTTTTGATGTAGTGTTCCATGCTTCATTTTGTGGGTGTAACACCCAGTGCTCCATGCGATACGTGCCCTCCTTAATGCCCATCACCAGCCTAGCCCAATCCCCCCCTCCCCTCTGAAACCCTCAGATTGTTTCCCAGAGTCCATAGTCAATCACGGTTCGTCTCCCCCTCTGATTTCCACCCCCTTCATTTTCCCCTTCCTTCTCCTAATGTCCTCCCCGCTATTCCTTGCGTTCCACATATAGACCGCATTTTAAGAAGAGTCCAGAAGAAGCACTTTCCCCGAAGAAGGACTTTTCCTGGTCATCTTTATCCTCTGCCCTTCCTGGTCTGGGGGCTTTGCCTGAGCTCAAGCAAGGACGGAGAAGTGGCCTCAGAGGCCCAGGATGGCAGTCTCTGACATGTGATTCCCCAAGTAGAGGCAGAGTGGAAGGCCCAGTCTTCCCAGTGGGGACTAAGGAGGCCTTATTGTTATAATAAATCGGGCTCACCTCATTGGCTGCAAACAGCGGACTGATATGACCATATGTCACTTGGGCATTAAACAAATCCTAATGAGCTAAAAATATGTTTGTTTTAGCTAATTGACCTCTTCGGCCTTCATAAACCACTTGGTAAACATCCTCAGATAATGGTTTCCAGAGAGAGGATTGTGGTTCTCGAGGGTGCTGGGGAAGCCCCCCGTCCCTGGGAACAGCTCCCCAGCCCCCTGCTGAGGCACACGTGTGCACTGGCCTGCTGCCCGCATGACCCGAGGAGTGTGTGCTGCTGCTAATGGGGCAAAGCGAGAAGAGGGGAGTCAGGCCGCTCTCCCAGCGTGCTCTCCGGCCGTGCGCACTCTGGCTGTGGTTGTCTGTTAAACCTGTAAGTGCCACCCCCAGAGAGATGCGGAGACAAAGCAGGGGTTCTAGACCCTAGGCTCTGTGGCAGGTATTCTTGGAGATCTGTGGCAAGTCAGCTGCAAGCGTGTCACTTCCATGTGAAGGAGCAGGTGCTGGGAGGGAGCCTTAGAGCTGAGCTGTTCACCCGACACAGGCCTGTGTGCTCTGTGCAGGTGGGGGAACGATCCGGATGCCTGTGAGATCTGGGACCACAGAGACCCAAGGTCTACAACTGGGTTCTCCCTGCAAAGAGCGGGCCACGGACCGAGCCCTCAACCAGCAGGGGTCTTCTTTAGCCGGGAGCATGGCCACTTGTTAGGTCACAGAGACAACCTCATCTGACCTGGATTCACTGATCCTGTGGTGTCTGGAAGGTGGACACCGAGTCACTCACCACACACCACACTGAGGTCCAGACATTGTATTCTTACTGTTTAAAAGGTGTTGGGGGGGCCCACTCCAATTCCCTGGATGCATTAGCAAGACATAGAAATCAACGTCCAGCCCTGAAGTGGACGGCAGCCTCTGACTCAGCCTCTGCACTGTCTGAGCTGACTGCAGCGCCCCCCCTCAGACTTCTTCTCAATATCCCCTTGCCCCCCACCTAAGATGATGGGCTGCAGTGAGCTACTGAGCTCTATTTCTTCAGCCGTACAGCAGAGATCATTTCCACCACGGAGAACTTACCAGTAATGGAATGCTCCCTTCTCGCCTAAAACCATGAGATGCTTTACACATAGTTTCTTGCTTAATCTACACAACAAGTAAGATACTTCCCTTAGGCCACAGAGTACAGAGTCACAGAGCCAGGCCTCCAATAACTTCTACCTAATTCCAGAGATGTGGCTCACTCGGTGTGGTGGGGAAATGCTACTGACAGCAGGTTAATAGCTCTATCTTGCAAGGCTCTGGTGAAAACCGTCACCTTGTGAAGCGTGCAGCACAGTGCCTGGCATGTGGCAGGAATTCAAATGGTGGTCATTCAGGTTACTAAACACAGAGGCGGCACAGCAAGACGAGATCCCACGTACCTTCTGGGTCAAACCACTTCGGCCCCTGCTCCCCGGTCCCCAGGGCTGATGCGCTTGAATTAGACAGGATTAAAGGCTTACTGGAGCTGGAAGCCACGCCCCAACTCCCGAGTTTAGCCCCAGACCTTCTGTCCGCCCGCTGAGAAGGACGAGGGAGGAAGGTGGCCACACAGGGCCGAGCCGTGGCCTGACGCACAGTCAAGGGAGCTTTTGTGCAGGAGTCAGCTCTCCTGCTGGATCCCCATGACGAGAAAATGGGCCCTGATCTTGTCCACGCTGCTCTGTGGCCTGGCCGGCCCCACGCACTTGTTCCAGCCAAGCCTGGTGCTGGATATGGCCAAGGTCCTCCTGGATAACTACTGCTTCCCAGAGAACCTGATGGGGATGCAGGAAGCCATCGAGCAGGCCACCAAGAGTCGTGAGATCCTCGCCATCTCAGACCCTCAGACTCTGGCCCATGTGCTGACCACTGGGGTGCAGAGCTCCTTGAACGACCCTCGCCTTGTCATCTCATATGAGCCCAGCACCCTCGAGGCTCCCCGGCAAGCCCCAGCACTCACCAACCTCACACAAGAGGAACTGCTTGCCCGGTTGCAGAAGGGCATCCGCCACGAGGTTCTGGAGGGCAATGTGGGCTACCTGCGTGTGGACGACATCCCAGGCCAGGAGGTGGTGAGCAAGCTGGGGGGCTTCCTGGTGGCCAGCGTCTGGAGGAAGCTCATGGGCACCTCTGCCTTGGTACTGGACCTCCGGCACTGCACTGGGGGCCGCATTTCCGGCATCCCCTACGTCATCTCTTACCTGCACCCCGGGAACACGGTCCTGCACGTGGATACCATCTACGACCGCCCCTCCAACACGACCACTGAGATCTGGACCCTGCCCCAGGTCCAAGGAGAAAGGTACAGTGCCGACAAAGATGTGGTGGTCCTCACCAGCGGCCACACGGGGGGCGTGGCTGAGGACATCACCTACATCCTCAAACAGATGCGCAGGGCCATTGTGGTGGGTGAGCGGACTGTGGGGGGTGCCCTGGACCTCCAGAAACTGAGGATAGGCCAGTCCGACTTCTTCCTCACCGTGCCCGTGTCCCGGTCCCTAGGGCCCCTGGGAGGGGGCAGCCAGACATGGGAGGGCAGCGGGGTGCTGCCCTGTGTGGGGACACCAGCCGAGCAGGCCCTCGAGAAAGCCCTGGCCATCCTCACTCTGCGCCGGGCCCTGCCAGGGATAGTGCGGCGCCTGCAGGAGGCCCTGCAGGCCTACTACACGCTGGTGGACCGTGTGCCCACCCTGCTGCACCACCTGGCCAACATGGACTTCTCTGCGGTGGTCTCTCAGGAGGACCTGGTCACGAAGCTCAACGCTGGCCTACAGACTGCGTCTGAGGACCCCAGGCTCCTGGTGCGGGCCGTCAGGCCCAAGGAAAGCTCTGCTGAGCCCGAGATCGGAGACGACGACCTTCCGGAGGTGGTCCCCACAGTGCCCGGGGATGAGGCTGCCCGGCAGGCCCTGGTGGACTCTATGTTCCAGGTGTCCGTGCTGCCAGGCAACGTGGGCTACCTCCGCTTTGACAGCTGTGCCGACGCCTCGGTGCTGGAGGTGCTGAGCCCGCACATCATGCGCCAGGTGTGGGAGCCCCTGCGGGACACGGAGCACCTCATCGTGGACCTGCGCCAGAACCCTGGGGGGCCATCCTCTGCCGTGCCCCTGCTGCTCTCTTACTTCCGGGGCCCCGACGCTGGCTCCGTGCGCCTCTTCACCACCTATGACCGCCGCACCAACGTCACACAGGAGCACTTCAGCCGCGTGGAGCTGCTGGGCCAACGCTACCCCACCCAGCGCGGAGTGTACCTGCTTACCAGCCACCGCACCGCCACGGCCGCCGAGGAGCTGGCTTTCCTCATGCAGTCGCTGGGCTGGGCCACGCTGGTGGGCGAGATCACCGCGGGCAGCCTGCTGCACACCCGCACGGTGCCCCTGCTGCAGACGCCCGAGGGGGACCTGGTGCTCACAGTGCCTGTGCTCACCTTCATCGACAACCACGGCGAGTGCTGGCTGGGGGGTGGCGTGGTGCCCGATGCCATCGTGCTGGCCGAGGAGGCCCTGGACAGGGCCCAAGAGGTGCTGGAATTCCACCGCAGCCTGGAGGCCTTGGTGGAGGGCACGGGGCACCTGGTGGAGGCGCACTACGCGCGGCCAGAGGTCGTCGGGCAGACCAGTGCCCTGCTGCGAGCCAAGCTGGCCCAGGGGGCCTACCGCACAGCTGTGGACCTGGAGTCACTAGCCTCCCAGCTCACGGCCGACCTGCAGGAGATGTCTGGGGACCACCGCCTGCTGGTGTTCCACAGCCCTGGTGAGATGGTGGCCGAGGAGGTACCCCCGCCACCCCCCATTGTCCCCTCCCCAGAGGAGGTCTCCTACCTCATCGAAGCCCTGTTTAAAACAGAGGTGCTGCCTGGACGACTGGGCTACCTGCGTTTCGACGCCATGGCTGAGCTGGAGACGGTGAAGGCCATCGGGCCACAGCTGGTGCAGCTGGTGTGGCAGGGGCTGGTGGACACGGCCGCGCTGGTCGTCGACCTGCGGTACAACCCCGGGAGCTACTCCACCGCTGTGCCGCTGCTCTGCTCCTACTTCTTTGAGGCAGAGCCCCGCCAGCACCTCTACTCTGTCTTCGACAGGGCCACCTCGAGGGTCACGGAGGTGTGGACCCTGCCCCAGGTGGCCGGCCAACGCTACGGCCCCCACAAGGACCTCTACATCCTGCTGAGCCACATCAGCGGGTCGGCGGCCGAGGCTTTCGCTCACACCATGCAGGACCTGCAGCGGGCCACAGTCATTGGGGAGCCCACAGCTGGAGGGGCACTCTCTGTGGGCATCTACCAGGTGGGCAGCAGCCCCTTATACGCCTCCATGCCCACGCAGATGGCCCTGAGTGCCAGCACAGGCGAGGCCTGGGACCTGGCTGGGGTGGAGCCAGACATCACCGTGCCCATGAGCGGGGCCCTCTCCACGGCCCGGGACATAGTGGCCCTGCGCGCCAAGGTGCCCACCGTGCTGCAGACAACCGGGAAACTGGTAGCCGACAACTATGCCTCCCCGGAACTGGGAGCCAAGATGGCTGCCAAGCTGAGCCGTCTGCAAAGCCGCTATTCCAGGGTGACCTCAGAAGGGGCCCTGGCTGAGATGCTGGGGGCTGATCTGCAGATGCTGTCCGGAGACCCACACCTGAAGACAGCCCATATCCCCGAGGATGCCAAGGACCGCATTCCTGGGATTGTGCCTATGCAGGTGAGATACAAGGGACACTTAGCCTAGCGCTGTCCCAGAAATGAGCCGACCACTTGTCTGCCCACCACCCTGGGCTCTGTGCATGGTGCAAGACAGTGACCTCCAGACTTGCTTCTGTGTTTAGGTTCTCACTAGTCACATCCTTTCCTTCCTCTCCTCCTGTCATCCCTTTCCCTTCTCGCGTCCATGAGGTCCCTGAACACCTCCGTAGAACACTGGTACCCACAGGAGCTCAGTTTGAAAACCTCTGGTAGAGAAGGAGTTCAGCGGGGTGGAAGGCCAATGTTTGCAGCACTTCTTATAGTCAATGGTTGGGAAAAGGTCAGGTCACGAGAAGTCACGACGGTTCCCTCCTCTGGCAACGTGGGCTTGTGTTCATTCTCCCACCTGCCCGCCTCAGGGGGCTGCAGTTTGTGTGAATGAGTTGAGGGGTTGGGGAGAGAGAAGCAGGCAGAAGTCTCGGCCTCACGGTTGCCTCAGAGCTAAAGCATGGAGCCCGGACCCGGGCTGGGGCGTGGTGAGGGGGTGCCAGTGCACAGCCCAGAGAACCACGGCAGTGGTGAGGCCCCCCCTGCCTGCTCCTCCCCTCCCACCGCACATGTCATTGTAGCTCCCCTGCATCCGGAAGAAGCTCACTCAGTGGGAGTGGACTCAGATCTGAGGGCCGGCTGGCTGGGAAAGTCTGAGCAGGGTACTGTGGTCAGTTTATTTGAAGCCAGCAGTGACCTTTGGGGAAACACTGAAAAGGTAAATCACAATTGAGGAATTCTGCTGCTGGGAGGTTGAGGAAAATGTTCTCGAGACCCGTGGCCCAGAGAAGCCAAGGGTTCACCAAGCACTCCCATCAGCCAGGAGCTTCATCAAAAGCAGCATTTACAACATCTCTCCCCCTGGTTTCTCATCCATCATTTCACTGCCTCGTCACCAGTAGGCAGGACAGCATTTGTCTCCGGTTCCCTGGAAAGCAGGTCTTGGGTGCAGGTGGTTCACGGGGGAGGCGGTCTCTGAAGCCGGAGTGAAGGAACAGAGAGAGTGGGAAGGAGGGAAGGAGGGAAGCGGACGGGTGGGGACGGGTGGGTGCATTACTGAGGCCGTTGCTTCTGAAGATTCCAGTGGGACCCTAGCAAGTGTGGGGCATGCCTCCCAGAGCTGTCCATCTGCAGATGGGACCCGGCAGCTCCTGTCCTTCGTTGGCAGCTTGGAGAAGGTCCTGAAGGAGAGGGTGGAAAGGCACAGGGTGTGCCGGAGGCAGGCCCTGGCAGCCAGGGCCAGCTGCAACGAGAGTCAGAGGAGGGTTAAGGGCACCAGAAGCATCTACTGCAGAATTGTCATCCCCGTTTTTCAAAAAAGGAAATGGAAGCCCAGAGGGGTGCAGAGGAGAGTGGCCGATGGCCAAAGAGCTTGTGACTGAGGGCAAAGCAGGTGGCCCTGCACACTGCTTGCTCTCATTCCAGCCCACAGAGCCTGCATCCTTCTAGCAGTCTTGCAGAGAGAAGAGGAGGCACAAGGCATGTTGGGGGAGCCTTGTATGTGCCAGCACTGTGCTAGGCTCACAGGGCCACCAGATTCCAAATCAAGGACTCACTCCTTTCCAGGGTAGCCAGGGTTCATGGTTTGGAGTCACATGTGGATTCAGCTTCTGGCTCCACCACTTACTGGCTGTGTGACCTTGGGCAAGTTACTTAATCACTCTGTGCTTCAGTTTCCTCATTGAAAGGACGGGGATGCTAAAGGGTGCCCTGAGGGTGATGGTAAGGGCTGCAGTGTGCTCAGCACAGGGCCAAACCCCTGCTAAAGACTTAGAGACCCAGTACCTAGCTAATGTCTTCCCTCCCTGCCCCAGGGAAGGAAAGGAAGATGGGCTCAGAGACATCAGGAAGGTCTGGTGAGGTCAGTGGGGAGAGAGGGAGAGGAGTCAGAGTGGAGACCACACCTGGGCCTTGCAGCTCTGGACACCATGGCCCATGGTGCGGGGTTGGCACATGTGAATGTTCTCTGTAAGGAGTCTGCCAACCACATCCTAGCAAACTTGGGTCCACACCCCAGGCCCACCAACCACATAAGCTCCTAGATGCTCTACTGTAAAAGGTCCTGGCACCTGCTACCTCCTTCAGATATGTTAGTCCCCTCCTATCCCTCAGTATCTCTCATGTACAAAGGGAAACTATGGTGCCCCCTTGCTTGAGACATCAGATCTGCTCCTTTGCTGACACTGAGCTGGACCACCCGCCCAATCTTTCAGATTCCTTCCCCTGAAGTCTTTGAGGACCTGATCAAGTTCTCCTTTCATACTAATGTGTTTGAGGACAACCTCGGCTACCTGAGGTTTGACATGTTTGGGGACTGTGAGCTGCTTACCCAGGTGTCAGAGCTGCTGGTGGAGCACGTCTGGAAGAAGATCGTGCACACGGACGCCATGATCATCGACATGAGGTCAGTGGTCCCGGGAGAGAGGGGAGGGGTGGGCAGAGGTCTCTGGCCCTGGGGGTTCTGGATTCATCGGTCACAGGGAGCCCTAGCACTGGTGGACTTTTTAAGGTCCTCAGATGATCCCAATGTTCATTCCAGGCTGAGAATCACTGGGCTACTCTTTGGCTCCCAAACTTGCCTGGTCATAGGATTCAGTGGAGAGAGAGGGAAAGGGAGACATGAAGAACAGATTCCCGGGCCCCAACGCCACCCTACAGAATCCAGAGCTCCAGGGGTGAGGCCTTGTCATCTGTGTACTTGAAAGGCATCATCCCAGGTGATTCTGACGATCAATCATGTTTGGGACAGCTAGGCCAACACCTGCAATTGTGCCTCTCATGTCATACAAAATCATGCCATGACCACTCTGGTCATGAGACTTAGAAAGCCAGGTCCCAGAGAGAATTTGCAGATTAGCCGCTATTGTTGCAAAAAGAATTCTGTGCATCACAAAATGACTGTTGGAGGGATGCTTTCAGCTAGAGACCTCCCTCCTGGAGGGGATAGGAGATCACCCTCTCGCTTGCAGCGACCAGGCCCAGGCCTCCGTGATTCCCCTGGGCACCCTCTGTGGGCACAGGGAGAGGCAGGCTGCTCCCCCAGGAGGCACCTCCAGCTGCAGGAGAGAAGCTGCCAGAATTAGCCAAGTCATGGCCGACAGCTCAGCTGTGGTTCTAGGTCGTCACTAGGGGGCTCCGGATCTCAGAGGCTTGTTCTCCCTGGAAGAAAAAACATCTCCCAGGGCTCTAGGTGTGTGTGTCGTGTGTGTGTGTGTGTGTGTGTGTGTGTGTGTGTGTGTGTGTCCCCACAACTTGTGCTTGAGGGCTCCTGTCTTACCCCTGAAGATTTTATCCTTCAAACACTTACCGAACATGCAGATGATGCTTATGCCAAGTCCCTTTCTGCTTAACTGTGTGGCCACACTTGTAAAAGAGGAAGTGGCTCAGCCTATAGCTGTGCTTTGCTTAAAGACCCTTCCAACCAGAGGTTTGAGGAGGTTCAGACGCTGAGGTCACAGGCCCTAAACCCAGTCAGGCCATCCTAGACCATCAACCAGAAGAGACTCTTCACATATCACCAGCCCACACTTATTGTTCACAAATAAGGAGATAGGGGCCCAAGGAGTTCACCCAGCTGGGCATGTCCTAGGACAGGCGCAGGCTCTCCCCTCCACTCCTCCCCACCCCACCCAATGTAGTTCCACAATTCTGAGCACTCTGCTACACTAAGTGCCCCATGAGAACACCCCAACAAAAATGTCCAGTAGGTTTTGTGGAATTACGAAGAATGCATCTGGGGAAGGCAGTGTCCTCACAGGCAGCAGGGGTACAGGAGGGCAGTCCATGGTAAATGGGGAAAATTTATCAACAATTTCATGACTGCAGGACTTGTCAGAGCCTTTAATGTAATTTATACAATATGTATCACATAATGTGTTAATATGTGATCAGAAGGGGCAGGTATGGCATTCAATATTTTCGACACAAATTTGACCACAAAGTCTCTTGTTCTCAAGAGACTTGTACGCTGGGAAATGCCAACCAAGGAATTCTGCAGGAGGAAGATGGGGCACTAGGATGGGACACTGAGGCTGCCTGGAATTGGTGTCCTCCTCAGGGCAAAGTTCCCAGGCTCCCAGAGGGGAGCTGAGGGCCCCTGTGAACTCCCCCACAATGGCTCCTACTTCCCTTCCCTCAGGTTCAACATTGGCGGCCCTACCTCCTCCATCTCTGCCCTGTGCTCCTACTTCTTCGATGAAGGCCCTCCAATTCTGTTGGACAAAATCTACAGCCGGCCTAATGACTCTGTCAGTGAACTCTGGACCCACTCCCGGCTCGCAGGTGTGTGTAAAAGCCTTCCCTTTCCTGTTCTCATTCTAGAAGCTTCTTGAAAATTGGGGAAAGGAAAGATAGCTTGGGTTCAGGGAAAAGTAATAGTAAATGGGAATACAAAGCCCCTGTCCTATGCCGTGTGCTATTACATGTGATCCTTAATCCCTGCAAAATGCTACTATTGTACTTAATTTCTAGAGGAGAAAAATGAATCTTAACTAGGTTGAGTATCATATCTAACATCACCCAACTAGTAAGTGAAAGAGCCAGAATTTGAACACTGGCCTGTCTAAAACCAAAATACCCTCCATTCTCGCCACTAAACCATCAGCCTACAAGACAAATGCAGAACTAGAAGGATCTCCCTACCCCTCGCCAAATCCCACAGGGTGTCTAGCGCCCATCCTGCCTGAGCTTCCAGCAGCAGCTCAGCATACTTGCTTGAAGAAAATTCATGGCTCTGGGCCCAGAGAAGCGGTCAGAGGGGCAAGTGCAGGCCCAGGGCTCTCACAGCCCCATTGTGGGTGACAGACTCACTCCGACTCGCTTGCTCAGCACGACAAACCAAGGAACCTACACTCCCATCCGAAAAGGGGCTGGGGGACCAACGGTGGGGGATGCATATGACCAGAAAGTCACCCCACGATTAGCACTTGTATGCTTCCTTATCATACGAGGCTTTGAGCAGAGCTTCAAGACATACATTCAAACATATTGCAAAATGTAAATAAAAATTAGAACCAGGTGAATTATAAATTCAAACAGACGTTCAAAACCAAGAGGTACAAATAGATTCAAATCTGCAGATCACGGGGTCCTAGAATTGTGGTGTCTAACCTGGGAGCTGCAGGCCACATGTGGCCACTGAGCATTGAAACGGGGCTCATATGAGCAGAGATGGGGAAAGTGGAAAGTGCACACCAGATGTGGAAGACTTTTTATGGAAAAATAAGGATGTAAAATATCTCAATAATTTTATTGATTACTTTTCCCAGCTATATTGAGTTAAATAAAACATTATTAGGATTCATTTCATCCGTTTCTTTTTACTTGTTCAATGGGACCCCTAGAAAACCTGCAGCAACACTGAGGCTCACATTCTGGCACACGTTGCACTCCTATTGGAGATCGCTGCCCTAGAGGGTCGTTGGCCGTGAAGTCACACGTGTGTCTGTTCCTGGAGTCCCAAGTGGAAAGTGAGACTGGTCAGGTTAGGTATTCTCATTACGCATGAAGAGGAAGCACATCCTTTTCTTGGGCGCACATTCTTGTGTCCATTTCACAGAAGCAGAACTGGGGCTCGGGAAGGAGGATTTGCATGTGGACACAAGGCCACAGAACTAAATTCCAGGCCTTCCTCTTTGCGGGTCCAGACAGCATGGAGAAGGCAGGTGCCCCAGGGTGCTGACCGGACTCGTCATCTTCAAGGACCTTCTGTCTTCCAGGTGAACGCTACGGCTCCAAGAAGAACGTGGCCATTCTGACCAGCGCCCTGACGGCCGGCGCCGCGGAGGAATTTACCTACATCATGAAGAGGCTGGGCCGGGCACTGGTCATTGGGGAGGTGACCAGTGGGGGCTGCCAGCCACCGCAAACCTACCACGTAGATGACACCCATCTCTACATCACCATCCCCACGGCCCGTTCGGTGGGGGCTACGGATGGCAGCTCCTGGGAAGGGGTGGGCGTGGTGCCCCATGTGGCCGTCCCGGCTGAGGGAGCCCTCACCAGAGCCAAGGAGATGCTCCAGCACACTCTGCCGAGGGCGAGGCGGAGCCCCGGGGTGGACTGGACCCCCGGGCCACATGGCAAGGGCACTCCAGCCCGTGGTCCTGCCTGAGGCCCTGAGGGGCAGCAAAGGGGCCCACTGAGCTCCGGTAGAATTAGAGTTGGAGGTACCCTTGGAGTTCATCCGGTGGTCTCTTCACCACTGCCAACATCTCTGTTTGAGCATCTAGGGACAGGGAGCTCACCCCTCAGAGGCAACCCCCTCCACAGTAGTTTTTTGGGGGAGGTGAAGTCCAGAGGCACCCCACCCCTGCTTCTTAATTGCCGACCCCTGGTCCTAGAGCAGCCCTGTCCAACAGAGTCACAACGCGAGCAGCAGATACGGGCACATGCGCCACGCGACATTTTCTAGTAGTAAAAATAAATAGGTGAAATTTATTTTCATAGTGTAATTTATTTAACTGACTATATCTCCAGTAGTACCATTTCAGCAGCATAAAAATTATTATGAATGAGATGTTTTTGCAGGGAGCCTTTGAAATCTGGTATGTAGTCTGCACTTAGAGCACATCCCCTTCCTCACACACATGTCCCGTACTCAGTGGCCACCTGCAGCTGGTGGATCCCATGTGGGACAGCGCAGGCCCAGAGGCCAGGGACCCCCACTTCCCCAGCACATTGTCCCCATTCTGCCCTCCCTGCACCTGCATCTTCCCCATTAAAGCACTCTCCCTCCTGCCCTGGGATTGTTTCTGTCCCCATCATGCTTCTCCGGGGCAACGGCCATCCTCATCTCCTACTGCCCGCCACTTAGCACAGCACCTGGTGCCCAAGGACCACACATGAGTGTCTGGCCACAAGTCTGTTTTCCTCCAGGTGGCAGCCCTTAGACGCTTGAAGACAGGACCAGTTCCACTTAGAATCCTCCCAATCCAATTCTATTCGGCAAGTCTCTCTTCCCTTCACATGTTGCTCCCATGACCTTGTTCTCCAGCTTCTGCCAGGGACCCAAAAGTGACCTCTAGTGCCATGCACCATTTGGACATGCAGAGTTGCAACTCTGAGGGGAGAGTGGCCCTGGGCGGTGGACTGGGTGCCCGCCCTTCTTGGCCTAGTACAGCCAATCACTGTGCTGGCTCCGTCAACCAAGCCCACTCCTAACAAGGTGAGAAGCTGGCAGACCCTAAGACCTCCTCCAGAACCGAGCAAGCCCCAGGAGGAGATGGGGAGCTCAGGGATGACACGGAGGAATGAGGCCCCTGTCTGGCCCTGGGAGCCAAGCAACCTTACTTTGCTGGAAATCACCAGGGACCCTAAAGTGAGAGACTTCCAGGATCCTGCCCAAAGTCATGGTGGGGATAAGGCTGGAATAGTGGGGACATCCACAGCCGCCAGTTAGTGCTCTCAGAGCCCCGTCTCCAAGATGTCTGAGTGAGGATGAAGTCATGGTGCCATCTGGCCTTGCTGTCTGGTGAGTCCACCTGGGAGCTGCCACAGGCGACGTCCCCCAGGGCACTGGGCTGACTTCGCTAGACAACCTTGACTTCACCAGCTTCTTCCCCAGGTTCCAGAGAGCTGTGGAGTCTGAGCACGCCCCTGGGTCACCACTAATATCTAGGGATTTCGCCACCTGGAAAACCTTGAACCAACCCTGTCTAAATAGGAAAGCTCTAATGGAAGGCCTTCCAGTTCTTCTTCCTTCTGCTAAATTCAACTAAGATCAAGTGCATGATTGAATGTTAGCAGTAGCACGGATGCTGGGATCTCACCCTTTTCTTCATTAGACCTATTAACATCCAGGCACATGTGTGACACCCCTACATGCTTACATTCTAGGGGTTCTCTCTCCTCCCTCCTCCTTCCCACCCCTCCCCACACACAGCTATCTGATGGACCACCTAAACCAAACAATGGTTCCTCTAGGAGGTAGAATCAGGGGTAATATTTTAACGTTCTTTCTTTATACTTTTCTCTTTTTCTTAAATCCTTATAAGCAACATAGGTCGTAATTTTCAAACGCAGCAGTCATTATTCCAAAAATGAAATAAATAAAACAAATTATATCTTGAGTCACCAACCATACCTTAGTGATTACTAGTAATTGCTTATTTTTAATATCATCTGGATTTCCTTGATTTACGCAACTGACATGTACTGACAGTTGATCTTGTTTAAGGTGTCAGGCTGGTGCTGGGGGTCTGCCGATGGCACAGATCTTCATGAGTCTTAAATAGGGGAAGCGGTGGGCAGCTCTCAGGGTGACTGACATACATAGTTCTCTTCTGAGCCTCACAGTGCGTGGACAACCATTTATTTTTAATGGAACACATCACAAATTTGTGTGTCATCCTTGCGCAGGGACCATGCTAATCTCTGTATCGCTGTGATTTGTGTATATGCGCTGCCGAAACGAGCACTGGACAACCATTCTTACCATTTCCGCAGGAGTCAGCTGACACTCAGTTAAGCTCAATAATTCACAGCAGGGCACACGGGTAGCACAACGGACATGTGTCCTCCTTTAGGCCACCCAACACATGCACCCCCTTTGAATGTTCAGAGACCAACTCCCCATTTGAACCTGTGGGAAACAGACTCACTAAGAGCAGCGAGGTGTTTGGGAGCCCAGTTCCGTCCTGAACCTGGCCCCGGGGGAAGGTCAGGCCAGCCACTTCCCAGCTGCGCAAACCTGGGCAAGTTGCTTTACCTCTCTGGGACTCGGTTTTTCTCATCTGTACAATGAGAGACAAAGTAGCACCTTCAGGGCTATGAAGACCAAATGAGCTAATCCAGTGTGCAGTCAATGTCATCTGACACCATTTCCCCACCATCAAGCGGGACACACCAGAAGTTCACTTTCCCAGCTCCCCGGCCAGCAGGGTATGGGCACGAGGTCCTTCCTGGGCCAATCAGAGGTCCCTGTGCAGAATATTTCATATGTTTAAGCAGGTTGAATGTTTAAGCAAGTGGGAGCTGGGCAGCAGCAGTGGCCACATGCCTAGTGTGCAGAGCAGCAGAGTCATGCCCCCGCTCAGCGTGGGGGACAGCAACGTCCTCCAGAGGCCGTCCCCCTGCCGGACCATGGCTGAGGTCCTGCTGAGTAGCTCATTTTTCCTGCCCACTGTCCACCCCGAGCCCTCAGCCTGCCTATCCAATGCTGGGTGCAGGCCAGGCTCCTCTCAAGATATCCTTTTCTGCTTCCATCAACCACAGACTTTTTTTTAAAAACAACAAACTGTACTGTCTGGTACAGCTGGGCTAGGGGACAGGTGAGCTTGGAACCCCCAACTGTCTCGCTACAAAGACCCTGATGTTTCTACCATATCATGAAGAGGCCCTGGGCCTGGTCTGGAAAGAGGGCCTGAAGTGGGAGGAGGAGACCCAAGGGGTTCTGTTCAGACTAAAGAGAAAGTGTCAATATTCCTGAGCTGGTTTTCTTGCATTGTTACCTGCTTGGAGACAGAAAACTGGGGAAAAAGGAAAAGGAAAACAAAATCCCACCAAGCCTCTCTTCCGATGACAGAGCCAGGTGACCCACAGCCGCCTAGCAGCCTCTGCTCCAAGACTATGGGCCCCTTGAGCTCTTGATGTCCCAGTATGAGCTCATCACCTCTACCTTTTTCACCTTGCCTGGCCAAGGCCTGCTCCTGTCCCCAAGACCCCATCTTGTGCACAGCCACACCTCCCTCCTGAAATTAGGGCAGACACCTGAGAGCTAACCCAAACTCCCTCCTCTCTACCCCCACCCTGCTGTGTCCACACAATCACGAGGATGATGAGTTGTCTGAGTTAATAGCACTCTGCTCTGGGCCCACCTGCCATTCCCCCTCCCTTGTTTTGGGGTCCTGGCTTGGTTCTTATATTCCCACCACAGACTCCTACCCCCATTCTGTGGCCCGGCCTGCAGTCAGGGCCACTGCTCTGCCATGCAACCTTCTCAGGTCCCCCTGCTTGAGGACCCCCCCACACAAGGCACCCACTGACTTGCAGTGAGGGGGCTGGGCCAGCCTGTCCTCCCCTTTTCCTGAGGTAACCCCAGGCCACAGACAGGCTGGACCTTCACCATCAGGATCCTTGCTGGAGACTTCTCCGAAGCCCCCAGCCCAGCAGGAGCCAGGGACCACCCTGGAGCATCAGAGGGGAGGAGCCCAGCTCTTCTCCCATCTCACCCTCCTGCTTGCTATGTCTCTGCGTCTGCCCACATGGCCCAACACACAGCCGATGGCCATGTTTGCATGTCAGTGAGGGCCTTGATTATCCACACCTTTAATGCAAGGAGAGGACACAGCTCAGAAAAAAAGGATGCAACCCCAATCACTTGCGGGCAAAGAAGCCTGCCTAGGAGATCCCCACTGGAGGACACGCATCTCGCACCTCCTGGGTGCCATAGGATTAGCAGCCACCTGGCCCGAGGACCTCCTTGCCGCCTTGCTGATGAGAGCAACTGGCAGTGAAAATAGCTTGCTAATCCAAGCAGCTTAGAATAGCAAGGGTATCAGAGGCCACTGGCTTCCTGTCTCCTGCCCCAGGAAAACGTAAGACAGCCAGGGAAGAAAATGTTAAATTTAAGGAATCCCAACCCCCCTCCCAGAAGGTACTGCCTCCCCAACCTCCATTCAAAATTGGTTTCTGGAAATTCTCTCCCAGGAAGTGGCACAAATTAAAACACACTGGAGAATAATTTATTTTAAAAAATAAAACATTTTTTCTATGGGATTTATCTCTTACTATATGATTTTTAGTCCTCTCTCATGACTTCTACAAAAACAGAAACAAAATTATGCAGTTAACCAGGGTTTATAAAACCCTGTCTGAAGAGAAGTGGCCTGCAGGGGAGGCTCGCTGCCTCCAGGGGGCGCCAGCACCTTTCAAGAAAGGGGGAATGCAGGGTTCACCTTGGAACAACTGGTGAGTTTAAGCCCTGATGTGGGAGGTTCTCTTCTTGTGCCCAGAATAATAGGGCGGTTTGTGTAAGGTTAGCAGGGCTGGGCCCAGCACCCAGCCTCTTCCAAGTCTAGATACATAATAGAGTCAGGGGTCTCCAGCTGGTCGTTCCTCCCTCTCCCCATCACCATCGTCGCTAATGTGCTTTCTTAAGTCCATGCTACTCCGGCCATCGGCTTTTAAAAACCAACTGAATCACTAATTTCACATACAGTACCGATTTCTAGCCTTTCTTGAGGCCTGTGTTCAGCCTGGCACTAAAACTCCTTCCTTCACCCAGGACACAGGAATTCTAGGTGTCAGACCCACCCTCCCTCCTCCTCCCTCCCCCTCCCTAAGCCCAGTGGACTTCATTCACATTCAGTGATCTAATTATAGAGTCATTTGAGTAGGATACCCTGTCTTTAAGGTCTAAGATTCAAGAACTGGCCAGAAGTTGAAATCCAGGATCTCAGCCGGGGGGAGGGGGGGGAAGATCTTGGTTACAATTGAGAACTAAAATGGACCTGAATTCAGAATGTCTTATTTTAGTCTCATTAGCACATTTTGGGGACTCATAAATCTTAACTGAATGGCTGCTGCTTGGGAGATTAAGATACACATTGCCATTGTCCAGCCACTAGAAGGTGTTTTCCCTCGCCTATTCCAAGAAATTAGCCAAGCCTTTCTGTTCATTGACTCAGTGGTTTTTGTGTGACATCCGTAATGACAACATGCCAGAAAAGAGCCAAGGCCCAAGATTCTGGAAGAGGGGAGGAGACTGAACACATTGGAGGACAGAGACAAAAATATCAGTGCCCCACAGGGAGACCGTGTGACGCTCAGGGAGGCTACCTTCATAGGTGGGGCACATTGGGAGAACTTTCTGTGAACCTGAAAGACAGAGGAGGAATTTGAAAATGACAGACTGCATATCTTACCAGAACCACAGGGTCGGGGTACAGAGCAGATTAAATTAGATACAGAGGATTTAAGGAATGTGGTCATTCTTACCCCAGAATTAGAGGGGAAAATTCGCACCTGCTGATGTGATGTTTTGTGGCAACATCACCAGCCAACTCTTAACTAGTATGGAAGGTGGCAGAGGGAGCTTGGGCAAAGTCATGATTTAGAGTGACTACTCTGGAAGGGCAGGAGAGAAGAAAGGATGAGACAGGATTTGACTGCCAAGGGGATTTTGGGAACCCAGCCTGGTGACAAGTAGGAGCTGCCACGTTCATAAACTGTAAGACAGCATTTCCATAAGTCATCTTGGAGTTTGTCAATTTCAGTGGCTGCAAAGCAACTTGCATGTCCATTTGTTTTTATTAATGCATCACCACAGTTAATAAAATGACTGCATTTATTAAACGAACTGCATCTTATAAAGTTGGGGGAAGATATTCTGTTACACTTCTTCATAACTTTTATTTGGTTAGCTTTAATATTTTTCAAAATGTCTCCCTTCCTTGAAAATGATGGGGTCACTGCTAGTAGTAATCCTGCATGAGGCTGCAGTCAATGTTCTTAGCAGCGTGCGGGCAGGTCAGGGAAGATGCCCAGGCTGACATTTCAGGGGTCCCGGCCTTGACCTCACCGCCGCTTGCCCGGCATCACTTTGCAGGTCTGCTCCTCAGTGGACCTCAGTGCTCACCGCTGTAAAGTGAGAGGATGCAGGAGAACCCTAGAGTCTCTTTCCATTCCAAATTTCGATTCTGTCTTAGTATAGTGCACTTGTGCCTTTCAAAGTGATTTCACAGAAATATGGACTAATCCAATAAGCCAGAAGAGGACAGCTGTGCATACCGTCTGATAGAGACCCAAACACTTATGAGCAGCTGACTCAAGGTTTGTCAGGGGTGAGACTGAAACCAGGCATCCCATTCATTCATTCTTTCTTTCAACAAACATCTGTTGAACATCTATTATATTCCTACGTTGTTCTTCCTGCTGGGGCTACAGCAGTGAACAAAACCAAAAACCCCTTGTGGAGCTTACTTACGCTCCAGTAATGGGAGAGACACAGGAAATAAGACAAATCATGTAGCACACAAGATCACAGAAAAGTGTTCAAGGAAAGGGCAATAGGAAATGTGGGGGTGTATGCAGGGTGCAAGGCGAAATTTTAGGAGGGGTCAGTGCCTGGCCCTAAATCCTACTTTTTAAACCATCCGTGATGCCACGTAACTACATGTTGAGCAGATGCGTGGCAGGCTGAGAAGGATGTGAGCTCAGAGTTGGGTGGTCCTGGGACCTTATTCTTGCACCATTTCTCCTGAACCTATGATCTTAGAAAAGACGCTTAATCTCTTGGAGCTTAGTTTCCTCTGCAGTAACATGGGAATTAAAGATCTACCTCCTACGCGTCCTACAGATTCAACAACATGTCAGTGTATCACGTGGAGCCTCCACTTCACAATCCAGGGGGCGCCATTTCCTTACCCACAAGGGACGGCAGGGGACCGAGGCTCCCTGAAGATTCAGCCCCCTTCTGTGGGGAAAGGGACCTTCCTACAGAGCGTCCCTTGTCTCTCTCAGGGAGGTGGGCCTCCAAACCTCCCTGCTGGTGCCTGCAGGGAGCACTGCTGGCTCCTTCCAGATGCTGAGGCTCCTTCAGGGGGTCCTCTCCTCTCCTCCAGCCCACCCTTCCCACTGCAGCCAGAGGATTCCTCAACGTGCCTCTCAGATCCAGCCTTCCTGTGCCCTGGGCCAAACTTGTGTCCTTGGAGGCCTTCCTCTGTCTCCATCTCAGAGGGCCACCGTCTCACTCGGTTCTCACACGGGCCTTATGGCATCCCAGAGCATCTGTAGCTCCGGTCCCCTCCTCCCCAGCCACCGCCCCCGTCTGAGCCTCCTGCACCTGCTGGACTTTGATGATCTGCTTTTGCCCCCACTCCTCAGGAGGCCTCTGGGAGCCCCTCCTACAGGTCTGATACGGGCCTGCTCCCATGTGCCCAGCGCCCCCACACAGTCCTCTGGCATCTGTCATGCTGTACACGAGGCTACATACCCTGAACAAGGACCATGGGCCTGACACGGCAGGAGTGCCTGAGGAGGTCAATAAATGAGTGAATAAATGGCTGGCTCTGAGTGGAGAACGGATGGGTGTGTGGGTGGAAGGTGAGGAGAGGGTGAGTCAGGAGGCTGGGGGTAGGGGAGCCAGGTGGAACCTGCTGCTGCCTGCACCAGGTGGACACATGGAAAGGGAGAGAAGTCGAGTTTGGGGGCTGTTTGGATGGCTCACTGGCTGCTGTCTGAGACGCCCCCACCAGCTCCTTCCCAACCACAGCTGAGCTCTGTGCCAGAGGTCCCACCGGAGGGTTGAAGATTGCAGATCAAATGAACATGTCCTGAAAGGGAAGTGGAAACCAGTCAAAAGAACTCACTGACTCGAAAGAACTCCCAACTGATGGCCTTCACACAAACTGGCCTGAGTTACATCAGAATTTATGACCTGAGGTTTGCAAGGACAAACGCAGATAAACAGAACAGTTACCGAGAGAAACACAACATGCGGTAGATACCAGTAGCCAGAACTCTCTTAATTTTCACAAGGTTTTAAGCCTAAACTGTTGTACATGATCACTTCCTGAGAGCTAAGGGGTGTGTGGGTGGGTGGATGTCTTGTTCCTTTTGCCCCCTTTCACATATTCAGAATGTGAAGAACCATGGAGCAAGTGTTGGTTGAATTATTGGTCCCAATTCTTCATGCTCCTGTAGTAGGATTTCACATCCACGCCCTCAGCATGGCTTCACCGTGGGCCGCACACACATATCACCCATTTACTTTGGGCTTGGCTGCTGACTTGCTTTGGCTGAGAGGATGTGAGTAGAAGTGACCCAAAGGATGCCTGGATGGCTCAGGACGCCTGGATGGCTCAGTCGGTTAAGCGTCTGACTCTTGGTTTCGGCTCAGGTCATGATCTCAGGGTCTTAAGATCAAGCCCCGTGTTGGGCTCCACGCTGAGCAAGGAACCTGCTTAAGATTCTCTCTCTCTCTGCCCCTTCCCTCACACTCTGGCACTCTCTCTCTCAAAAAAAAAAAGAAAACTGACTCAAGCAGAGACTTGAGGTGTGCTTGTGTATTTGGATTTTCCTTCTTGGGTTCTTGGCATAAACGTGAGAGAAGTATTATCTGGGAAGCCCATCGGTCCTAGAGTAAAAGATATGAACTTAAAGGTAATTTGTGACCTGGAGCCAAGCCCAGCCAAGACCAACTCAACCCAGCCAACCCACAGACCCTCGAGTGAGAAACAGATGCTTTGAGTTGTTTGCCACTGAGATTTTGTTAGTTAACAACAGCTGACTGATCTGGACAATAATAAATATCATTTACTCAGTGATCACACTGTGCCAAGGGTCATGCTGGCTATTTTCCACACACCTTCCCACGTAGCCCTGACGACATCCCTAAGACACAGGAGTCCCCCTCCCCATTTACAGATAAGAACACTGGGCTTCAGAGGGGAGGGAGGTGGGGGAATGGGATAGGCTGGGGATGGGTAGTAAGGAGGGCACGTATTGCATGGTGCACTGGGTGTTATACGCAACTAATGATCATCGAACTTTATATCAGAAACCAGGGATGTACTGTATGCTAACATAATATAATAAAAAAATTATTATTAAAAAAAAAAGAACACTGGGGCTCAGACGGTTAAAGCAATGTGTCCAATGTGAAAGATTTGAATCCAGGTTTGTCTGCCTCCAAAGCCCATGCTGCGGGCCAAACTTGCCTCCACGTGGAACAAACAGAATGGTGACAGGAGCAGGGCCTCCACTTCATGCCTCGTAGTCCCGATGCCCCAGGTTAACAAAACGTATCATTTTACTTCATGACTTTATTTCAAAACACATCACGGCCTAGGGCTCTCTTTTTCAAATGATGATCAAGGTGTTCGTCTCTGAACTCCAATGCAGACAGCCCTGTAGGCTACTCTGACCAGCCTTTTCAAAGGAAACCCCAGGGAGCCATCTCCAGCTCATTGCCGAATCTTAGAAGCTGCCTCTATAGGTTTGCTCCACGGTCACCGGCTAACTGTGAGAAGTCATGTGCCGAGACAGGTGGTGGCGCTCCCGGAAGTATTCGTGGCAAATAGGACATGTGAGGGCCTCTTCTCTCAGCTTCTTAAAATGAAGGTCAGGCCCTGCATGCTCCTTTTTGTGGTGGGACCGCATGTGGAAGACCAGGTCGGAGGTCAGACGAAAGGAAAGGTTGCACTTTGCACACCAGTTCTGAGTGGACAGGCCCAGGGAGGTGAAGGTGGGTGGCAGCAGAGCCCAAGAGGCAGGGGATGAGGACGAGGAGGGTGTGGGTATCTGGCCCGTGGCATGCTTTAGCCACAGTGTGGGGGCACCCACAAAAGCACTGCAGACAGGAGCATTTTGTGGCAACGTTTGCAGGTTCCAGAAATCACCCACCAAAAACTTAGAATTTGAAAGTTGACCCCAACAAGGGACATCTACCGTGTTGATGAGTCCCAACAGGTCCCCAAGGGCATCTGCAGGTCTGCCTGCCTGGAAGAGAGAGGTTGGCCCAGGTCTCCCTGTGGGACACCTGGCTGGTTTGCTGAAGGCGCTTCTTTGCTCCCCTCGGGCTCCACTGGGCCACAAAGAGACGACCTTGCTGCCAGCTGGATCCCTGGGGGTGCCGTGGGTCAGCTGCTGGGGGCCAGGCTGGCCTGTGGGGTTATCATGCTCCCTCTCCTTGGCCTGCGCGCCCTCCAGCCTCTTCTTGAACTGAGACACCTCCGTGAAGGCACTCTGCCCCTGTTCCCAGCACACCTTCTGGGCCATTGGCTTTCCCAGTCTGACTTCGCCTGGAGTTGCTGACAGCGCCAGCTCAGCACAGTCCTCAGGCTGGCCCCCACCACCTGTGGCAGGCTCAGAGCCCGGGTGGTTGGTTTTCTCCAGCAGCACCGGCTTGCAACCCCTGCCCTGGTCGGCTTCACTAAGCCGCCATCTGCTTTCAGCTGAAGAGCTCCGCACAGCACCCTTCCCAGCAGCCATGTTGACCAGCAGGGTGTGAGCCAGCTGACAAAGGCAGATGCTTCAGGGGCTTTGGTGTTCTGGAGGGCTTGACCGAGGGAGGAGCCGTGAGATTGGAGAGCTTCAACGTCGGCTACGCCAGCCGCAATTGGACCACAGGACTCTGCACAGAGAGGAAGTAACAGCAGTGAGACATGCGCTCTTCATCTTTGTTGTGTTCATCCAAAGAAGCCTGACTACTACAGATGCAGCAGCTCACCCTGACTCGGGGCACTGCGCCACCTGCTTTCACCTCCAGGACTCCATCAGAGAGGAAAGACCACACCATGTGACCCTGCCACCCAGGGGCGAGGCTCTGCATTGCCCCTGCACCTGCCAGCGTCCAGGCAGCAGCTGCTGTGTTCGCTCAGCACGCGACGTGTCCACCAGGCAGTTCTGACCCGGTGACAACTCTAATCTCTTTCCACTCAGATTTATGAAAGTTTTCATTTTTTTTAGAACAGTCTTGCTGCTCAGTGTGTCCATTTTTCTTCCACAGCATCAGACATGCCAGGACACTGAGCACCTGGGAGTGGAACTCCTGCAGCGCAGGTGGCCAGAGGGTAAAGGCTGGACAATAAATGCCCAGGCATGCCAGGGTGGGTCTGGGCCCCACTCCCAAGCCTGGGGGGCAGCCACCTCTTCTCCACCTGGAGCTGCCCCTGAAGCAAGCGTGGGTCTACCCCGTATCCACTCGCCAGCGAGCCCACACTTGGTTCTCCTCAGACATTAATCCATTTCCTTCTCCTCTGCTCACCTGTCAACTGTCCTCTTGTGCCAAACTGCTGGGCCTACTCAGCTAGACCAGCCTCCACTTTGCCCTGGAGGTCCTCAAGGCTTGGAGGAAAGACACTCTTGGCCACATGGGAGGTGAAACTGAGGAGGAGAGAGTGCCATCAGCCCTCCTAGGGAGGCTTCCCTCCCTGCCCTTGCCAGATCAACTCCACCAGCCAGTTCTTGAAGCTAGGACACCCATCTTCAAGTATGCCCCCACCCTCTCCAGGCTGGCGAGCAGCACTGGCTGTTCCAGACTCACACGAACGCACACACATCTTCACACACACACTCGAATACACCTACACTCACAAACACAAACACATAAACACACTCACATATACACACATACACATACACTCACACAAACACACATACACTCACCCTCAAATACACACACACACACACACACACACACACACACACACACACACACACACATTCCCCCCCAATCCGTCTCTCCTTCTCCTCCCAGCTCTGCCTCAGACAGCTTTCCAGAGGACATTTTAGAACCACAGGATGTCCTTCCCAAGCCTGGGCAGGTGCCCTGCTGCTGTCCTCCGGGTCCTGCTGCACCCTGCACCCGTCTGCAGACAGGCCCACTGGGCTGCTTTCACAGCTCAGGCAACCTCTACCAACCACAGCCATGTAGACCCAGTCATCAAAAATGTTCGGAGTGCCCTGAGCCACAGATGTGACAACTGTTTTCAGCATTCAAATTTGGAACACGGGATCTTACTGCAGGATGAAATATTTACTATCAGGGATGCTGCATCATGTAAAATAGAAGTGACCGTTTCTTGACTATGTAGGTTCACATATGCCAGAGATGCCAGAGGCTTCCTACACCTTACTGCATGGAATTTTCACAGTAAGCACACGAGGGAAGTTGCATGATTCCACCCAACTGCATTCATCTCCAAGCTGCCAAATGCCACATTGCTAAACGCAGCACTGCTTCCAGCTTCTTGAGACCGTTGTGGGTCTGAAGTCTGCCAATCACTATATTAGATATCCATCCAACTTCATGCTCTATCAATTTTATTATTCAAATCTTAATTATAATAATGGGACCAACAGAAGGAGGAGAAAGGAAGGGAGCTAATGTAATAATAATAATAATAATAGTAATAAGGAGGAGGAGGAGAAGAAGAATAGAGGAGATGGGGGTACTGAACTGGCTGGGGACCTCTGGCATGACCGAGCTCCCTGAGGGTCACCTCTCTCTCATGCATCAGCTCTGCTGGGCTAAGGTCACTCTGGCAAGTGCAAACAATGTCTCACAACACTCTGAGACACATCTAACTGGTCACTCTGTCTGTGACATTGCCAGATGGAAGCCTCTCGAAGGGGAAAATGATGTGTGTCTGATGTTGACGGTCCCCAGTGAGCCTGTGCCAGCTCCTGATGCTCATCTCTTCCTGTCAAACGACTCACAGGCCCTTTCCAAGGGTCAACATCAGACTCTGGGTCTCATCCACCTCCAGGCTTCATGCACCTGTCCTGTGATCCACCTCTCAGATGACCTGTGCAGATGCATGATGTCATCTCTGGGGTCACATCATGCCCTGGCCAGTGAGTTCTGGGTCAGGACACCACATGCATGGCTGCTCGGTGCTGCCTCGCTCCTTCGTCCTTCCTGTGTGGACCTACCAACGCCCTTTGCAACTGGAGGATGGTTCTCTGTCAGACATTCAGGGAATCTATGCACCCCTTGTTCTCCTTGCTCCCATGCAATATCAAGCGACCCTTGGCTGTTCCTCAATAGCCTCAATTCATTCTGAGCTCTCACTCCCTGACACGATCTGCTCATCCTCATCACTCTGTTGTGTGTGTCCTAAGAAGGGTTCTCTTGTCCTCCTTGGATCTTTCAGTCTGAGCTTAGCAAGAAACCCCCTGAGCCATACAGACATCTTTCAGTACCACCTCGCGGTCTTCCTATTGAAAGGACCTGATCTCCACCCCAGACTCTCCAACATTTCTGAGCTCTTAGGTCATGGGATTATAAGTGATGATCTTTGAAACCTTCTGAATCTGAGCTCCCCAAGTGGACATGGTGTCTGATCATATCCATCCTTCCCTATCATACAGGATACTTCTCCCTCATGCTCTCAACCTTCCTGAGCCACCAGTGAGGATTCCACTGACTAACACAAGAAGGGCTACATTCTTGGAGATGAAGCCTCACCCACTTCCCAGTGTTACAAACACACGTGTCTTTGTGTATTACCCATTTCCAGGGCACTGAGTGCAGACTGTGATCATTCTTTCATTTGGCCACAAACTATTCATGCTATGACCAGGCCACCCCATATAAACATCAAGCTTTATATTACATAGAGGATAAGTGCATGGGCTCTCATGTCAGATGCCTCGACCCAGCCCAACTCTGCTCTCACCAATCCTGTGGCCATGGGCAAGGTGTTGAACCCCTCTCTGCCTGTTTTCTCATCTAAAAAAGGACCTTTCTAAAACAGGATGACCTTGGAGCCTACTTCATCAGGTGGTTGGTAAAGCTTAGATAGATTAAGGTATGTGAAGTGTTAAAGAGCCTGGCTCAATAAATGTTAAGTAGCATTAATTTATTCATTATTGTCACAGGAGTGCAAAAGTAAGAGTCAACCTCCTGGCTGCCTTTCCTCTACTCCTGCGCTCCCAGGAACCAGTGCACAATAGTGTTTAATGAGTGACCAAATGCCCTGTCTGTTTTCTTCCTTCCCCCTTCATTCACAAAAGAAAGAACTTTCAGTAAACAACTGGGTGACCTCCTTTCCCTGAGGTATCTGAAGGTACTCTCCAACCTCTGTCAGCTGGCCAGCCTCCAGCCTTTCCAAGCTGCATCTCACTCAGAAACTGGATCTTAGTCAGTGATACCATTTAGACCACCAGCTAGTGTCCTCCTGTGTCTGACTTCCTCTTTAGCTAAAACAACCAAGAGCAGATAGTATCGCCTGTGCTCTAGTCCTTTGGTTTCCCTAGACCTGGGAGATGTTTCTCAGGCCATTCTGGCAGAGTCCAGAGGATAATTATCTATCCACCTCTTCTACATATGGATTGTGACATCCTGGGTCTTCCTGAACGGGAAATACACATGCATCCTCCCAGCCCTGGAATCCTGAGAAAATTAAAAACTGGAGAGCTATCCAGGCTCTCCTGGAGGCTGGCTGCTGATGCCATGGAGCTGGGAGAGAAGAGGTCTTCCCAGCCAAACCCCATAGGCTCTATGTCCAGCTCCGTCTATATCCCTTCAGCCGCAATGCCTGCTGCGTTCAAGCAAAACCAAATGAAGGATTCCCAGGATGCAGCCAGACACCAGGCCCATATCGCGGTCGGCTGGAGTCCTAACACAACTTGGCCATGTAGACCAATCCCAGTGGCGGCCTTCCAGGGAAAGTCCGTGCCTTGTATATCAAACCGCTCAGCCAGACTCCTCCTGATGCCAGTAATAGCATCATCTACCACAAAGGGGAGATACAGCCTACTAAAAGAAGGAAACGAAATTGAAAAGCATTGCAGCTCAACACAAAACCTTGAAAAAATCTTTTTATTGTGGTTATCTGTTTTAAAGAAAAGTTATCATTCCTGGATTTCTGAAAAAGAAATCTGCTAAGCAAAGCAGACATGATGGTTTTAAATCATTGGCAAAGCATCCCTTTCATCCCACCCCTCCAGAGTCCTGACACACTGGAAGTCAGCGGTACCATGACTTAAAACTCAATTTAACTCTTCAATGCAGAAAACAACCTCGCAAATCAAAGCTCCATGCGTACACTTAAGAATTTGTCCAATGCTCTTTGGTTTAAAATGAAAAAATTCTTTCAATAAACACACTGCAATCCTCTTCCATCATATTTCATTTTTGTTTGTGTGATTTAAGTAATGTCACCTTTGCTTTCCCATAACAACTGAAAAGTCAAATAAACTGAAATACCATTAAAAATCATAATAAACCAAAAGGTTAAATTATTTATTAAAAAACCCTCTGTGCTAGGTGGTAATTAACAGCTTTAAAAACAAACAAGTTTACATATATATATAAACATATGCATATATAAACATATGTACATATATATAAACAAATATAAACATACATATATAAACATATATATAAACATACATATATATAAACATATATATGGTGTGTATGTATGTTTGAACATACAGCTGTATGTCATAAAAATATCATAAAACAATGAAATCACGTCTCCTACAAATTCACATTTTTAACAAGAAGCGAAACAGTGCTTTAATATACAATACTTCTACTTTATTCCCTCCAGATGAATCAGGTTTGTTTTTCTAGATTTCTTCACTTAGTATGTGTCTAAGACAACCTTTGATACTAAGATGAGGGTATTTTCAACTGTGGTCCCACCTAATGCACACCAAAACACTAATCTTAAATGCCACAATAATTGCTATAAAATAATTGCTATAAAATGCCTGTCTGATTCAGCATAATTATGTAACTTAAATTCTGCACATCAGCACATCGGCAAGTGTCTATTTCAGAAATACACAGTTCATTTCGTATTTTAACTCTCACTGAATGGTTTCACATGCTAAGCCCTGACCTCTCTATTGTCTTCCCACAAGTAAGCTCTGAATTCCACCCCTTCCCTCCCTATCAACCTGGCCTTAACACTATTTCCAGGGAAGGATGGGTGGGCCCCAATGTCCCCTAAAGGTTTCTGCATGATTTAGCTTCCTGCTGTGCTGTCTCTGCCTATTACTACAGGCAAATGCCAAGAAAACGATTCAACGATTCCACGATTCCACGATTCCACGATTGTTTTCTTCCAGCTCACCCTAAATCTCAGATATTTATAACTAGATCATTTATGTATTTTTTCCAAAACAGGCACTGAATGCCCAAATCTTTGGCTGTAATCTGTTGGAGATAGGATCTGGGACAGATGCACCATTATTACCCTAGCGCCCAGCACAAGCTCTGGCTGAGTGTAACAGAGCAACAGGGGATGAGAGGATGGGTGGAGAGATGGAATGACTGAAAAGAACTGCAGCCCCAAAAGTCATCCTAGGAGAAAAAAATCAAAAGACAGGATTCTTGGGGCAGGGTGGGGGTGGGGCGAAGGAGAAGACCAAGAGAGACAGAGTAGGAAAAAGAGAAGGGGTAGGACAGGGAAAATAGGTAATGAAGAAGAGACAGGCAAGAAAAAGTGAGACAGACGATGGAGAAAAACAGGAAGAGACAAGGAGACAAAAGACAGAGGCAGAAGGCAGGGACTGGGGGGCACGGGGAGAAAATAAAAGGGGGGCGAGATGAAGGAAGCTGGTGCCCAAGGGGATTAAAGAACCCGGCCATCAAGGGCAGGACTGCGCACTCTGCCCTGGGCAAAGGCCAGCAGAAGTGGGATGAACCGCGCCCCCCACGTCCACTCGCAGCCCGTCCCGGAGGCAGGACGGCGCGTCTCACCTCGGCTCCCCCGCTGCGCTGGCGGCCCCGACCGCTTCCAGGTCCGGTGGCACCACACACCAGTCGGAACCTGGCGCGCGAACCCCGGGGCCGGCCGGACCCCGCCCCCCCGGACTGCTCCCGCCTCCGGGGCGGGGCCTCGGGCAGCCCCCCTCCCACCCGCCCCTTCCGGGAGGGGCCTGCGAGTCAACGCGACCCGCCGAGAGGGGAGGTGGGTGCGAGCCACGCGCGCCGGGCTCCGCAAACGCCGGCCCGCCGCCAGCTGACGCGGCCTTTGCTCGGCGCCAGGCCGCGGCGGGGCTGAGGGGGAGCGTCCCGGCGCTGGCGCCACACCGAGCGAAAAGCTCCCGCGCCTTGGGAGGTGGCGCCTGGGCCACGCGGAGCCGCCCCGGCCGCTGCTCGCCCGCCCTCGACGCCACGGCTTCTCCTGGGGCCCGCGGGGATCGTCCCCGCGTCCGGGCAGGTCTTCCCCCTGCCGGCTGAGCCGCCACGGACACTGCACCTTTGTGGCGCCGCGAGAACCTCCCAAACTTCCGTGGAACTGTCCGTCTGCCTCGCTGCCTCCTCAGCGGGGAGATGGCAGCACTGCGCCAGACCACGGTGAGTTCCGTGACCTCGCAGAAAGCAAAGGTGTCAGGGAACCTAAGGCCCCACGGAGGGTGGCACGGACGAGGGTCCGAAGACGCGCCGGGCGGCGGGAGGGAATGGCTTCTGAGCGGGAGGCATTCATGACAGGGCTCGGATGAGCTCCTTGTGACAGGTGAGAAGAGATGGCAGAGGGTCTCAGGTCACCAGAATTGGTGCGATGGCAGCCAGATGTGAGGGCCCCATTGCTGGAGCACAGAGGGAGTGCAGAGCAGATTAGACTGAGGAAGGGAGGTCCTTGAGGGACCTAAAGGGAAACCAGCCCCTAGTCCCTGCTCCTTCCTGCCTCCAGTCACTCAGTCAAGGTCTGGATGCCCTTGGGGGGCAGGGGATGCAGGGACAGAAGGTGACAGGCTCTGTGCTTTTCCTCAGGTTTTGGAGCAGCTATTACACAAATAAGGTTGTAAAGAAAAAAAATTATGGTAAATCTGAGGGGGGAAAAGCTGGGTCAGAACATACATTAGAAGATCCGCAAAGCAAAACTTTTCTTTTGGGGAATATGGAAACGAGACATCAAATTCCTAACGTGAGCATTTATATAGCTGTAGTGAAAGAGAAGCTTGGAGGAAAATTTGTAGCCAAAAATGGTTATGTTGGGGGGAAAATGGTGAAAATAAATGAGTTAATAATTAACCTAAAATATTTGAAAAGGAATACTAAAATGAAACCCAAAGAAAATGAAAGGGAGAATATTTTAGAGAAAAAATAAATACAACAAAAAACACTAAAACAATAAAACAAAGCCAAAAGTTATTTGAAAAGATTATTAATATAGATAATATGCTAATGAAATTGATTATAAAACAAGACAGTGCTTCCCAATGTTTATTATTATTATTATTACCTCCCCCAGAAGCTTTTTAAAGTTTTTTCCTTCACAGACCCCCATGAAATTTTAATACCAAGAATTTACTGTATATTTCTTTATGTACTGTGCTTTATAATTAAAAGTCAAAAGACTAATTTTCACCCCCTTGGGGCAATATGCTCCCTGTTGTGAATGCAATAAATAAGGAAAGACCCAAGTAATATTAGGAAGTCAAAAGACACAACTACAGATAGAGCAGAAATATAAAACTCAAACATATTCTGAACAACTTTATACCAATATATGGAAACAAATGTCCAAATTCCTAGAAAAAAGGGTACCTAAATGACTGATAAAAGAAATACAAGCACAAAATAATCCAGTGTGTTCGCCTGCTCAGACTGCCATAACAAAGCACCACAAAAAAGTTCCTCCCCTTATGACACCAGACCTATAAGATGAGAGCCACATTCTTATGACCTCCTTTAACCTGACTCACCTCCTTGTGGTATAGAGTATAACCAAAGACAGTCACATTAAATGTTAGAGCTTCATAATATGAATTGAGGTTGGGGGGCACAATTCTGTCCATAATGTTCCGGAAACATTAAATAAATGATATCAGTAGTTTAAAAAATTCTCACAAAGGAAACACCAGGCACAGATGATATTATAGCACATATACACAGAGCAGATTGTTGGGATCACATTGAAAGTATTTCCAAGATCTTGGAAGGAAAGTAAAAACATGCTAAGCACATTTTCTGAGGCTATTATTACTTAATAAACCAGTTACGGACAGCACAAGGATAAGAAATTACAGATCAGCCTCACTCATGTTCATAGATGAAAAAAAAAATTCTAAACGAATAGTAAACTCAATCCAGCAGTGTTTACAAAAATTATCATGGCCAAGTTGGGTTTATTTATAAAATATTAAAATTGGTGTTACATACATTAATGTAATTAATCATATTAATAAATTACTGGAGAAAAATTAAATTCATCACAAAATATAAAGAAAAAGAATTTAGATAAAATTCAGCACTCATTCAGGATTTCTGGCAAACTAAGAAGAGTAGTGAAACTGGCTAATTTGTTAGAAGATGTCCAGCAAAAGAAGTATTCCTTCTAAAATCAAGAATGCCTCTATCACAGCTTCCAGTCAACATGTCATTGGAGAACTAGTCAGCACAGTGTTTTTTGGGTTTTGTTTTTTATAGAAACCCAAATGGCTCTGCAGATATATTTTATTTTTTTAAATTTTTTTATTACATTATGTTAGTCACCATACAGTGCATCATTAGTTTTTGATGTAGTGTTCCATGATTCGTTGTTTGTGTATAACACCCAGGGCTCCATGCAATATGCTCTACAGATATATGTGAGAATAAAGGGTTTAGCAATTTAGGTGAACAATCAATAAATTAATAAATGTGTCCACAACACCAATTAACAGTTTAAAAACTTTATTTTTTAAAATGCCATTTATAATAGCAGCTATATATATGTATGTAAATATATGTGTATATATGCATGCATGTATGTAAGCACACATGTATATGTATATATACAGTATAGGAAAGGCATGTGACAAAACAGTTTAAGATCTTCGTAGGGAACTTTATATGAAAGGCATTAAAAAAGACCAAACAAATAGAGACATTGCCATAGGTGAGGCTGGATGGCAATTTCAAATCCTTTCAAATGTATCTATATATTTAATGTTATTGTAATTAAATATTAAGAGGGTTTGGGGGAGTGCAGAATCGATGAGCTGATTCTAAAATTTACATGAAAGAACAAGTGGCTATAAGAAAAATAAGGTGGATGATTTATCCTGCCCCTGCTAGGGCTTGATGTAGAACTCTGTATTTTAAATTAGTAACGGATGCCCTGTGTGTATCAGATTTGGCTGGCCTGTCTTCTGATAACACCCTTCCCCCCAATCTGATCAGCTTAAAAGCACAAACTTTATTTTCCACCCATATTTCTCACTCTCCCACATACACGTATCCACCTCAGGTTCCCAGGAGGGCACCGTACAACACAGTTGCTCAGGGACCAGGCTGTTGGGTCCACCTGAATCATACCTACATTCTTAATGTTTCTGTCCAGAAGTGGCACGTGTACTTCTGTTAACATTTCACCAGTGGAATCAAGTCCAAGCCTGCCATGACCGCAGTAAGGAAGCACAATCCTACCCTACAAGAGGAAAGCACAGCAAGGAAAAGTAATACAGTGGTCCACACTATAATAATTAAGACAGTGTGGTATTGACACTATCAGTATAAACCAACAGATGGGTAAATGGAATGGGTAAGAGAGCACAAAACCACATCCACACCTACATGGGACTTGCAGTACATCAGAGGCGACACGCAAATCATTCAGAAGATGGAATAGTCAACAAATGGAAAAGGATGATACTGAGACATATGTATGGGAAAACATGAAGCTAGATCCCTGGCACAAATCATACTTACTAATTAATTACAGTTGGATCAAAAACTTCAATGTGAAATAAAAGCTTTAAAACTTTTAAGATAAAGTGTGTCTCACCTTAACGGAAGAAAATTACTTAATGAAAATACAAAATCCTGCAAATCTTAAAAGTGAAAAACAAGCCAGAGGCCAAAAGAAAATACTTGCAACAATCGATAAAGGATTAGTATCCAAAATGTATAAGGAATGCTAAGGAATCAATATGAAAAGCATGAACACCTGAATCGGAGAATGGATACAGGTAAGAACAAGCACTTCACAAAGAAAGAAAAATGAATGCCCCAAAATCTCTTGAACAGAAAATCAATTCCATCAGAAATTATGGAAATGCAAATTCAGACCATGATGAGCTGTCTAATCAATAGAGAAGTATGCAAAAGTGTGACAATACCAAGTGCCATGAAGGATGTGAAACAAAGCTACTATGCTAATGACAGATGCATACCAATCTTATCAATTCCAAAATATCATTTAAGATATTCCATGGTTTTAAATACCATGCCAAAAAGGAAAACAAAAACCGCCTTTTTATCACTTGTAATTTTTATCACTTGTAATTTTTATGTAATAAGCATTGAAAGATCTATTTTAAACTTAGAAGGATTATTAGTATATATCACTCTTGTTTTGGGCATAAAAAATGAAGAGAATAAAATCAGCGAATTTCTAAATGCTTTTTACATTGCATACTGACTTTTTGCAATCACTTTTGACCCAGAGTTGTCCACGCCTGTGTTTTTCCATGAAGCACAGGCAAGCCATCCCCACTCAGCCCTCTCTGCATTTCTGATCCACAGAACCTGTGCACATAGGAAATGGTTCTCTTGTATGTCTCTACACTTGGGTGGTTTGTTACACAGCAGTACCTAACCGGAATGTCCCTCATTCACAAAGGACTTTGGAATGCTTGCACAAACCTTCTAGACCTTCTAGATCCTTCCATGTCCATGGGTGACTTCAGTGTTCATACCAGTGATCATTACTATACTCTAGTTTCATAGTTCCTGGACCTCCTCACCCCCTGGGATGTCCTCATCTAAGCCACCTCAGCTTCCTGCTTTGAGTTATAAAAAGGCAGGGTCTTGACGATTTTAATAGCCACCTGGAGGGTTTGGGATAAGGGACAAATGGTGGCCTCATCTTACCCCTCATACAAAGATCCCATGACTCCCACCTGGGGTTGTCAACAGGCAGAACAGTGAGCAGAGCTGCAGGTCACAAAGTCACCATGCCAACCCTCCTGTCCCTCATAAGGGACATCACAGGGATTTCTGCCTCTGTGGGTCAGGGGAAGGGCCACTCAGGTAGTGGGGTCATCGCCCCAGAGCCAGGCACTTGCCTCTTCTGCCCAAGGGCAGGTACCAGGTGGAGGCTCTCAGAGCACCTTAGGGAAAGAGCTGGAGGGAGCAAAGCCCCAGGGCACGGGGATTAGGGGGAGAGAGTGGATGAGGCAGAGGCCTGTGGTGGCTGGGCATGGCCAGCACTAATCCCACCCCTGCCCCAGGAGAGAGTGGGGCCTCAGGGGCGGCTAAGAAAATAGGGAGCAGCAGCGTCTGGGTCCCAGGCCCTGCACTCTCTCTACTCCTGCTCCTGTTGCTGCCACCTCCACTGCTGAGCACAGGGAGTTTCCTGTACCACCTCCCAGACTGGGGAAACTTCCACCAGGGCACCAGTCACTACAGGAGCAAAGAACAGAAGCTGGGCACCTGCGAGGGTGCCTTTAACCTTTTCTTCCTCATGGACACGTGAGCAGCTCTCCCATCCTGGCCCTGGGTGTCCCTCGGGGCACCTCTGACCTCAGGGCATGAAGTGGCACAAGGGGAAAGGAGAGGTAGAGACAGTCTTAACCACACCCAATAAAATTCCCTTTTCCTGAGGCAGAAGGAATGCCCCAAGAATTTGTTCCCTGGGACTTTTCCTTTTGGAAAGGAAAAAAGACCACTATAGGGTTTCTGGGTGGCTCTCAGTCCCTCCTCTGACATGGCCAGGATCTGTGACCTGCATGTTCCTTAAACACCTGGAGGGCCAGGTGATTGCTAGAAGCTCCTTCTCAGCAGTTACTAGAAGTTCTCTGGGTTTCAATATCTGTGTGGTTTTTTGCTTGTGTTGCTTTTTCGCCCATGTGGATTCTGTTTTTACTGGGTGCCAGAGAGATTGCCCTGTTGCTTCTGTCAGGCATTCTCAGAGTGTCACTGCTTAGAAAGTCCTTTGTTTTCCTGCCAGAGTTTTTGCTTCTTTCTTCAACCACTTGGAGGCCACATTCTGGTTTGTGTGCACTTCCAGAACAGCTAGGTCTGACCAGGTGTTGTCCTGAGAAGCTGGGCTGTGCATTAGGCACCCTGTGGCCCTCAAAGAAGGAAAGGGGGTGGATTTTCACACTTGGAGAGATTGGAGACGTTGCCTTGTTTCCATTTCCAACTTGTCTGTTGGATTGACCCATTCAATAATAATAGTATGACTGTCAATAATGTCATTGTTGAAGCCATTTTGGTTTCTAAAGCCCTTCCACTGTACTTCTATCATCCTCAAAACCATCCTGGGATGTAGAGTAGGAAAGGCATTTTGCATTTTCAATCTCCTGGAAAGGGGACAGGATTTAGAGGTTGGATAAAGTAACCCCAAGGCTGGTGGGTGAGTCCAAAGGCCCCCTCCTCCACCATCCTGTTACAGTGCCCTTAATCATGCCCTTAGTCTCTGCTTTTAAGCTCAGTGTGGGCACAACCAGCCATGGGATGCATTGGGAAGTATTCGGGTATAGGTGGGACCTGTGAAATAATATTAATTAAGCAATTTCTACATGCCTGTGATGTGCTGAACTAAGCCTCCCAAATCTTAGAGATGTGGATTCTATTTCTGTATTTTTTTTTCATTTTATTTTATTTTATTTTATTTCTGTATGATAGGATGATGAAACTGACTCTGGGAGGGATCAGTGATTTGTGCAATGTCCATTGAGTCAGTTTGCTGCAAAAGATTAGACAGTGAGAGAATGCTCCCTTTCCTCTCTTCTGAGGAGGGTGTGCAGTGGGGGCACAAGAAAGGTGCCAGAGAAATGGCTTCCTGAACAAAGATGTTCCCACTTCTTGTCCCTTTCATAGCCCTGCTCTTTCCTCCTTTAGCTTTTAAATGCTGGGAGATGGTACTGTTCTCTCTGATCGCAGCTGGCCGCAGCTATATGTTGATGTGAAGGGTATAGACCTCACTCTGAAGGCTGGGAGGACAAGGAAGGAAGGGGAGCAATCAAATCCCCTGTACCCTCACTCACGCTCCAGGATTAAGGCTACTCTACAGGCCCCCAACCCTTATTGTCAGTTCTGACATGCTATTCCAGCTAGGCAGAACTGAATCCTGCTGGATGCACAGATGAGAGGAGGAGCTGAGGGTGTCCATGAAAGAGCCCTTACACACCCCTTTCCTAGCCCTGGGCCATCAGTAAGGAGTCTGGCTAGAGCCTGCCTCTGGTTAGCCTGGCAAGGCTTGTCTGAAACCACAGCAAACTCCTCAGCCCCAGAGAAATAACACCATCTCCCTGGGACCTGTACATAACTAGTCTGGTTGAAGAAGGCCTTTCTTACTGCCTTTGAGGGCCAGCTTGATGAGAAATTCCTGGAAGGTGAGGACATATTCCCTCCAGCATTTCTTCCTGCTGCTCTCAGGGGAAGGGGAGTAATGACCACTCAGGGGGCAGCCCCAGTTTTGCAGTCAGGCAGACTGCACTCACCAGTCACCCCCTGAACAACTTGCTTCACCTCTCTGTGCCTCAATGTCCCCCTCTGTATGATGGGGATCTTCATACCCAACTTGCCAGGTTGTGACAAGGATGAAGGGGAGTTTGTAAAGCAGTTTGTCCAGCATGGCATCAGGTGGAATCGTGGAAGATGAGTATAAAATGCTGCCAGGGAAGGCAGAGTCAGGCATGCTGGCGCTGGGGACTCCCTGGCACTGCAGGGGCGCCTGACACAGCCCTGACTCCCTGGTTCAGCTCTCTTCCGATGTGCCCTTTGGGGTGGCAGGATATAGGTCAAATGCCTCTGCTGGTGACACTCCCAAGGTTCTCTGGGGCCTTTCATCCATGTGATGAGCAGCCCTGTTCATTCATTCATTCCCTTAACAATTCATCCACTCACAAATAATGTCTAAGCAACTGATATGCATCAGTCACTATTTGGGTGTGGAGGTAAGGCAGCAACAAAACTGGACAAAGTCCCTGTTCTGGAGTTTCCATGACAAGAGAGGGAATAAATAGGAGAGGAAGTAGTGTGTTAGATGGGAGAAGCAGCAGGGAAAAATCAGGGCAGGAGGATGGGAAGTGCTGAGGGAGGGGCCTTTCTGATGAGGTGGTCAGGGAAGGCAGGGCTGACAGACCAAAAGGTGAGGGGGATGAGGGTGTGTTTGAGCATAGGGGGCATGCAACTAGATCTTGGTCTGAAAGGATCACAATTGAGGGGGCTGAAGGACAGAACCTGCAGGAGACCAGTGCAGAGGCTGGTACAGGGATCCAGGGAGATGATGGTGGTGTGGACCAGTGGGGTAGGGGTGGAGGTGCTGAGTGGCCAGACTCTGGATCTATCTTGAGGGATCCAGACAGATTGGATGGGGAGCCCAGGTGTGGCCTTAGACAGGGAAAAGGGGAAGGGAGAAAAGCAGCTTCATCACTGAGTCTTCCTCTCCACTGTGGATAAATGTTACCTATTTCACTGATGAGGAAAAAAGGTCACTCAGGGCCAGGACAGGAATGACTCCCCTAAAGCCCTCAGATGGGAAGACATGGAGCAGGAATTGAAACCCTGGAATGTCTTCCTTCAAAGCTGATTCCAAAGTCTCCGAGGCTGGGTGGGTCCCTGAGAATCCCTGTGGTGGTCTTGGAGGCAAACACAGCCTGTCACCTGCAGGAAGGTCTTGAGTGGTTCACTTCCACCTTATTCATTAGATTCATTAGGTTGAATTGGATGAAAATTAGTGAGCCCCGCCATTGCCACAGGATTGACTCCCTTTGAGGGCCAGGGAACTCCAGGCTAAGGAAATGGCCTGTGTAAAGGCCTGAGTGTGAGACCTCAGGTGATCCTAGAGTGTGAGGAGGGAGGAGCGTTGAGAAGGAGGAAGAAGGAAGGGGCAGGCCAATGGTGGGCCCTTGGACCTATCTGAGCGGTGTGTGTTATACCTCAAGGGCATCTGGGGGATTCACTGAAAGAAATACTTTTATCAGAGGAGAGATGGATCAGATCTGTGTTCTTAAAAGAACCCCTTATATTCCTTGGGGAGTAGATAGGAAAGGGGGAAGGATGGCATCATGAGTGGAATTAAAGGGGGAAACCGTAAGAGTTCCCCGGAAGCCTGAGAGGCTGGGAAAAAACAAGTGGGAAACCAGATCAGGTATGCCCAATGAGAGAAGAGGGAGACAGACCCCATCAAAGCTCCTACATATGTGGCACAGTTGGAATAGAACGGGCTGGCATAGACAAGAGAGGCAGAGCTTTGGATCCATCATGCCAGCAACATGGGCATGTCACTGTGAGTGCATTGCGGTTGACAGGTCTCACAGCTGCTGTTCTTTCCTGATGTTAAAAGATAAACTGAGACACTTTGTAATTTTTAAGAATTAAAGTATACACGGATTTACATCAAATCACACCGAACTTAAGTTTTTAGGAACACTGCATTGGCAGGATCCAGTGCCGAGATTTATATAGAGAAGATGTAAAAGAAAAGCAAAGAAATTATTTGAATATTATAGTTTAAGTAGTTACCTTATTTGGGAAAAGCCTACTTTGCTGTTTTTTACTGGTTTTCTCATATAGGCTACCAAAGCATTAGGACCACGTTAGTCTAATGACCTTTTTCCATAGATACTTTGGAGTGGCATATTTTGCTACCTGTCATTCATTAACCTTTTTTTTGAAAATTCCCCAGAAGTTTCACAGTCTAGAAGTTCAGTTGATGGTTTGTTCCATCTCACTGAGGTTGTCCCTTCCTCTTGAGAATAGGTCAGTTCAGTTAAACATGGGTATCTCATTTAAGGAGGTGGTGCTACACATGGGCTCCCAAAGTTAGACCTAGACCATGTGAGCAATCAGGTATTTAGTAAGATGCATTTTAATGAAAACAAAAGAAAAGTTAATGGTTAGAGCAGACTACAAATCAGGTTCTGAGTCCAGAAAGCTTTAAATTGAGAAGGTGTGCAGATATAGGGCTCCTAAATGTGAGCTCAAAGCATCTTGTGTAGTTTGAATGTTCCTCGTGATGTCAATGAGTGTTCAAATGATTGTTCTGAGTGGCCTACCCAGCAACACACACACGTTTTCTGTGCATGAGCCATTGTGTTGATTTCTGTGATGTTTATATCAAGTTATCCAGCTCAGTTTGCAGGGCTTTGGGAAAAGAGCAGGTTTGATCTTAGTGATTCTAAACCAGAAGGATGGGAGAAAATTGGAAGCATTAGATTAGAGAACTGTAGATGGATATTGGAGGAAAGCAGAAGAATTTAGGATCCATTACATTTTACAGGTAGATGGCAACACCTCAAAGACAATGAACAGGTCTAGCTAGAATCTGATATCCATGAGGGTGTGTTATAGTTTTTACTGAAACATAATCTTCCTCTCTACCTCTATCCAAATTTCTAGCGAAAATAATCTCAGTAAGACTAATTTGTTTGCAAAATCACTCTAGTCTCATTAAACTGGGCTTAACTATTTCCATAAGTGCAGGAAGAATAATGATTTTATGCATAATCTCAGATATGATATACCAGTTAAAGCTTTGATGATATCTAAGAGGACTTATTGTTTCCATTAAGGTCCACCTGGTTTTTAAATCTGGTAATAAGGAATCTTTGATTAGATTTTGTCATTGTTGTTTTTTGTGGTTTTGTGATTAGATTTTTTAAAGCTAAGAAGCCAAACCAATCACTTCCCTGATTTCATCCTGTCAGAAGGAAATCAGATTCTTATGTAGCTTACACAAATACCTATATCATCATGTAAAGTAAGACTACTCAAGGGGCGCCTGGGTGGCTCAGTCAGTTGAGCATCCAACTCTTGGTTTTGGCTCAGGTCATGATCTCAGAGTCCTGAGATCAAGCCCCGCATCTGGCTCTGCACAGTCTGCTTGGGATTCTCTCCCTCTCCACCTCTACCCCTCCCTTCACTCTCTCAGAATAATAAATAAATAAATAAATAAATAAATAAATAAATAAATAAATAATCTTTTTAAAAAAGAATACTCAATAAGAATTTCTGAAGAATAGAGGGATCAGCTAGAGAGAAAAAGATATTTTATTTTCAGTCAAGAGTTTGTTTACTGAATTTCTATAAATTATAGGTAGATTAAAAGAAAGTAAAAAGGACTCCTTAAATCTGGGGGGAAACAGAAAAACCAACAATGCTTGAAAAAAAAGGTCATACATTGATAATAATCCCCATGAGTTCTTCTAGTCCTATGTAATTAATTCTTGATTAATGTTTCTTGAGTTAGAAATTTTATGATTCCATCAGTTTCTCCATTAGCATTCAGAAAATTCTTCCGCAGTTCAGTGATCTCATCTTAAAGTTATCTGAAACTTGACCCTGGAAAGTTATCAGAAAGGGTCCTTTCCATAAATCTCTTTGAAGAGAAACTACTTCTGCAAAAGCACAAGTGTAAAGCAATAACTGTCTATAAATGTCAAAAGACTTCAAAGCTTAAAAGCAGCCAATATTAAAGCTCTAATGAGGGTTCATTACAATGCAATTGACAAGGAAATTTCATTTTTCTGTGACATACATTTTAAGATCATAATTAGAATTATGACTGATAACATAATACCAAGACATTGATTTCAAGGAATTCCATACAATTTCTGGAACGCTTACCTTAATAACATAGTTCCATACAAATACAATCTAAAAAGGGTTTAACATATCTTCTTCTTTGACAAGGCTTCCCTTGTAATTCAACATGTCAAACTAGCATAATTAGTTTAACATGTCTCACTTATAAGGAGAGAGAAAAAATATTTTGAGATGTTCCAGGGACCCTCTTAAATATCCCAAAGTTATTTTGAGGTCAAAAAGACTTATTTTGAAATTGATTAAGAGAAGTTTATTTAAAAAATCGGATATCGCAATGGTGGAGGAAAGACGGTGGAAGAGTAGGGGACCTCGTTTCATCTGGTCCCTTGAATTTAGCTAGATAACTATCAAATCATTCTGAACACCCATGAATTCAACCTGAGATGTAGGAAAAGGATATCTGGAACTCTGCAAGTAGAAAAGCGACCACTTTTTGCAAGGTAGGAGGCGCAGAGAAATGAATCTGAGGGGAGATATCAGAAGATAAATGGAGGGGGGAGGGAGCCTCTGTAAGCTGGCTACCAGAAAGTGATATAGCCCCAGAGGATAAAATCAGAACCCTTAGAAATCTGCTCCAGTGAGAGACATCCCTGCCTGAAAGGTGCTCAGGGGATGAAATGGGAAGATTTCTAGGTGGGACAGTGTGGTCTCAGGATCCCCGGAGTCACAGAATTAACAAGGGTGCCTGAGCAGGTCGAGTTCCCAAGCAGTGGAGCAGGGAAACTGGTCATGGTCAGTGAGCCCAGGAGGGGGCTCTCAGTTCAATTTGCCATAAACTGCAAGCTGGGCCAGTCAGGTGACTGGTCTGCCTGTGGACCCTGCAGAGGACTGGAAAACAGAGACCCTCCACCATCCCCTGGGAGGGGTGGAATGGGTGCGCACACGATCTGGTAACTGCTTTCAGCACCAGGGCTGTACAAGAGCAATAATGCTGGACCCTACGACTTCCCCCTGGAGGATCGCTGTGGGCATGCACCACGGAGTCTGCAGAGTTCAGCACACACAAAAGTGAAGACCATTTATCCCAGAGGGTATACTAAAGATAGGGGACCATGTCTTTCACCCCTGGGGTTGGAAATCAGGTGCAGCCAGTTTCATTTTGATCCTCTGAAGAGGCACGGAAAGCCTTCAGGGAACAAACGCCACTCAGAGGACCAGCTTACACTGAGCCCAGCCCCCTGGCAAGGGGCGGGGCAACTCCACCCAGGCAAAGACATCTAAGAAGCAGCACAGCAGTACCCTCCCTCAGAAGACCAACTGGAAGAAGAGGTGCACAGCAAGTTTATAAACCCCACAAGAATGTAAAACTCCAGTGCTAGGGGAAAATAGTATACAGACTTTGAGGTTTTTTTCCTCATGATTCGTTTATCTTTCAGTTTAAAATTCTCCATTTCTTTTTTCTCTTTTTTCCCTTTTCAACTACTTTCTTATTTTACCAACACTTTGTTTTTAAGTCTTTTTTTAACTTTCATTTTTTACATTTACATTTTATAGATGCATCATCATTTTTGGCTTCCTTTCACTCTATTTAATTTTATTTTTGTATATATATAAGTTTTGCTTTCTTTACAATTTTGGGATTTAGTTTCTTCTAACACATAGACCAAAATACATTCAGGAACAAGTGGATCACCCTGTTTTGTCCACCCCATGAGATTATATTCTCTCTTCCCCTCCCCCAGCCCCCCTCACTCCCTGTTTTTCATTTTTCTTTTGCTTATTCTTTTGCTTTTCTGTTTTGGTTTCTGACCTCTTTGGATTTGTCTAGTGTGTATTTTCTTGAGTCATGGTTGGTATTTTTGATTCTGTTCACTCGTTCATCCATTCTTCTCTGGGAAAAATGACTAGGAGGAGGAATTCACAACAAAAGAAAGAGGTTATACTCTCTGGATGTCAGACCTGGAACTCAAGATAACAATTATAAAGTTACTAGTAGGACTGGAAAAAAACATAAAAGACACTCAAGGATCTCTTAGTGCAGAAAGGAGATTTAATTAAGCCAAAATTAAAAATTCTCTAACTGAGATGCAGTCTAAATTGGATGCTCTAGCAGCTAGGGTAAATGAGGCAGAAGAGAGAGTCAGTGACATAGAAGACAAATTGATGGAAAGAAAGGAAGCTGAGGTAAAGAGAGAAAAACAACTAAAAGGCATGAAGAGAGGCTTTAAGAAATCAGTGATGCTACAAAACCTACCGACATCAGAATTATTGGGGTGCTTGAGGGTGAAGACAGAAAGAGAGGGCCAGAAGATGTATTTGAGCAAATCATAGCTGAAAACTTCCCTAATCTGGGGAAGGAAACTAGCATTCCTATCCAAGAGGTAGAGAGGACCCCTCCCCAAATCAATAAAAATAGATCAACACCCCGACATATAATAGTAAAGCTTGCAGATTTCAGAGATAAAGAGAAAATCCTGAAAGAAGCTCGAGAAAAAGAGGTTCATAACCTACAGAGGTAGGAACATCATTAGACTTGCATCAGACCTATCTACAGAGACATGGCAGGCCAGAAGGGGCTGTCATGATATATTCAGGGTACTAAAAAAGAAAAACATGCAGCCAAGAATATTTTATCCAGCAAGGATGTCATTCAGAATGGAAGGAGAGATAAAGAGCTTCCAGGATAAACAGAAACTGAAAGAATATGTGACCACCAAGCCAGCCCTGCAAGAAATACTAAGGGAGGGGGGGAATCCTGTAAGTGAGGACAGAGCCTAAGAGTAACATAAACCAGAAAGAAACAGACAATCTACAGAAACAGGGACTTTACAGGTAATACATGGCACTAAATTCATATCTTTCAATAGTTACTTTGAATGTAAATGGGCTAAATGCCCCAATCAAAGGACACAGAGTATCAGATTGGATAAAAAAGTAAGACCCATCCATAGGCTGTGTACAAGAGACTCACTTTAGACCTAAAGTCACCTCCAGACTGAAAATGAGGGGGTGGAGAATCATTTATCGTGCTAATGTACCTCGAAAGAAAGCTGGGATAGCAATCTTCATATCAAACAAATTAGATATTAAACCAAAGACTGTAGTAAGAGAAGAAGAGGGACACTATATCATACTTAAAGGATCTACCCAACAAAAAGATCTAACAATTCTAAATATTTATGCTCCTAATTTGGGAGCAGCCAATTATATCAACCAATTAATAACCAAATCAAAGAAACACATAGATAATAATATAATAATGGTAGGGAACTTCTATACCCCACTCACAGCAATGGACAGATCACCTAACCAGAAGATAAACAAGGAAACAAGGGCTTTAAATGAGGCATTGGACCAGGTGGACTTCATAGATATATACAGAGCATTCCATCCTGAAACAACAGAATGCACATTCTTCTTGAGTGCACATGTAACTTTCTCCAGAATGGATCACATACTGGATCACAAATCAGGTCTCAACTGACACCCAAAGATTGGGATTATTCCTTGCATATTTTCAGAACACAGTGCTTTGAAACTTGAACTCAGTCATAAGAGGAAATTTGGAAGGAACTCCAACACTTGGAGGTTAAAGAGCATTCTACTAAAGAATGAATGGAGAAAGGGGAACCCTCCTACACTATCAGTGGGAATGCAAGCTGGTGCAGCTACCCTGGAAAACAGTATGGAGGCTCCTCAAAAAGTTGAAAGTAGAGCTACCCTATGACCCAGCAATTGCACTACTGGGTATTTACCCTAAAGATACAAATGTAGTGATCCGAAGGGGCACCTGCACCCCAATGTAAACATATAGCAGCAATGTCCACAATAGCCAAACTATGGAAAGAGCCCAAATGTCCATCAACAGATGAATGGATAAAGAAGATGTGATATATACACACAATGGAATATTATGCAGCCATCAAAAAATGAAATCTTGCTATTTGCAACAATGTAGATGGAACTAGAGGGTATTATGCTAAGCAAAATAAGTCAATCAGAGAAAGACAATTATCATATGCTCTTACTGATATGTGGAATTTAATAAAGAAGGCAGAGGATCATAGGGGAAGAGAGGGAAAAATGAAAGAAGATGAAACCAGAGAGGGAGACAAACCAGAAGAGACTCTTAATCTCAGGAAACAAACTGAGGGTTGCTGGAGGGGAGGGGATGGGGTGATGGGGTGGCCTGGTGATGGACATTGGAGAGGGTATTTGTTGTGGTGAGCACTGTGTATTGTGTAAGACTGATGAATCACAGCCCTGTACCCCTGAAACAAATAATACATTATATGTTAATTTTTAAAAAAGAATGAATGGGTCAACCAGGAAATTAAAGAGGAATTTTAAAAATTCATAGAAACAAATGAAAATGAAAACACAACTGTTCAAAACCTTTGGGATACAGGAAAGGCGGTACTAAGGGGAAAGGCGGTACTAAGGGTACTAAGGCTTGCAATCCAAGCCTCTCTCAAAAAATTGGAAAAATCTCAAATACACAAATACACAAATCTCAAATACACAATGACCTTACACCTAAAGGAGCTGGAGAAAGAACAGCAAATAAAGCCTAAACCAAGCAGGAGAAGAGAAATAAGATTAGAACAGATATCAATGAAATAGAAACCAGAAGAACAGTAGAATAGATCAGTGAAACTAGAAGCTGGTTCATTGAAAGAATTAATAAGATCAGTAAAACCCTATCCAGATTATCAAAAAGAAAAGAGAAAGGACCCAAGTTATAAAGTCATGAATGAAAGAGGAGAGATCACGACTGACACCAATGAAATACAATGAATTTTAAGAATGTATTATGAGCAACTATATGCCAACAAATTAGGCAATTTGGAAGAAATGGGTGCATTCCTGGAAATTAATAAACTACCAAAACTGAAACAGGAAGAAATAGAAGATCTGTACAGACCCATAACCAGCAGGAAAATTGAAGCAGTAATCAAAACCTCCCAAAAAACAAGTGTCCAGGGCCAGATGGCTTCCAAGGGGAATTCTTCCAAACGTTTAAAGAAGAAATAATACCTATTCTACTGAAGCTGTTTCAAAAAATAGAAACGGAAGGAAAATTTCCAAACCCCTTCTATGAGGCCAGCATCACCTTGATCCCAAAACCAGACAAAGACCCCAACAAAAAGGAGAATTACAGACAAATATCCCTAATGAACATGGATGTGAAAATACTCACCCATACTAGCCAAAAGGATCCAACAGTACATTAAAAGGATTATTCACCAAACCAAGTGGGATTTATTCCTGGACTGCAAGGGTGGTTCAACACTCAAAAATCAATCAATGTGATACATCACATTAATAAAAGTAAGGACAAGAATCATATGATTCTCTCAATTGAAAAGTAAGGACAAGAATCATATGATTCTCTCAATTGATGCAGAAAGAGCATTTGACGAAATACAACATCCTTTCTTGATTAAAACTCTTCACAGTGTAGGGGTAGAGGGAACATACCTCAATATCATAAAAGCCATCTACAAAAACCCCACAGCCAAAATCATTCTCAATGGGGAAAAACAGAGAGGTTTTACCCTAAGGTTGGGAACAGGACAGGGATGCCCACTCTCACCATTATTGTTCAACATAGTACTAGAAGTCCAAGCCTCAGCAATCAGACAGCAAAAGGAAATCAAAGGCATTCAAATTGGCAAAGAAGAAGTCAAACTCTCAGTCTTTGCAGATGACATGATACTTTATGTGGAAAACCCAAAAGACTCCACCCCAAAATTGCTAGACTCATACAGGAATTCAACAATGTGGCAGGATACAAAATCAATGCACAGAAATCAGTTGCATTTCTATACACTAAAAATGAGACTGAAGAAAGAGAAATTAAGGAATCAATCCCATTTACAATTGCACCAAAGACCATAAGATACCTAGGAATGTACTTAACCAAAGAGGTAAAGGATCTGTACTCTAAAAACTACAGAACACTTATGAAAGAAATTGAGGCAGACACAAAAACATTCCATGCTCATGAACTGGAAGAATAAACATTGTTAAAATATTTATACTACCCAGAGCAATCTACACATTCAATGCAATCCCTATCAAAATATCGTCAACTGTTTTCACACACCTGGAACAAATAATCTTAAAGGCCCTGAATAGCGAAGGAAATGTTGGAAAAGAAAGCCAATGCTGGCCGCATCACAAAGCCTGATTTCAAGCTATATTGCAAAGCTGTGATCATGAAGACAGCATGGTACTGGCACAAAAACAGACACATAGACCAATGGAACAGAATAGAGAACCCAGACATAGACCCTCAACTCGATAGTTAACTAATCTTTGACAAAGTAGGGAGGAATATCCAGTGGAAAAAGAACAGTCTCTTACATAAATGATGCTGGGAAAATTGGACAGTCACATGCTGAAGAATGAAACTGGACCTACACCATACACAAAGATAAACTCAAAATGGATGAAAGACCTAGACGGGAGACAGGAATCCGTCAAAATCCTAAAGGAGAGCACAGGCAGCAAACTCTTCGACCTCAGACACAGCAACTTCTTGCTAGAAACGTCTCCAAAGGCAAGGGAAATCAGAGAGGGAAACAAACCGTGAGAGACTCTTAACTATGGGAAACAAACTGAGGGTTGCTGAAGGGGAGGTGGGTGAAGGATGGGGTAACTGGGTAATGGGCATTAAAGAGGGCACATGATGTGGAGCACTGGGTGTTATATGCAACTGATGAATCGTTGAACACTACATCTGAAACTAATGATGCACAGTGTGTTGGCTAATTGAATTTAAATAATTTTTAAAAACCAAAAGGCATAAACACTTGATTAAATATGATCTGGGTTATCTATTCAAACAAAGTGACAAAGATTTCTAAAGCAAACACAGTTACCTAGTTGTGAAAAACCATAACTCTTATAAAAAGCCTTAGCTCTTTCAATAGAGGAGCCTCAATTCTCCCAAGTAATCAAAGGCCTGAAAATGGCAACATGAAACACAGGAAAATATTTTGGTAAGCACAGAATATTTGTTTTGAAGATAGATTACAAAAAGGATAAAGAACAATCTTTAATAATCTCTTATTAAGAGTACACCAATAGTCCAAGAAAACTTTCTTTGACAAATGAAAGAGAATTATGTTTTAATTTTGTACGGGCACACTCTTGGTTTCAAAGCTAATTTTTAAAGTTGTTATAACAAATTTAGTCAATTTTAACCACCTGGACCACAGGAGATTTTTTTCTCTCTTCCTTCTTTTTAGTTCCATTTAGTTTTAACCGTTATTCCTCCTTTTTTCATTCCAAATGAGTAGTTATTCTCCTTTAAACCGATTTACTTTTTCCCTTAACAAAAGTACCTTTCCATGACTCATAACTTATCTTACCAAAAACACATCCTATTCTTCCTGTGTGGAGTCATTTTCTTTATTATTTCTAGTGGCTCTAATTACATATGTTGATTAGAATAATTCACCCTTGGGGTGCCTGGGTGGCTCAGTCGTTAAGTGTCTGCCTTCGGCTCAGGGCGTGATCCCGGCGTTCTGGGATCAAGCCCCACGTCAGGCTCCTCCGCTGGACCCCTGCTGCTTCCTTTCCCACTCCCCCTGCTTGTGTTCCCTCTCTCACTGTCTGTCTCTATCTCTATCGAATAAATAAATAAAATCTTAAAAAAAAGAATAATTCACCCTTAGAAACCTTAATTTCTAGTGAAAACCCAAGAAGTAAGCATTTATAGACTGTTACAGAAGCAATCTGTAGATTGGCAGATTTATGAATACATTTCATAATTTCTGGAAGTGTATCCTTCCTCATAGGAATTTTTTCAGTGTGGCACATCTTTATGAACAAACCCAAATATCTTTAGTTCCTCTCTAATAAGCCAAAAGAAGATAAACCTATGTTATCAAATTGTTTCAGTATTTTATCTTCTTTGGAAATTATTTGGAAAAGGCAGTCTGTATGTGTGCAGTCTTTTTTTTTTTTTAAAGATTTTATTTATTTATTTGACACAGAGAGAGATAGCCAGTGAGGGAGAGAACACAAGCAGGGGGACTGGGAGAGGAAGAAGCAGGCTCCCAGCAGAGCAGGAAACCTGATGCGGGGCTCGATCCCAGGACCCCGGGATCATGCCCTGAGCCGAAGGCAGATGCTTAACTACTGAGCCACCCAGGCGCCCCATGTGTGCAGTCTTTTAACCCCCATTCAGCCACATGAGAATAGACCTTAGATCTGGAGTACTTCCTGACACAAAGAGATAAAAAGCCCATACAGCCCCTCAGGCTTATCACTTTGACTGGATATATTGTTGTTTGTTTAACTTTCTAAATATTCTTTTGTCTCTGCTTAAAGGATATGCATCATATGGCACCTGGCCAATCCATTGTTATACCTATCTTCTGTGGAGAGAGGCAAGATTCCTTCCACTACGGCAGGAGAGTTGTGCTTAGGCCAGTCGCCATGCCTTAGCCACCAGGAGAGACCCACTGGACATGGGGACAAGTGCCCACTAGTGAAGTTGATCTTGTCCTCTCTCTTTATGTCAGTAAAGCATTGTTCCATCCGGTGCTTGACTATTGTGTTTTCCTTGGTAACTCTAATACCAAGATGCACTGATCAGAAGTGTTAAGAGTTCCCTCCTGGGGATTGGTAACTGGTGTTTGGTACTGTACTCCCTTGGGACTGGTGCAGAGGATAGGTGGGCTTTGAACTTCTAGAGTATCTTTCCGTTCTTGTAAAGACTCAGTTTGTAAGATGAGTGTCATTGTTTTTATTCCTCAAAGAACTGGATTGCAGTCTGAAAGATACCAAGGGGCTGACCCATCTTCTAAGTATTATACTATCTTCAATTTGCTTCTTTGTGCCTGGGGGAAGATTTTCTCCACATTCTCACTGCATTTGTTATCTTTGGTCTTTCTGATGATAGCCATTCTAACAGGTATGAGCCGATATCTCATTGCAGTTTTGATTTAAGTTTCCCTGGTGATGAGTGATGCTGAACACCTTTACATGGAACACTTAGCCATTTGACTATCTTCTTTGGAAAAATGTCTCCTCAGATCCTTTATATAGTTTTTCATTGGCTTAATTGATTTTTACCTTGAGTATATACTTAGGATAGTTGCTTTAAGTCTCTTTTTTAATTTAAATTCAATTAGCAAACATATAGTAGTACATCATTGGTTTCAGATGTAGTGTTCAATAATTTATCAGTTGCATATAACACCCAACGCTCATCGCATCACATGCCCTCCTTAATGCCCATCACCCCGTTACCCCATCCCCCGTCCACCTCCCCATTAGCAACCCTCAGTTTGTTTTCTATAGTTAAGAGTCTCTCATGGTGTTTCTCCCTCTCTGATGACTTCCATTCAGATTTCCCTCCCTTCCCCTATGATCCTCTGTACTGTTTCTTATATTCCACATATGAGTGAAACCATATGATAATCACCCTTCTCTGATTAACTTATTTCACTTAGCATAATACCCTCCAGTTCCAGGTACATCAATGTAAATAGTAAGTATTCATCATTTCTGATGGCTGAGTAATATTCCATGGTGTATATATACCACATCTTCTTTATGCATTCATCTGTCGAAGGACATCTTAGCTCTTTCCACAATTTGGCTATTGTGGACGTTGCTGCTATGAACATTGGAGTGCAGGTGCCCCTTCATTTCACTCCATCTATATCTTTGGGGTAAATACCCAGTAGTGCAATTGCTGGGTCATAAAGTAGCTCTATTTTTAACTTCTTGGAGAAGCTCCACGCTGTTTTCCAGAGTGGCTATAGCAGCCGTAGTCTGATGCCTTTACTTCCTCAAGGAAAATTTATTTAGTTCTTTGAGTGAACATTGTTCTTCTATTTCTTTGTACATTTTGTGATTTTTACTGTAGTTGAAAATTCGGTTGTTCTTTTGTATAATAATTTTTTATTATGTTATCTTAGTCACCATACAGTACATCCTTAGTTTTTGATGTAATGTTCCATGATTCATTATTTGCATATAACACCCAGTGTACCATGCAATACGTGCCCTCCTTAATACCCATCACCGGCCTATCCCAGTCCCCCACCCTCCTCCCCTCTGAAGCCCTCAGTTTGTTTCCCAGAGTCCATAGTCTCTCATGGTTCATTCCACCTTCTGTTTACCCCTCCCCCTTCATTCTTTCTACCAATCTTCCTGCTACTTCTTATGTTCCATAAATGAGTGAAACCATATGATAATTGTCTTTCTCTGCTTGACTTATTTCACTTAGCATAATCTCCTCCAGTCCCATCCATGTTGCTGCACATGTTGGGTAATCGTTCTTTCTGATGGCTGAGTAATTTTTTATTATTATAATGTAGTAACTGTAAAAATAAGATTTTCTTGAAAAAATGAATTTCTCACCGGTCTCAGGGGTGTTTTGCTCTTGTTTGTTATTATAGACATGTGTAGAAGTTCATTTGTTTTGAGATTTTTCCAAATTACTTTTTCAAAAAATGTATCATGTGTGGGGACACTGGAGTTTCTGTTCCTTTAGCTAATTTTCAGCTAATGTTTTGACAGAGATTCCTTTGAATGCCAGCAGTCTGAACCAAATAGAAAAACACCACAATATTAACACACACACACACACACACACACACACACACACACACACACACGAGCACCTCTTCCAATATTGCAGATGTTATTTAGTGGGCATTCCTTTACCATTTAGCTAGGCTTGCTCTGAGCCTAGGGATCAACCCAAGGTGAAAGCTTAAGGTCTTTACAGAATATGCTTCTGGCTGGGCATATGCATAGATTTCTAAATTTATCTGTGTTCACAACTGCTTTTGAACATCCCAGATTAAGCCCAGCAAGTTTAGAGAAGAGATGTACATAATAATTATAAGTAAGGTCCACACTGCTCCCTCTGGTTCAAGGAGAACTTGGAACTGGACCACCGATCAAAACTCAAACTGCCACCAGTCTAGAAAAAGAGTGGGGGAAGCATGATTTAAAATGCCACCAAACTTTCCTAGTGTTATAGGATGTCCTTCACCTTTATTGCCCATGGTTCTTGGTCACGTTGCTTTGAAAAATGAAGAGGTAGATCAAACAAAGAATGGTGGGAAACAGAGCAAAGTTTATTGAGCCACAGTAAAGTGATAGTACAAAGCTCCCAAAGAGGGAGGGGACCCGAGAGGGTTGCCACTGAGGGGATTTCTAAGTCTGGGGGTTTTTATGGGCTTGTTGGTGGGCTGTTTTAATCTGATTAACCCTCCCTGCACCTGTCATCCATTCAGGTTTTTGTCATCTATCACATGGGAAAGGGTGGAGGGATCCTTCCAGGGTGGTATAAAATCCTAGTAAGGGTGGTTTCCTCTTAGGGCAGGGGACACTTGTGCCTGCCTGCCTTTCTTCCAACTATCCTCCATCAGTGTCACCCCAGTCTCCCAAGTCCAATGGGGAGAGCATGGGCCTTACAACTAGATCTGGGTTCAGATCCAAGCTACCCACGGAAATTGTGCCAAATTCTTTGACCTATGAGAGCCTCAGTTTTCTCGACTGTAAAATGGAAATAATTTTGATATTACAAGGCTGTTCTGGAATTGGAAATCATGAATATAATGTGCCTCATATATATATGCTCCATGAATGATAATCCTGACATACTTAGGATCATCTATCCTTAGTTCCCTCACCATCTATTGACAGTTTCAGAAGCAGTTTAGAGGAGGCAGAAGGAATGGTGCAGTGGAGAAGGATGCTTTTGGGTGTGTGGGACACACATGTAAACACATGTGAACATGATATTCGGGGTGTAAATGAACATAGGGATCATTGGAAGAAAAGGAAGAGCCTCTTTGTGGGTTTCTCTGACTCATACGACATGGAAAAGGCATGAACCATCACAGATCCAGGGAAAGAGTCCAGGTATCAGCACCAGCCTGTTTCAGTCTAACCATTCACAGAACCCCGACAAAAACACTTAGTCAATAAGCCTCCACAATTTGGAATTGTGCAGACCTGCAGAGATAGGGCATTACTAAGAACTTTGAACCCTGGGCAGCTAGGGCACAGTTAAGTGCTTCCCAACTAGGCCGATGGGGTCTTCATGAGGCACCAACCTTCTGTACCCTCCTACTCTCTATCCAGGGATTAACATGGAATCAAAGAGAATAAGAAACTGAAAGTAGGGACAGGAGGCACCTGTGGCTTCCCTGCTGGTTGGAGCATTATGACACCAGGACAGCACTGTCCTGGGCCTATTCCAGCCCCTCCCCTGGCAGTGGGGCTGAAAAAGTCCTCCTGTTTCCAGAGCGGCTCAGCTTTGCAGGCTGATAGGAAAGAGGGAAATAAAATAGTCCTAGTAGCACATCCTCTGTGGCTGAGGCCAGGGCTTCTACCGACGTGTTGGTAAGTGGGGAGCCAAGAGAACAATGTATCAGAATCACTGGGGACTTTTCCATCCTCCTTCCTTCCTTGCCTAACAACCCCCATCTAACATGACCAGCCATCCGGGTTTGCACCACAAGTCCCTCATCCTCAAGCATGGGTCTATGTGGTCATCCTTCCCATCACTTACACTGATGATAGTCACCACCAAGGTGACCCACTAAGGTTGCTGAGGGTGTGTGGCAGACATCAGCTATGTGGGCTGGGGATAAGCTTGCTAAAGGGACTGTGAGAGGTGGGGAGGCAGAAATGCTGCTTATCTGTTGGAGGCACGTAATCCTTCTGATCAATGTTGTTTTGGTTTTCAGGTCAGAAACTGCAAAAGAATCCTGGAAAGAAATTCACAAACTTGTGGAGGAACTGATGAAGAGGTTCACAAAGTAGGCTTGAGCCAGGCAGAGTACACAGCTCTTCAGCTCCGTGGGCATGAGCATCCCTCGGGTCAGGAGCATAGAGCCCAGGGCAGTGTCTTGAAACAGGAAAGGAGTACAGATCGCAGTCATTCTATTGGGTCATGTCAGCTTTGACTGGCTCCTGCCTGAGAGTCAGGCCATGTTGCTGGGGCTACAGTCTGCCCTTGAGGACCTAACAGATTAGGAAACAAGCAAACCAGTAGTAGTAAATAAACACTTGATTAAATGATGCCAGGGGCCAAAGGAAAAGGCAAAGGACTTGCAGCAACTTTAAGGAAAAGTTAAGAATTCACAGAAAAAAGTCAAGGATGGCTTCCCAGGGGATGTGAAATTTGATCTATTTCTTGAAGAATGGGAAAAACAGGGTAACAGGAACCATCACGGAGACTTCTTGTGGAGTGAGAGGTCCATTTGGGTGCAGAATAGGGTTAACTCAGGGGAGGGCTGAGAGATGAAGCCAGATGGGTCAGCTTGGAGCCAAAACACAGTGGCTCATAGTGTCAGGCCATAGGGCTTGAAATTTCTGCTGTGAGCTATAGGAAGCCACAGATGATTCTTATTTAGGGGTCTGACAATATCAAAGTTGTGCTCCAGGAAGAAAAGTCTGATAATAGTGGTAAAATGAGTTGGGAGAAGAACCAAGAGCAGTTTAGCTAAGGAAGAATGAGAGTCAGTAGACCAGAAAACAGTGACCAAGGGGAGGAAATGAAGGGATGTATATGAATGGCCATCAAGAGGGAGAAAAACTTTTTGAGAAGAGTGGGAAGTGGGGAAGGAGTTAGGAAGAGGGAAGGGGATCCAAAATATATTGCAGTAGAGGAGAGGCCATTTGGGAGGCCCTCATGCAGGAGTGTGAAGTTGTCTATCTCCTTGAGTTGCACTGTGCACATGCTCGGTGTGTGTGTGTGTGTGTGTGTGTGTGTGTGTGTGTGTGTGTCTTGGAGAGAGTGTAAGGGTGGATCAGGATGCTATTCTCGCACATTCTTCCAGGAAGGCTGTCCATCTCACAGGCCTCAGAATTTCATTGCTAAAGTTACAGGAAGTTGTGGGATTTGGAAAGTGGGCCCCAAAAGAGAAGAGTTGAGGTGGGGGCAAGGAAACTGTCATGCACTCCCTCCCTGACTGTCACTGGCTTCACTTTGAGACTGTGTCGATGGCTTCTCACAAGCATGTCCTTCCTCCCCAGCCCAAACCTGAAGATCTCCATAGTCACCTACTCTTCACAGAGCTACACCCAAAGGAAACTCACCACAGACAGGCAAGTGCCACATTGACCGCTAAGGCAGGCATAGTGGGTGAAACCCCAGAAAGATCAAGGGAGCTGAGGGGTTCCCCGAGACCACAGTGGGAAACCCACTGGTGTGTGCATGGGCTGGCCTGGGATTCCTTCACTGTGCACCCTGACCCCAAGCTCTGACTCCCCACTTTCCTCTGACCCCTGGCTGCTCTGAGAATTGCCAACCATGTACTGCTAGACCATCCCTGCCTCTCTAAGCCCTGTCATCTCATGTCCTGAGTCCTCCTTTCTGTGCTCTTGTTCTTAGAAGAGGCTGCCTGTGAGGACTCCCTGTATGGGGTAGGACAGATGTGTGACTTATTTATGCACATTGCCAATGTTGGGCATGTGCTGTTGTGTGTCCCTCTCTGCCCTGGGCCAGCAGGGCAGGAAGAGACAACGTCAGTACCAGGGCGGAAGGGATGGGAAGTATCAAAGTGTTGATGGGTCTCAGTGAAGCAGATCTTGGTCCCTTAATGGGTCTGAGACAGGGGAGCCAATGAGTGGGGTCCTGAACACCAAGCTGAGATAGAATGATTGAGGTGCGTCATGGTGGGCCAAGCAGTTTTCTCAAAAACCTGAAGACAGAAAGGTATGGAGTTTCTGAGTGGCTGAAAGATTAAGATTCTCAGGGACATAAATGACTGAAACCCAATTTAGAGAGGGTGAAGGACCAAAAAGAGGTTGAGCACTCTTAGGACTGGATGGACCCAGAATTTGTGACAGAGGGGCACCATACAGTACCATGGAGAGAAACCAGGAGCAGCAGGGTGGTGATGTCAGTGCATGGAGACAGCACTCTCATGTCTGACTCCAGGACAAGCAGGGAGTGGGCTGACTGCTCCAAGCACTACTGGAGGCATGGATTTGTGCGTATGTGTGGTTGTGCATTTAGGACGGAGAGACCTGAGTGCATATGAGGGGGAGGAAGCAAATTCATTGGGGGTGACTCTGGCAGGTGGCAGAGAGATGCAAGGCTGCTGGGCAGGGCGTTCTGGTGGAGGAGCTGCACTTGGGGAGAGGAAGACCTCTGCCTTCTCCAGGGTGGGCAGTTTGCGGCCCAGATATAAGCAGCTGTGTGGGGGCTTGGGGAGGGCCTCCTGGTCCTCTCTGGGCAGGGAACATAATGACGTCCTCCCCAGGTGAGGGTTCAGGAGTGGCAGTGATGCCCAGGGGAGTGGAAAAGATGTGAAATTGGGGATGGCACAAGATGTGCAACTGGGAAGAGAACTCACACTCAGATCAGGGCCCTAAGGCTGACAGCTCCTGAGAAACCCACAGGATCTTGACTGCAGCTGGGCTCAGCCTGGGACTGGGCCTTCCCCAACGTGCCCCACTGCCTAGGAGTTGAGGAGGCCTGTGGCTGAGAGCCCAGGTGGGCCCGGGCATGCAGAGAGACTCCAGGAGGCGACAATGTTACTCAATACAAGTGTGACTCTGCAAGGTCTGAAGAGAATGTGGGACCAAGGCTGGGACCTTGCTTGGTGCTTTCTGAGCCCTTTCTGCTAAGATTGAATAGGCTAAGGAGACACAGTCCAAGAGGGGTTTGTTCAGGATGCTGGAGAAGCCAGGTGGCACAGGGGCTAGGAACCCCTGAGGGTGTTGGCCAGGAGGGTGACAACATGGAAGAGATAGAGGACTCCAAGGAGTTGAGACACATATTAAGGATGAAGAGAGACTGCTAGGGGACAATGGGCCTGGTGTCCCTTCCATGGACAGAGCTGGGAGTAAACTGGAGGGGCAGCACTCCCAGGAGGGGAGCCAGAACAATGCCTGGCCTCGGGCTTCTGGGCCAGACACTGGGAAGAGCTGAGAGTCCCCCCATACTTGGGGGTGCTCTCACAAAATACATATCTTCCAGTGTGTGATGAGAGAGGACAGGGAGTGCTTCTGGTGGAAGGGCAGTGCCTGGTTTGGCCTCCACTGGCCACGGGTCCCAGACCTCACCTCCTGGGCTGGGCAGGGCTGGGCTGAGCTGGGCTGGGCAGGGCTGGGCTGAGCTGGGCTGGGCAGGGCTGGACCTCGGGCACTCAGGTGTCCCCCCACAGCAATGTCTCCACTCCCCACAGCGAGAAGCCTTCTCAGGGTCCACACTCTCCTAGCCTGGCTGTGCCAGCTCAGCTCGTCACATGGGATCGGCCTGAACCTAAGCCCCCAGCCCCTCCTGTGTCCCAGTCCCACCTGTGAAATCTGTCTTCGCAGAGGCTGTCTGGCCACATACCCGTGGCAGCTAGGGGATCCCTGCTCATCCACCTGCACGGACCCCCTCAGGGCCGCTTCCCCAGCCTGTGGCCTTTTTCTTCAGGACCACATGAACTCAGGAGCCCTAGCACTCTCATGAAGCAGCTTGCTACTTCCTTTAGCAATCCAGAGGGGAAAAAGCTTGGGGGACCGAGTCAACCTCAGGGGTCTGGGGCAGGGGAGGATGGGACAGGGAAGGAGTATCAATCACAGGATGAACTTTTCCAAACTCAGCCTTACCTGTTGGAAGGTAGTGTGCCTTCCCTGGGGACCCAGTAGCTTCTAGCAGCCCTGCCAGTCACATCGTGAGTGGGGACTCACAGTGGCACATCCATGGGTGTGCCCCACGTTCACCGTGGATGGTCAAGTCAGGGCTTTGGGGTTTCCCCAGGACTCTGTGCCTGAGACAGTGACGAGTACAGAGAAAGCCAGGCCATACTCATGGGACCAGCAAAGCAGCATCTCCCATCCTATGCTCACCAGACAGGGGACAATGGAGGCCTGAGCAAGGCTGTAAATATCAAAGACAGAGGGCATAGGTCATGACCAGGCTATTTGACTTGTGTCCTGTCCCAGCCAGACAGGTCTACACACTGCACAGTGGCTCCAGGACAGCTTGGGGCTGCTTTTTATTTTTTTAATGATTTTTTTATTATATTATGTTAGTCACCATACAGTACATCCCTGGTTTCTGATGTAAAGTTCTATGATTCATTAGTTGCGTATAACACCCAGTGCACCATTCAATACATGCCCTCCTTACTACCCATCACCGGTCTATCCCATTCCCCCACCCCCCTCCCCTCTGAGGCCCTCAGTTTGTTTCTCATAGTCCATAGTCTCTCATGTTTCATTCCCCCTTCTGATTACCCCCCCTTTCTTTATCCCTTTCTTCCTCTACCGATCTTCCTAGTTCTTATGTTCCATAGATGAGAGAAATCATATGATAATTGTCTTTCTCTGCTTGACTTATTTCACTTAGCATTATCTCCTCCAGTGCTGTCCATGTTGTAGCAAATGTTGAGAATTCGTTCTTTCTGATAGCTGAGTAATATTCTGTTGTATATATGGACCACAACTTCTTAATCCAGTCATCTGTTGAAGGGCATCTTGGTTCCTTCCACGATTTAGCTATTGTGGACAATGCTGCTATGAAAATTGGGGTGCATATGGCCCTTCTCTTCACTACGTCTGTATCTTTGGAGTAAACACCCAGTAGTGCAATGGCTGGGTCATAGGGTAGCTCAATTTTTAACTTTTTAAGGGACCTCCACACTGTTTTCCAGAGTGGCTGTACCAACTTGCATTCCCACCAACAATGTAGGAGGGATCCCCTTTCTCCACATCCTCTCCAACAATTGTTGTTTCTTGCCTTGTCAATTTTTGCCATTCTAACTGGCGTAAGGTGGTATCTCAGTGTGGTTTTGATTTGAATTTCCCTGATGGCTAATGATTTTGAACATTTTTTCATGTGTCTATTAGCCATTTGTATGTCTTCATTGGAAAAGTGTCTGTTCATATCTTCAGCCCATTTTTTGATTTGTTTATTTGTTTCTCGTGTATTGAGTTTGAGAAGTTATTTGTAGATCTTGATACCAGTCCTTTATCTGTAGTGTCATTTGCAAATATCTTCTCCCATTCCATGGGCTGCCTCGTAGTTTTTTTTACTGTTTCCTTGGCTGTGCAGAAGCTTTTTATCTTGATGAAGTCCCATAAGTTCATTTTATTTTTTGTTTCTCCTGCCTTTGGAGATGTGTCATGAAAAAGGTTGCTTTGGCCGATGTCGTAGAGTTTGCTGCCTATGTTCTCCTCTAGAATTTTGATGGATTCCTGTCTCACATCGAGGTCTTTCATTCATTTGGAGTTTATTTTTGTGTATGGTGTGAGAGAGTGGTCAAGTTTCATTCTTTTGCATGTAGCTGTCCAATTTTCCCAGCACCATTTATTGAAGAGACTGTCTTTTTTCCACCAGATGTTTTTTCCTGCTTTATCAAAGATTAGTTGCCCAAAGAGCTGAGGGTCCATTTCTGGGTTCTCTATTCTGTTCCATTGGTCTATGTGTCTGTTTTTGTGCCAGTACCATGCTGTCTTTGTGATCACAGCTTTGTAGTACAGCTCGAAATCTGGCGTTGTGATGCCCCCAGCTTTGTTTTCCCTTTTCAACAGTTCCTTGGAGATTTGGGGCCTTTTCTGGTTCCATACAAATTTAAGGACTATTTGTTCCAGTTCCTTAAAAATGTCCTCAGTATTTTGATCGGGATAGCATTGAAAGTGTAGATTGCTCTGGGTAGCATGGACATTTTAACTATGTTAATTCTTCCGATCCATGAGCATGGAATATTTTTCCTTTTTTTTATGTCTTCCTCAATGTCTTTCAAGAGTGATTTATAGTTTCTAGAATATAGGTCCTTTACGTCTCTGGTTAAGTTAATTCCAAGGTAACGTATGGTTTTTGGTGCTATTGTAAATGGGATGGATTCCCTAATTTCTCTTTCTTCAGTCCCATTATTCGTGTATAGAAATGCAACTGATTTCTGAGCATTGATTTTGTCAGCCCCAAATTACACCTCAAACCTTTTCTGATTTTTTCAGAAAGAAAATACAAGCTACTCTTAACGAACTGAAGGGAATAAAACCTACGGGAGAAAACTTCATGGAAACAGGATTTATAGAGGTACTGACTGTAGAGCTCTGAGGACTTCTGTTTTATGGAGTACTTAGAGCATTCCTGGGCCCTCTCACTGCCCTCCCCCAACTCTCCTTCATTTCCTTGCAGGTAAATGAGCAGCTTCGAAAAGCATTCTATGCAGGTAAGCTGCCTCGTGACTTCACTGTGGGCAGGTGTGGGGACAGAGCCAGGGCTGGGCCTCAGGGAGGTCTGGTGCAGACCCTCATTGGCCCCTTCCTAGCACTGACTCTTGGAGCAAGGCGCTGTCCTCTCTGGGCCACAGGTTCCTCCTCTGTGCAGTGAGGATGAAAACCACCAGTGATGTTCTCAGAACAGCATGGGGCTATGCACATATCCTCTAGGTTCTTGGTAACTGTGAGGTGCTCGACCTACACTTGGGCTGCCTGAACGAGGAAACAGAAAAGCCAGGGGACCTAGAGCAGACAAGATTCCGATTTTAGAACAAAGTGCTGGATTTCCCTCTTGCTGCCCACACTTTGTCTCCATCACATTTCTGGCCCTGGCTCCTTTCCCTTCAGTTCCTTCCCTCTGGCTGATGTCACCCTGTGACTGTGTCTCCAACACTGGAGAAGGCTGTGCTCTGCCCAGAACCATCTTTGTCTAGACTGTAGGGTTGTAGCCTTTGCCAGGAATGAAGCGTGGGCCTGGTGGGGAAAGGCACTGAGCTGGGCATGGGATCCGCAGCCCGAGAGTCTCTACCTTGCCTTCTGGACCCCTGGGCCCGCAGATGCAGCAGGACTTTCTGTGGGTGCTGCCCTGAGCCAGAGCCAAGCTTTCACTGTGCTATGGGACATCTGGTACAGTCGAGTCTGGCTGTCCATCATCCCTTTACTCATCTGAAAGGCTGATGCTTGTCCAGTGAAGAGCTGGAGTTACCTTTCAGGGCAAAGGTTGTAAGTCTGGTCATAGTGACGGTTCAGTAGGAAGAGCTAGAGCAGGGCTCAGTGCTGTGTCTGTACTGTGGGTCCTGGCTAAGGCCCCTTCTCCCTCCAGGACTGGGCTGCTAGCCCTCTAGGCACCCCTGATGGTGGGTGCTCGGGCCGGGTGCCTCTCCTCTGGAGGTGGAAGTGGGGAGCAGTGCTGTGGCTCCAGCAGCCTGCGGAGAGTCACTCTGGGTGCCTTTACTGATCAGGATGCTCCCTGCCTCCTCTGCAGACCCAGGTACTAACAGCCTGATTATTGCTGTGAACACTGTACCACCGGAACCATCATCACTACCGATGATTAAGTCCGAAGTGAGTCCAACCGATCGTTAATAGTATTTCACTGCATGTATTTGGGTATTTTTACTCCAAGTCTTATTTGTCTTAGGTTCAGAAGATTCAGAAAATGAAGGGCTCGGTTTACTTTGTGGGTTTCAACAAATATAACAGAGAGAAGGTAATTCTGAGCAGGTAACCAGGTGCCACTTGTGAGCCTTGATGGGGAAAGCTGTCAGAGGCACCATTCCCAGGGTTGCAGGAGGATGGACCTCTAACCCACCCCTAGTGTCCGGACAGCAGATAGCTACTCCAGGAATGAATAACAATTGTTGTGTTAAACCTACATACCCCAGGTACATGTGTAAGGGCTTTCCCTTCCCTAAGGGTGGGCTGCTGGCCAACATCAGGGTCTGGCCCTTGGAATCTGATAAGCATGAGGCAAAAGACTGTCTCCTGCAATGGGTACTTCTGTGTTCAACTGCCTGCGAACACCTCATAGTTATCACAGCCTGTGAGCCCAAGCCACTTCTTCTTCCTTGTAGCTGTATGAAATTGTAGGAAAACATTCCCATGTGTATGGAGCACAGGGGTTCAAGAAAATGGACTTCCTTTACAAGTCGGTGAGTGTGTGCTAAATATGGGAAGGGGGATAGGGAGGCTTCTCACCATGCCACAACCATCCACAGTCCCTGACCTGCTACCTCTCTCTCTTTTCCAGCTCGTGGCAAATTCCTGCAGGAAAGTTATGGCAAGGGGCATTTACTTTATCTGTTTATTAGGTAAGAGATGAGGTCACTGTTCTAGACAGAAGGGTGTGGGGAGTGTGTGCATGTGTGTACACATGTGTGTGTGTGTACCTGTGGACTCTACATGTGTGGGAGTCTGTGTTTGTGTGAGCATTAGTGTGACTGAGTGTTTGATGTTAGTGTGACTTGCGTGAGTGTCTGGTCTTTGTCTGGTGAATAAATCCGAGGGCCAGAGCCCCTAGAAAAGCAGGCAGGGGTGAGCGTCAGACCGCAGCCTCTTCACCTCTGAGGCTCAGGCTGGCATCCTCTGCACAGGGCCCAGGGGCACTGAGCAGGCCCCTTCCCGAAGCCCAGCCTGGCCTGGGAGTGTGAGGACCCTGGCCCCCAACAGGCCAGCCAGGTCTTCCCTCAGCTCTAAAGCTGGAGGGGTGGGCATTGGGCTTCCTGCAAACCCCTCCCTCTGCTTTCCAGGGTCCAGCCCACCCCTCCTTTGAGGCCTCACTCCCAGGAGTCTCACCTTTGCCCCTTCCCTGGTTCACTGGCCCCTCTGAATTCCCACAGCCCTTGGTCTGTCCCTCTCATTAGTCACGTGTCACTTTGTATGTGCCATGACTTCAGCTTGGCTGTGTCATGGTTTATTTTTACCATTCAGTTCTTTGACATTTTCCTGGCCTTTTGTGAAGGAAATTTCCAAACCTACAGCAAAGTGGAAACAACTGTACAATGAACAGCCCTGTCTCCCCTACCTGCATCTTGCAGTTAATATTTAGTATCTAACCATATTTTTTTATCATTAATCAATCTAGGGCACTTGCTCTCTCTCTCTCTCTATGAATCCATCCTTAATTTTTGTTGCATTTTAAAGTAAATTACAGGTATTAGTCTACTTCACCAAAACCCCTTCATCTGCATATCTTAAACTAGGGACCAATATTTATTAAGAGTTATATTGCTGAAACCATATGATAATTGTTTCACTCATTTATGGAACATAAGAAATAGCAGGGAGATTGCTAGGAGAAGGAAGGGAAGAATGAAGGGAGGGTAAACAGAAGGGGGAATAACCACAAGAGACTATGGACTCTGGGAAACAAACTGAGGGCTTCAGAGGGGAGGGGAGTGGGGGATTGGGATAGGCCAGTGATGGGTATTAAGGAGGGTATGTATTTCATGGAGCACTGGGTATTATACGCAAACAATGAATCATGGAACACTACATCAAAAACTAAGGATGTACTGTACGGTGACTAACATAACATTATAAAAAATTTTTTTTAAAAGGACATAAAATATAATAAATAAAAAAAGAGTTATATTGCTGAATTATGACAAAAGTGTACCATTTCATGAGTTATGACAAAAGTTACAACACAAGTGTGACTCCAACCCTCATGAAAACATAGACCACTACAGTAGTTTCAAGAAAATCCATGCTAATCCCTTGTTCAGCAAATCTTGCTCCTACCACTTGAAGGCAGTTAATGTTCTTTTTTTTTTTTTTTTAAATGATTTTTTATTATATTATGTTAGTCACCATACAGTACATCCCCGGTTTCCGATGTAAGGCTCGATGATTCATTAGTTGTGTATAACACCCAGTGCACCATGCAATACGTGCCCTCCTTACTACCCATCACCGGTCTATCCCATTCCCCCACCCCCCTCCCCTCTGAAGTCCTCAGTTTGTTTCTCATAGTCCATAGTCTCTCATGTTTCATTCCCCTTTCTGATTACCCCCCTTTCTTTATCCCTTTCTTCCCCTACTGATCATCCTAGTTCTTATGTTCCATAGATGAGAGAAATCATATGATAGTTGTCTTTCTCTGCTTGACTTATTTCACTTAGCATTATCTCCTCCAGTGCTGTCCATGTTGTAGCAAATGTTGAGAATTCGTTCTTTCTGATAGCTGAGTAATATTCCATTGTATATATGGACCACAACTTCTTAATCCAGTCATCTGTTGAAGGGCATCTCGGCTCCTTCCACGATTTAGCTATTGTGGACATTGCTGCTATGAACATTGGGGTGCATATGGCCCTTCGCTTCACTACGTCTGTATCTTTGGGGTAAATACCCAGTAGTGCAATGGCTGGATCATAGGGTAGCTCAATTTTTAACTTTTTAAGGGACCTCCACACTGTTTTCCAGAGTGGCTGTACCAACTTGCATTCCCACCAACAATGTAGGAGGGATCCTCTTTCTCCACATCCTCTCCAACAATTGTTGTTTCTTGCCTTGTCTATTTTTGCCATTCTAACTGGCGTAAGGTGGTATCTCAGTGTGGTTTTGATTTGAATTTCCTTGATGGCTAATGATTTTGAACATTTTTTCATGTGTCTGTTAGCCATTTGTATGTCTTCATTGGAAAAGTGTCTGTTCATATCTTCTGCCCATTTTTTGATTTGTTTATTTGTTTCTCGTGTATTGAGTTTGAGAAGTTATTTGTAGATCTTGGATACCAGTCCTTTATCTGTAGTGTCATTTGCAAATATATTCTCCCATTCCGTGGGCTGCCTCTTAGTTTTTCTGACTGTTTCCTTGGATGTGCAGAAACTTTTAATCTTGATGAAGTCCCATAAATTCATTTTATCTTTTGTTTCTCCTGCCTTTGGAGATGTGTCATGAAAAAGGTTGCTTTGGCCGATGTCGTAGAGGTTGTTGCCTATGTTCTCCTCTAGAATTTTGATGGATTCCTGTCTCACATCGAGGTCTTTCATCCATTTGGAGTTTATTTTTGTGTATGGTGAGAGATAGTGGTCAAGTTTCATTCTCTTGCATGTAGCTGTCCAATTTTCCCAGCACCATTTATTGAAGAGACTGTCTTTTTCCCACCGGATGTTTTTTCCTGCTTTATCAAATATTAGTTGCCGGAAGAGCCGAGGGTCCATTTCTGGGCTCTCTATTCTGTTCCATTGGTCTATGTGTCTGTTTTTGTGCCAGTACCATGCTGTCTTTGTGATCACAGCTTTGTAGTACAGCTCGAAATCCGGCATTGTGATGCCCCCAGCTTTGTTTTTCCTTTTCAACAGTTCCTTGGAGATTCGGGGCCTTTTCTGTTTCCATACAAATTTAAGGACTGTTTGTTCCAGTTCTTTGAAAAATGTCCTTGGTATTTTGATCGGGATAGCATTGAAAGTGTAGATTGCTCTGGGTAGCATGGACATTTCAACTATGTTAATTCTTCCGATCCATGAGCATGGAATATCTTTCCATCTTTTTATGTCTTCCTCAATGTCTTTTAAGAGTGATTTATAGTTTCTAGAATATAGGTCCTTTACGTCTCTGGTTAAGTTAATTCCAAGGTAACGTATGGTTTTTGGTGCTATTGTAAATGGGACGGATTCCCTAATTTCTCTTTCTTCGGTCTCGTTATTCGTGTATAGAAATGCAACTGATTTCTGAGCATTTATTTTGTATCCTGCCACATTACTGAATTGCTCTATAACTTCTAATAGTTTGGGAGTGGACTCTTTTGGGTTTTCCATATAGAGTATCATGTCATCTGCAAAGAGAGACATTTTGACTTCTTCTTTGCCAATTTGAATACCTTTGATCCCTTTTTGTCGTCTGATTGCTGTTGCAAGGACTTCTAGTACTATGTTGAATAATAGTGGCGAGAGTGGGCATCCTTGTCGAGTTCCTGATCTTAAGGGAAAGGCTTCCAGCTTTTCCCCATTGAGAATAATATTTGCAGTAGGCTTTTCATAGATGGCTTTTATGAGATTGAGAAATGTACCTTCTATTCCTACACTCTGAAGGGTTTTAATCAGGAAAGGATGCTGTATTTTGTCAAATGCTTTTTCGGCATCGATTGAGAGGATCATATGGTTCCTGAGTCTTTTCTTGTTGATATGATGTATCACGCTGATTGATTTGCGAATATTGAACCACGCTTGCATCCCAGGTATGAATCCCACTTGATCGTGATGGATAATCCTTTTAATGTACTGTTGGATTCTATTAGCAAGTATCTTGTTGAGGATTTTGGCGTCCATATTCATTAGGGAAATCGGTCTATAATTCTCCTTTTTGAGGGGGTCTTTGCCTGGTTTGGGGATCAAGGTAATATTGGCCTCATAGAATGAGTTTGGTAGCTTTCCTTCTGTTTCTATTTTTTGAAATAGCTTTAGGAGAATAGGTATTATTTCTTCTTTGAATGTTTGGTAGAATTCCCCAGGAAAACCGTCCGGGCCTGGAGTTTTGTTATTTGGAAGGTTGTTTATCACTGACTCAATTTCTTCATAATTAATTGGCCTGTTTAAGGAATCAATTTCTTCCGGTTTCAATCTTGGTAGTTTATAGGTTTCCAGGAAGGATTCCATCTCTTCCAGATTGCTTAGTTTATTGGCATATAGCTGTTGATAAAAATTTCTAATAATCCTTCCAATTTCAATGGTGCTCGTCGTGACCTCTCCTTTTTCATTCATAATTTTAATAATCTGGGTCCTTTCTCTTTTCTTTTGGATAAGTCTTGCCAGTGGTCTGTCAATTTTATTGATTCTCTCCAAGAACCAGCTTCTAGTCCTGTTGATCTGCTCTACTGTACTTCTGGTTTCTGCTTGATTGATTTCAGCTCTAATTTTGGTCAACTGCTTCCTCGTGCGTGGATTAGGCCTGTCCCTCTGTTGCTGTTCCAGCTTCTTGAGGTGAGAATATAAAAACTGCATTTTAGATTTTTCTATTCTTTTGAGTGAGGCTTGGATGGCTATGTATTTCCCCCTTAGGACTGCCTTTGCAGTATCCCATAGGTTTTGGACTGTTGTATTTTCATTCTCATTGGTCTCCATAAATTGTTTTATTTGATTTTTGATTTCCTGGTTTATCGAGTCATTCCTGAGCAGGATGGTTCTTAGTCTCCAAGTGTTTGAGTTTCTTCCAAATTTTTCCTTGTGGTTGAGTTCCAATTTCAGAGCGTTGTGGTCTGAGAATATGCAGGGGATAATTTCAATCTTTTGGTATCGGCTGAGACCTGTTTTGTGTCCCAGAACATGGTCTATTCTTGAGAATGTTCCATGGGCATTAGAATAGAATGAGTATTCTTTGGTTCTGGGGTGTAGTGTTCTATATATATCTATGAGGTCCAACTCGTCGAGTATGGCATTCAAAGCCTTTGATTCTTTGCTTAGTTTTTGCCAGGGTGTTCTGTCTATTTCTGAGAGTGGAGTGTTGAGGTCCCCTACTATTAATGTATTTTTATTTATATGTCTCTTTATTCTGGTTAAGAGTTGGCTTGTGTATCTTGCTGCTCCCCTGTTGGGGGCATATATATTTATAATTGTCATATCCACTTGTTGAATACTTCCCTTAAGAATAATATAGTGCCCTTCTGCATCTCTAACTATAGTCTGTAGTTTAAAATCCAATTTATCTGATATGAGAATTGCTACCCCAGCTTTCTTTTGAGGTCCATTTGCGTGAAAGATGGTACTCCATCCCCTTACTCTCAGTCTGAATGCATCTTTGGGTTTGAAATGAGTCTCTTGTAGACAGCAAATGGATGGGTCATTTCTTTTTATCCAATCTGCAACCCTGTGGCGCTTTATGGGATGGTTCAAACCATTTACATTAAGACTGATTACTGAGAGATATGATTTTAATGTTGCCATGTTGCCAGTAAAGTCTTTGTTTGTATTGGCTGTGACTTTCTGTTCTGTATCACTCTTGGGGCCTTTTTACTTTTATAGAACCCCCCGTAATATCTCCTGTAGGGCTGGTTTCGTGGTTACAAAATTGGTTAGTGACTGGCGATTCTGAAATGTCTTTATTTCTCCATCAATTCTGAATGAGAGCCTTGCTGGATAAAGGATCCTTGGCTGCATGTTTTTCTCTGAAAGAGCTTTAAATATGCTCCCCCAACCCTTTCTCTCATTCCAGGTCTGTGTAGACAGGTCTGACGTAATTCTGATGCTTTTGCCTTGGTACGTGAGAAATTTCTTTGCCCTGGCCGCTTTCAATACTGTATCCTTGCATCTAATATTTGCGAATTGCACTATGACGGGACGTGGCGTAGGTTTGTCATGGTTGAGCTTGGGAGGGGTCCTCTCTGCCTCTTGGACACGAATGTTTGTTTCCCTTGCTAGATTAGGGAAGTTTTCAGCTACAATTTGTTCAAATATCTCTTCTAGACCTCTGTTTTTCTCCACCCCCTCGGGGATGCCGATGATTCTAACATTGGATCGTTTCATTGAGTCAGTAATCTCCCGTAACCTACATTCGTGGGCGTGGATTTTTTTAAGACCATCTTCTATTTTCATTTTTTCCTCTATTAACCCATCCTCCAATTCACTAACCCGTTCCTCTGCTTCTGCGACCCTGGCCGTCAGAGCCTCTAGTTTTGCCTGCATTTGGCTCATGGAATTTTTAATTTCTGTCAGATTCGCTCTCATTTCTGTCCTTAGGGATTCTATATTCTCAGTAACCTTTTCGTTAATAGTTTTTTCAATTCTACTCATCATTTTGACCATCGTTACTCTGAATTCCATTTCTGATAATTTGGTTACATCCATATCCATTATTTCTGTGGCAGAGGCCACAGAATCACTGTCTTTTCTTTGCTGGGGGGGGCTTCTCCTTCTTGTCATTCTGATGAAGAGAGGTTGCGGGGTTTCCAGAGCCCAAATTATTGACTGGGTCCCAGGCCGTGCCCCTTGTTTTATAGGGATCTTAGGGATGTGGGCTTCTTCTTTAAAGATTTTATTTATTTATTTATGTGGCAGCCAACCAGCGAGAGAGGGAATAGAAGCAGGGGAGTGAGAGAGGAAGAAGCAGGCTCCCAGTGGAGGAGGAGCCCGATGAGGGACTCCTTTCCGGAACGCCGGGATCACGCCCTAAGCCGAAGACAGGCGCTCAATGACTGCGCCACCCAGGCGCCCGGGTTGTGGGCTTCTTGATTTTTCAGCCTGCCTTCTGTGTTCTGGGGGAGGGGCCTGCCGCGCCGATACTCAGGCAGCCCTGTTTGGGTAGAGTCTCCGTGTCCCCTGCGAGGGGGGATGGGGATGGGCACTCCCTGAGCCGGTATTTCCAGGCTTTTGTTCTCTGGCGGCTTTCCCTGGCGGTTTGCTGTGCCTCTTCTGAGAGTCAGAGCAGCAGCGGCCAAATTTCAGCCTCTGTCACAGAACAGAGGGATTGCGGCCCGTTCTCTACTAATGTTCTGGCCACTTTAACTCTGTTTCTGTTGGTGCTGCTCAACCCTGCAGCGTCCGGGATGTGCGCCCCACACCCGGCGTCCCAGCCCTCACTTCCAGGGCCGGCGCGTCTCTGTCCTTTGTGTTTCTAATGCCGCCAGCCGCCAGCCGCCCCGCGCGCGCTCCCGGATCTCCCGGTCTCAGTCTGGATCCAGTGAGCGCACCGGGATTCCGGGGTTCCGCGAGATGCCTGATGGCGTGTGCACCCGGCTCACGGTCTCAGTCTGCTGTTTTGCGGGTGCCGTCCGCGAGCCCCGCCCGCTGTCCCGTGCAAGTGGCTACCGCTTCCCGGCGCCCGAACGCGGCGGCTCCCTCCCCCTTCCGTTTATCTTCCGATATCTGTGCACAGTTTCATGGCTCCCCGCTTCGTACCTCAATACTCAGCGCTGGAGATGTTCATTTGTAGAGATCCAGATGCGTCTTCCTGCATCTCAGGCTGGTTCCGTGGTTGTTTAGGCTGGTCTGGTACCTATCCAGCTCGACTCGGAGGACCGGCTGAAAACGGTGTCTCCTACTCCTCCGCCATCTTAACTCCTCCCTCTCTCGGCAGTTAATGTTCTGATTTTCCTTCCATAGGCTAGTTCGTTCTGTAAAAACATCTCCTTAATGGACTATGTGGTATGAACACTGTGTTTGGTTGATGCACTAGGCTCAGTGGTTTGGAGATTCATCCCTCCTATGTGTTTGCTGGGTTGCTTGGGGCTTTCTCGCTAACTGAGGCAGAACGTTGCTGGTACCTTGGCATTCTTTTTCCTGTGATGGACCCAAAGTGAGTGTCTGCAAAGAACAGACAGGGCACATCCATGGTGGCACGTAGTGTAGGACCCAGGGCAGAGGAGGCCTTTCCTCTGAGATCCAGTGGGCAGGTCCTGCAGGGTGGCAGGTAGACCTTCTGTGTGGAGTGCGTGCAGGCTGTGCTGGGCAAGAGGAGGCTGCAGAAGGAACACAGGACCAGCTATGCAGTTCAGGGACACACCTGTAGCCAGTCTGGTTAGCTACTGTCCCTCCACTCCACTATGATAAAGTTCCCATTTGTCCCATCTATCTCTCTCCCACAGGTAACTCCCATAGATGGCTGATCCTGGATCTGTACATAGCTAACTAGATATGCTCTTACAGGATGTTTTCACATTAACGGGATCATGCAGTACGTAACATTTTCCAGCCATCTGCACAAATTCCATTCACAGATGGAGGACATTTCTTTCACTAGTTCCCTGGTCGCTATTCTGGTTGTCCCTAACATGTGGCTACAGCAGGCTGTGAACAGCGTGAGGCTCACTGTCTGTGGGCATGGGGCAGGATTCCCTGGGTCAATCCCAGACACAGAATTGCAGCATGAAGAGGACGCACAGGTTAAACGTTGGTCAGTAGAGTCGAATTTCTCCCAAGGAGCCTGTGTCGAGCAGCGGGTGCTGTTCCCAGAGCCCCACCCTCCCCAGGGCGGTCACTTCCACTCATGTGCCCGTGTCGGTCTCATGGTCAGTGGGTTGCCCTTCCTCACTGCTCGGCATCCTCCTGGCCTTCTCGGGGAGCTGCCCGCCTTTCCAGGTCCTCTCTCGGGAGCCCTGGGAGGCCCTGTACAACTTCTGCTCCAGAAGGAAAGCCCTCTATCCAGAAGACCAGTCTCCCTGCCAGGGGCTGTGGATGCTCGTGCCCCCGACCACGGCAATGCAATGGCCCCCTTTGTAGGAAATGCAGCTCCCACAAGCCAATGCTAGTCTGTCCTGGGCTTCATTTTCTTCCTGTGTTTGTTACTGTTGGAGGAATTGGGTGAGGGGTGTTGGAGCAGAAGGAATAGCTACTGGACAGAGCAAAATCCTTTAACCCAACATATCTTCTGCTCGAAAATCTGAACCTGACCCTGCTTTCCACTTACTGAGTCTTGCCAGAGAGACAGGACCCTCTGAGAGCGGCAGTGCCTGGGGACACAGGTGGCACTGCTGCGTAGGTGTAGTGATGACTGAGGAGGGTCCTGAGGGCTGCAGTACGCACCTCATGGGAAGGGGGGTGTCCAGCCAAAGGACAGTGTGCAAGATTCCCGAGGGATACAGGCCCTGTGAGGTCCCTGGCTGTGAGGTGCCCTGCCCTCAGCGGCTGCCCTACATCCTGGGCAACCAGGTGATAGGTGCTCAGAACTAAGAGCAGAGGGGGCAGAAGTGGGGCCTGCCTTAGGCTCATGAGGTCGGATCCTAGCCCTGTACCTGCCGGGGCTCCGGGGAAAGCCACCTGCCCTCTCTTTGCCTCAGCTTCCCTCTCTGTAACCTGGGGAATAATGCCTAGCTCACACGTGTTGGGAGATGAAGGAAAGTGTAGATCGGCCCATAGTATATGCTCAGTTAGTGGGGAGTATCGTTTTGGATGAACACCAGTGTTACATGCCTTGGCCTGGCACAGATTTGCCCACTTCTGGTTCCTTCTGCCTGTTTGCTAGTGTCAGGAAGACTCTACTTGCTGTTTTGGACTCTTCTGGAGCCTGATCTCTGCACATGCAGGCAGCTGAATTTTCCCTTCCCTGCCTGTATCTAATAACAGTGTGGGTTATGAGTTTACAGTTCTGTCTTGCAAAGAAATACTTCTATGCAATGAAATCCTGGAATGTCAAGTGGAAATGACACTTCCATGAGACCAAGCAGTGGCAGCTCTGCTCAGGGTGGTCCTAGCTGCACTGGCAAAGGGTTCACAGGAGACAAGCCCAAGTGCTTGTTCCAGGCCAAACTCAGAGTCCCTGTGTCTTAGAGGGAAGGGTCCTTATGAAGGGTGAGCAGTGAGCAGGCAGCCTGGCACAATCAGGTTCAAAGCAGCACTGTGATATTGCCTACCATGTGTGGGAGAGGACATGTCACTTAGAGACAACAAGCCAGCCCTGAGTGGGCCAATTCCATCAGGGGCTGTTAGGGCCCAGGCTGGTGCCCTGAGTAGGAGAGGTGAGTCGGGCCAAGTGAAGAATGATTGGCTGCAGTGGGGGGTGTACTGCAGTAAAGCAGGTGCTGGCCACTGGGGGTGCTCCAAACTGAAGCTGGGCAGTGGCATACAGAAATACAAACCCACTGATGACAGATGTTCCTGTTTTCCAAAAGTTAGTGATCTGGATTATTAGGAAAAATATGTAGACCTTACAATGTTAACTCCCATTTTTGGAAAGCCATTGAAGGCCTAAAAAGCACATCAGCAGGCTAGCATCGGGCCACAGGTCTAGAATCTACTTACTTCGAAGCAGAGAACTTGCAGACACTGCCCTGATCAATGGGAGTTCAGGAAGATCGGAAGAAGGAGAAATCAGGACAGCCTGGTCCAAGTTTCTGTTAGTATGAAGAATTATACCTAGAGAGTAAATTGAGCTAGGGCAAATCAAGCTTCGGGAAGGAGAATTAACTGGGCTGGGACAGGAGGCAGCGGTGGAGGCTAATGACTTTGGGCTTGCAAGTGAAGACCTACATGTTACCCTGGTGAACTCCCAGAGGCCCGGGCCCACCAGCTGCCCTCATTGTAACCCCTGGTGTTTGCTTCAGAGGCCAAGAAGCACCAGGGGAGCCCCATTACTTAGTTGAGGGTCTAAGGCTTGAACCTGCACCTGAGCACATCAATGTCTCCACACTGAGAGAGGAAGTGTTTGCTAAACCCCAGGTGGGTTGGTTATGGTCCATGAAGCCTCAGGAGGGGTCAGGAGAAAAGTAATTTTCTCCAGAATTCCAGAACCACAGCTAAGACAGGACTTCTTTTCCTGGGGGATTCTTCTGTGCAGGGTCCTAGGCTCCTTGCCTGCCTCACCCAATTCCGGGTCCTGCTCCTGGGGTCTCTAGCCTGCCACAGGCACAGAGAAAGACAGGCAGGAGGAGGGAATCCCAAGTGTCAGAAAGCCACACAGGTGCCAGGCCTGGACAACAAGCTTAGGCATGGGACAGGGTTGTCTCCAGCCTTGTGGTCCTGGCTCTTCTCTCATTCATGTGGGAGACCCCATGGAGACCACCACCTGCACCCCTCAGGGAGTACTTAGGCATTTCAGGGTCAGAAACCCAGGACTGGCATTGCGCCCATGAAGGAATGAGGCTGGATGCCTTCAGAGGCTCCACGGGTCAGGGATGGAGGCGAGGGTCTCCCTGAGTGCTCAAGTCCCATCAGCACTCAGAGTGGACCTGCAGTGACACTGGGTGAGGATCGGGTCCCAGGGTGCCACACATATTGGTTTTCCATAGCGGCTTTCCTCAGGAGGAGTCCCTGGGAATGAGGTTTGGGAGTGATTTGCTATAACTAGCAGATTGGAGGGAAGGCAACCCTCAGTCCTGCCTCACACAGACCTTTGAATATTGCCTTGCAGAAGACTACCTTGTGGGATTTGAGGTACATGTCCCAGATCCAAGCAACATGGAGAAATTTGTTTGCCAATATACTATGGATGGCAAGAGGTTCCCCGGTAAGTAATCCCCTTGGTGCCTCCAAGTGACAAGTTACCCATCTCAGGCTGCCTTCCCCTCAGGCAGCCAGGCCTTCAAAGCCCTTGCTGACCATGCATTGTGGACACTGTGAGGATAGATCCATGTGTACAAGGGGACAGAGGAACCCGGCTGGGAAGCTGAGAAGTCATCAACCCCCAAAGCACCAGAGCCTCTTGGAGCAGAGCTTTACCCCTACCAAGAATGGCTCTGGGTGCTGGGTGTGCCCCAGAACTGCATTCCCCCTCCCTTCACTCAGCACTCACTTGACTTGAGTGACAAGGACCCAAATCCATGGAGACTGCTGGTAGAAACAGAGGCAGCCCTGGGGCTCTGAGTCTGGGCCAGGTGCACTTGTAGCTTCCCAGGAGGATATGTGTACCTAGGATGGAGAGAAAGTGCTAGCTGCCAGGCTCAGGCCTTGGAACCATGGCACAGGAACATGTCATATGTATTTGTTCTCAGCCTCTCTTTTCTCTACTGTTAAATGGGGCCAATATGGTAGCTGAGCTAACTAAGCCATATTGCCTATGTAAGGCAATGTTTGGGAAACACTTAGGCTCAAGTGTACCTCCATATAGCTGAGTGGCCTGAGGAAGCACACGGGTGGGCAAGCAGATGTGCCCTCAGCATTAAGGTGGGTGCGATTCTCCTCAGAGATTTGGGGGACAGGAGGACTTTCTGTGTCCTCCTCAGCTTTCCCAGTTAGTCCCCTGATGCAGTCATTTGACCTGATTAAATTATGGTCAGTGACGTCTTCTTCCAGGGCCATCTGGTCAATCCATAGCAAATCCTCTCCACCAGGGCATCTCTAGTCTCTCTCCTTCTTCTCTGTGGGCACACAGAATAGGACAGGGCACTTCTGTGGCCACATTCCCACATCTGCAGTGTGTAGATGGCCTCGGGGGATCAGATTTTCCCTGCTCAGTACTTCCTCAGGAGTGGCTTAGGGAGTGAGGAAGGCCTTAGATGGAGAACAATATTCATGGAGCACTTACTATACCAGGTAATGCGCTAAGGGCATTGCCTATGTCATGTCCCAAAATTCTCAAAACAGACCTATTGTTATTTCTTAGTATAGCTCTGGAATGAAGCAGAGGGATAGTAATGAGTTTTCCCAAAGCCAGGAGCTGGTGTAGGAAGAGCTGGAAAGCAGACAGAGGTGATCCGATGGCCTCGTCTGGGCCTTGCCTTGCTGAGATGACATTCCTAAGGAGCGCTGGACACAACCTGTCTCCTAGGAAATGTGCTCAGATCCTTCCTCTGTGGCCTGTGACTGTACCGGTTTGCACCCTGGAGATCGCCAGGGTTTGTCCTCAGTGTAGACTGGTGCAGGGCCTCCCATGGGACACTCCAACACATGCTCCTGTGCGTTTCAGCTGATGGCCATTCTGCATGCATTCTGTGGCTGGTCGCAAGTGGCCTAGCAGGATTTTTTTTTTAATTTCCAAGACCTCTGATGCACTGATAAGGAGTGATTCCTTTTTTTCTAATTACATTTTCCTTAGATTTAAATGTCTGGAAAAACATTTTAGAAAATACAGAGAAACATATAGAAAATTTTAAAACTGGTGTTCCTATGTGCTTTATGTTTTCTGTCTTTAGTATGTAATGTTTTTATGTTTTAAGAAATTTTATACTGGAATAAATTAATTAATTAATTAATTAATAAGTAAATAAAGTATTCAGTTGAATCAGTCAATAGTGGTTTGAAAACTCCTTTCCACTTAGCAAGCTTCTGCGCCCTCAGTATGCTGGCTGTCTGCCATCAGCTCCTCTCTGCTCTGGACTGTGAACACCCTCCTGGAAAGTAAATTGCATTTCTTAGGGATTCTTTTCCCCCATTAACACCAGCCATCCTACCTCTCAGACACAACTGCCATTCCCGAAAGCATATGTGGTGGTTAGCTTTCATTATCAACCCAGTGGAGGGTTCAGACATTTCAGGAGCTCATAGCTAATGTGACAGTTGAGTTAGGGCCAGGGCTGGTCCACATGGAAATGAACCATTCTGTGGGGAATAGTCCTGGCCTGTGACCAAAGTTAGGGGTATGAAAAGAGTTTGGTCTCAGGAGAGAGAGGGTGCCACAGCTGCAAGGGACAGAACTGTCCTGAGCCTCTTGAGTGCCAACTCCTAGGATCTCACACAAAACAATATAAAACAGAACAAAACAAAGAGAGCCCCTCTTCCTTCCTCAGGCTTCACTACCTCACTAAATGGCACCACCATCCACCCAGTCATTGTTTCCAAACCCTGCCTGTCAACTGTGGTTCCTCTTTGCTTTCGCTCCACATCCAGTCTACTGTTGCCTCAATGTCCAAATCCTATCTGGATCTGGCCAGCCCCTTGTCAGATTCATCATCTTAGAATAAAAACCAAACCCCTTCCCAGGGCCCACAGTGCCTTGTCCACCTCTCCTCGCTCACTTCTCTCCTCAACAAGCTCAGCTAGTTATGCCCCAGGCCCTTGGCCCACACTGCTCCTGCAGGCCAGGCATTCTTTCCTTGGATCTTGCCCTGTCTCTCCTCACCTGGTTTCAGCTCTAGGATCCTCTCTTCAAAGAGACTTTATTTATGATGGAAATTTTCAACAATAAAGAAAAGTAGCAAAAATTGTATAATAAACTTGACACAGCTTCATCTACTTCCAATAATTATCAACACTGTACAATCTGGTTATTGATGCCTTCACCATGGATTACTTTGAAGCAAATCCCAGCCATCACATCAGTGAAGTCACTGCAGTATGCATATTTTTGTTTCTCCAAAAGGAAATGGTATCTCTTAAGGACAGGATAGGTCCCCCATTGCTAAACTGTGTCTTTTCCCTTCCACTCTCTGTCCTCCCCTTGCTTCTCGTTGTCTCAGCGCTTTTCACTGTCTGCATTTATTTTGTTCCTTGTTAGTTATTTCAATGCCTGTCTCCCTCCAGTCCCTCAAAGGCAAGGCCTTGGGAACTGGGACTCAGCCTGCTCTTTGCATTCCAACCAGATCATTCTCGAGGCCTGGTGCACAGTAGGGGCTCAGAGGAAGGCAGAGAAGAGAAGTTGGTGTCTTTAGAAGTGTTAACTCTGCTTGCCAGGGGCTGGCAGAAAGGAAGAGATGGATGAATGGACCTGCCACTGACATTATTCTATTGTGATTTGCTCTCAGATAGAAAAGCGGTTACTGTAACGTCAAAATCTATAATTTGCCCTGGACATATACTTGATACCGAAGAACAGTAAGTACCCCAGGTCAGGGGTCAGATGGGCATTTTTGTGGGATGAACGTGGGCTGCCAAGCTATGGGCAGTCCGTGTCTAATTCAGGGAGGCCTCCAGGCATCCTCAACACCTGCACTTGTTGGTGGTCCCCAGAGGCACTCAAGGATTCCCTCATCCCTGGTTCTGCTGAGGAAGGTAGGATTCAGGAGATGATGTATGCTGTGATGGTACCTTTGTTCCAGACAGCCGTTCAGAGCTAAGTCAACATATTCTGTAAATAAAGAGTCAGATTGGTGACACCAAGCTGCCCCCCCACCCTGGAAACTTAGCCCATTTAGCCCGTGGCCACGAGGACATATGACCCCATGTAAGGCTCGCATGCCTGGTCAGTCTTCACTGAGAGGTTGACCTTGTAGTGCTTGGGGTGATCCCCCTTACCCATGTTGTATGCTCACTGGTGGACTCAATGCCTGATGGTCATAGTCATTGCAATAAACAAAACTATTGACTATGGCTGACCCAAGAGCAAGAAGTATGGCTATCCATACTGTTGATCACCATCTGCCTTTTCTATGCCTTAGGAAGGTTGTCGTCAAATACAGCATGGACGGGGGCAACAGCTTCTTTGGCAACATGGTTTTCGTCGGCTCCGACTGTGTGAGTGCCAAAGTAGGGCTACAGCCTCCCTCCTGTGTGGTCCAAAACCACTTCATGGAAGGAGCAGACACCAAGGGGGCAGAGGAGGGGAAGAATGTCCCAGGCAGTCCAAGCAAGTGGAAGCAAAGACAGGCAGCTGGGACAGCTTCTCACAGCCAGCTTGGGGCCCTCAGCTCATAATCGGCAAGCTGTCCCACATTCAGGCTTCTGAGGTGCCCTAGGAGGGCTTCCACAGAGGCCTTGCAGTGCAGCCACCTGTCGAGGCCCTGCAGAACGAAGTGTCATTGGAAGCACATGAAAGGGGACAATCAGAGCTCTGACCAGACTCTAGAAATGGTGCTGACCCTCAGACACCATCTGCCTTCAATCTTGGCACCTCCCCTGGCCCAGGTCTAGTGGTGGGGAGCTCGGGGCTCCATCCTGCATTCTAGCTGGGTAACTGGGAGTGGCAGGGGGCTGTGTGCTAGGAGCCAGAGTCCACGACCTCTGGGACACTGGGACACTCCAAATCCAGGTCCCGGACATAGGGCATCTGGAGGGTAGGACCGGCTGTGGCCCTGTGCAGTCAGGGTGTGTTTCCAGCATATGGATGTAGCTGCTGGTAGAGCTGAACCCACACATGCCCATCACTGGCCCCCAGCCCCAGCCTGCTTAGGGAACACCCCCTGTCATTTTGCAGAGGGCATCAGCCTCCCCTCTGCCTCTGCTACTTTCTCGTGCTCCTCGGCTATCCCTCTCTGCTAACTCTCTCTGACCTTGCTCTCCTGCAGTGGATGGGGAAGCAGCCAGGGCTGTGGGGAGGGCTTGGGACTCAGCTCAGGGACAGGCAGCTCAACTACAGGTGGGAAAGAAGCTGCTGCTCCCAGGTGCCCCCTCCTCAGAGCTCCACGTCACCTGGACCCCTGGCCCAGGGCAGCATGACATGGGCGGCAGAGAGCGTTAGGATGGAGAAGGTGGCTACCTGGCAGGAGGGATGACTGCGCCTAATGGCCACCATCCTAGTGTCCAGTCCCAGCCTGGGAGGGTTCCAGCAGTGCTGACAGTCCTCCGACTGCATCTTCCCTTGTGCGCGGATATGCACTCCTGGATCAGCAGACTCAACTCACCCATTTGCCCATCAGAGTCCCACCAACTACAGCCCACCCTCAGCAGATACATGTAGGAAAGACCTCAGGAGGAGCCACAGCACCATAGGCCCTGACCCTGCCTCTCCCTTCAGCTTCTTTGTCTCCTGGACACAGACCCTTACCCCTCTCCGTCCCCTGCCTCTGGGAAAGCAGACCACTTGGTTTAGGGCAGGGCTGTGCAGTGTGTCAGCCAAGGTGTGCAGTGAGGATTTGCTTTGCCCCACCACAGGTTTTCCACTCCCTTGTCAAATCTCTAGAACTGAGCCTCTGAGCAGGACTACTGGTGCGCTCAGTGGCCCAGGGGTCCACAGTGGCTCTCTGGATATTGTCCTTGTCCTCTAGTCCCTCAGCGCTCCCTGGAGGTGCTCCCATGGGAGCAGGTGGATATGGAGGTGTGGTGTGGGGTACCAGGGTATCCTCCCCTGAAGAGGTCACTCATGCCCACTCTGGTCACTGACATGTCTGGATTTTGCAGGGTGACCCATTAAGGCCCAAGGAACCGCCAAAGAAGACCACAACTCCCACGACGACCACACGGACGACCACGACGCCCACGACGACCACACAGACGACCACGACGCCCACGATGACCACACGGACGACCACGACGACCACACGGACCACCACGACGCCCACGATGACCACACGGACGACCACAAGGATGACAAAAACAACCACACAGACAACCACAACAACCACACGGACAACCACAACGCCCACGACGACCACACGGACGACTACAACGCCCACGACGACCACACGGACGACTACAACAACCACGACACAGATGACCACAGTGTCCACGGTTGTCACACAGGAGACAACTGAGACCACAGTTGTCATACCAGAGACCACAGCGCACGTGGTTGTCACAGAAAAGCCTATCCTTGACAACTCTTTCCTGTACCCAGTGCTCGTCCCAACCGTGCTCATTATCCCAGTGGTGATCTGCTGCATCTGTTGCTGCATGAATGTGAGTGAGCCCTGCCCCCACAGTCTGTGACATGGGCCCTCCCCAAAATACAAGGGATACGAGCCCATTCCTCCCCTCGATTCTGCCTGTGGGTAGGTTCCCATCAGCTCTCAGTTCTTCACATGAGCAATAGAAGCACAGCCTGTCTTCTATTCCCGGGCAGAGATTCAGCCTGTGTCTGAGGGATATCTTGCCTCATGCAGGTCTGGGAGGGGATAGGACATGCCATAGGAGACCGGGCCATAGGAGTGGCCTGTGAGCTGCCATGGCCGGTGGAGAGAAGCCACCTCAGGCCCCAGACACTAGGGAGGTCTCACAGCAGCCAGGCTTCTGGAGCACTCAGGGAGACCAAGCACCTGATGAGGCCTCTGGTGCTGAGGGAAAAAAGGCGGGCCCTGCAGGAGGCACTAAGGGCCCCAAGGGAGAATCCTGCTGGCTGGGAGGATTCCTGACCTCTGGGGCAGCTGAGTCTTGGATACCAGCAAAGATCTCTGCCCTCGTCCAGTGTGTCTGGCCTTCCTTCCTAAGCCATTACTAAGGGCCAGGGCATGCTGGCCACAGAGGGATTGGAATGGAGCTGCCACCAGCCTTGCCCTCAGGAGCTCACAGTCTGTTGTCTGGTCTGGATTGGTACTAGGGGGTGGAGGGGAAACTGTCACCTTCATAGGGTATGGCAAGCAGAGCCCTAGCAAAGGACAGACACTGGCCCCAGAGGAGGCAGGAGGGCAGATGCACTGGCTGCTAGGATTGCAGGGGCATGGGCCAGAGCTGGTGAAAGAAGAGGAGACGGCACATGTGGCAAAGGACAGAGCACAGCTACTGGACATAAGCAGGTCTCATTGCTGTGAGGACAGAAAGCAGGGGTGGGTGCTGCCATCCCGCAGAGGGGACCAGAGAGGGCTGCGGGGACTTGGGAGGTAAGGGAGAGTAACGGGTGAGTTCTCTCGTCTTCATGGGATGGAAGGGCAGCTGTAGAAAACTACCGGCTGGGGTGCCTCTGCCAGGGACCAGGCAGCCTAGTCTGGCTGTCTTCCAATGCACCCTCCAGGGAGGTCCAACCCCCCTTTGATAGCCCAGGACCCTGAAGCTCAGGGCAGTGCAGCTAGTTGGCCAAAGACCCATGGGGAGTGCGTTCATAGATTGACACCCTAAAGCCCACATTCTGTCTACCTGATGCTGAGCAGGGTCCCCTCCTGTCTGCATGATGGACCCAGCTCCCTCCATGCCCTCCAGCCTGTGTTCATGTCTCTTTAACATTCTAGACCAACAACGAGCCACGACCACCAGAGAAAATAGAAATGGTAAGTCATGATTTGGGTCCTGATGCGGTCAGGATACCCAATGCCCACACTGAACTTCACACAGAAGGGCTCCTGCTGCCTGTGGGAGATTTACACCCCCGCCACAGCACCTCCCAGCTACCTGGGCAGAGAGCTGGCAGAAAGAAGAGGCTAAGAAAGAGCCAGGGTAGGGCCTCGAAAGGATTTGGGCCTCATAACACCCTTCCCAAGTATGCAGCTCTGCTGATCCAAGGTCTTTGCCACCGAATTAGCAACTTGAGGTAGCCTGTTTCAGCAAGGGCTGTGCTGCTTATTAAAATAGAGGGACTTTCGGTCAATTTCCAAAGGACTGTTTGAGACACTCAGGTGAACTTTTATTTATTTTCTTTATTATTATGATATGTTAGTCGCCATACAGTACACCATTATCTTTTGATGTAGTGTTCCATGATTCATTGTTCGTGTATAACACACAGTGCTCCATGCAATACGTGCCCTCCTTAATACCCATCTCTGGGCTAGCCCATCCCCCACCCCCATCCCCTCTAAAACCCTCAGTTTGTTTCCCAGGGTCCATAGTCTCTCATGGTTCTTCCCCCCCCTTCATTTTTCCCTTCCTTCTCTTAATGATCCCCTTGTTATTCCTTAAGTTCCACAAATAAGTGAAACCATGTGATAATTGTCTTTCTCTGCTTGATTTGTTTCACTTAGCATAATACCCTCCAGTTCCAGCCATGCTGATGCAAATGTTGGGTAATCATCCTTTCTGATGGCTGAGTAATATTCCATTGTATATATGGACCACATGTTCTTTATATATATATATATATTCTTTTTTTGTTTTGTTTTGGTTTTTTTTTAATGTTTTTTTTATTATATTATGTTAGTCACCATACAGTACATCCCTGGTTTCTGATGTAAAGTTCGATGATTCATTAGTTGTGTATAACACCCAGTGCACCATGCAATACGTGCCCTCCTTACTACCCATCACCAGTCTATCCCATTCCCCCACCCCCTCCCCTCTGAAGCCCTCAGTTTGTTTCTCAGAGTCCATAGTCTCTCATGCTTCATTCCCCCTTCTGATTACCCCACTTTCTTTATCCCTTTCTTCCCCTACCTATCTTCCTAGTTCTTATGTTTCATAGATGAGAGAAATCATATGATAATTGTCTTTCTCTGCTTGACTTATTTCACTTAGCATTATCTCCTCCAGTGCCGTCCATGTTGCAGCAAATGTTGAGAACTCGTTCTTTCTGACAGCTGAGTAATATTCCACTGTACACATGTTCTTTATCCATTCGTCTTTTGAAGGTCATCTCGGCTCCTTCCACAGTTTAGCTATTGTGGACATTGCTGCTATGAAAATTGGGGTGCATATGGCCCTTCTTTTCACTACATCTGTACCTTTGGGGTAAACACCCAGTAGTGCAATGGCTGGGTCATAGGGTAGCTCAATTTTTAACTTTTTAAGGGACCTCCACACTGTTTTCCAAAGTGGCTGCACCAACTTGCATTCCCACCAACAGTGTAAGAGGGTTCCCCTTTATCCACATCCTCTCCAACATTTTTTGTTTCTTGCCTTGTCAATTTTTGCCATTCTAACTGGAGTAAGGTAGTATATCAATGTGGTTTTGATTTGAATTTCCCTGATGGCTAATGATTTTGAACACTTTTTCATGTGTCTGTTAGCCATTTGTAAGTCTTCATTGGAAAACTGTCTGTTCGTATCTTCTGCCCACTTTTTTATTTGATTATTTATTTTTTGGGTGTTGAGATTGAGAAGTTCTTTATAGATCTTGAATACTAGCCCTTTAGCTGAAGTGCATTTGCAAATGTCTTCTCCCATTCCGTGGGTTGCCTCTTTGTTTTGTTGATTGTTTCCTTTGCTCTGCGGAAGCTTTTTATCTTGAGGAAGTCCCAAAAGTTAATTTTTGCTTTTCTTTCCCTTGCCTTTGGAGATGTGTCATGAAAGAGGTTGCTGTGGCCGATGTTGAAGAGGTTACTGCTTATGTTCTCCTCTAGGATTTTGATGGATTCCTGTCTCACATCGAGGTCTTTCATCGATTTATAGTTTATCTTTGTGTATGGTATGAGAGAATGGTCCAGTTTCATTCTTCTGTATATAGCTGTCCAATTTTCCCAGCACCATTTATTGAAGAGACTGTCTTTTTTCCATTGGATGTTTTTTCATGCTTTTTCGAAGATTAGTTGACCATAAATTAGAGGGTTTATTTCTGGAGTCTCTATTCTGTTCCATTGATCTATATGTCTGTTTTTGTGCCAATACTATGCTGTCTTGGTAATCACATCTTTGTGGTATAGATTGAAATCAGGCAACATGATGGCTTCAGCTTTGTTTTTCTTTGTCAACATTTCCTTTAGAAAAGGAGCCTTATTTTCAAAATTTGGTCCTGTGGCCGGGATCTGATGTATGTTGGGCTGCATGTCATTGATCTCCATCCCGGTCCTCTGGCAGGGCCAGGGGATGGCTGGGGTTGGACTCTAGGGACTTGCGGGGCTGGGGAGGTTGGAGGGCGTCTTACCCGGCATTGAGCTGTGAGGCAGGCCCAGCCCAGATGAGCACAGAGAGCCAGGGTCAGGGGACGAGGCTGTAGATCCCCCAGGGTGGGGGCCCAAATCAGGTCCCAGAAGACGGAGTTATGTGGGGACATGGTGTCCTAAACAGGGGTACCTGAGCCTGAGAGCTGGTGGAAACAGGCCTCACTGCCTGGGCTGTACAGGGACTGGGTGTAGTGCCACCTGCTGAGAACGGATCTGCCAGGGTCAGGGGAGGCCAGCCCTGTCCCCGGCAAACGCTCCCACCTGGACAGCCCTCTTGTACGCTGCACAGCCCAAAACCGGATTCTCCACCAAGGCCAGCCCCAGGAGACCAAAGGGACAGGATAGTGTTTGTTGGCCTTTGGGGAAATGCCCTCTATGCAAATATATCGAGTTTGCTTGTTTTTCCATGGGGAAACTGTCACAGGACAGTGTGCTCCTCATTTGTCCTCAAAATCTCCTAGTGGTGCACTTTTGCTGAGAGGCAACTGACAGGTGCTGGTGCAGCACATGTCATATGTCTGTCCCCAAGAGCTGCCAGAAAGAAAAGTAAACTGTGCTTTCTCTTCCTAGGAGTCAGAGACCTGTATACACACATGCACCACAGTGATTGTCCCTTGTTGTTCGTACCAGGAAGACAACATGAGACGCCTAGAGGTAAGAAGAGCATTAGGGAGGGTTCTGTGACCTCCAGGCTAGGCTGAGGAAGAAAAGGGAGAAGCTGTTCAGGGCCCACGTGAACCGTGGCTTTCAGGGAGATGAACTTTATGGAAACTGACGTTGATCCCTTGGCACTCAAGAAAAGGCAGGGGCCATCCCAATCCCCCAGCCCAGGAGAGAACAAAAAGTGAGGGCTCCTGCCAACACCACCACCACGTGGGGCCCAGCACTAGGGTCTCTCCCGTCAACACGGGCCCAGGTTTGCAGAAGCTGGTAGCTGGGTACAGCTCACCAGTCCCGGGCTCTCTCAGAGCTTGACAGCAACTCCAGCAGTGGGTTCAGTTTCACCAGCCAGCAGGTGGATAAGGAAACACAAGCTCAATCAGAAGCTGGCTCCCTCGGGTCAGAAACTAAATTTTTTACAGGAGAATTCTGAGCAAGGTCTGTTCGCTATTAAAACTATCCAGAAATGCCAGTGGCTCCTGCGAGCCTTGTATGAGTCTGCTCAGCAGACTGAGGGACTGAGCTAACTACATTGTCCTTGGGGCCCAGTGGCATGGAGGGACCAGGGCGTCGTGGAGGAGGAGGCCTGAAGGAAATGTCCTTACCCCAGGACATGCTAGGCCTCACCCAGTGAGGGAGCACCCAACCCTGCAGGGGGTGTGAGGACAGGGATGGGGAGGCCCCAGGCAGCCCAGCATGAGGAAGACATGTTCCAGATTCCAAAGCAATCTGTTATGTACAGTGACACTCCTGCCCCAAAACACACAAGGCAACTAGGCCCCTGCCACAGGGACAGGCTGCAGTGCTACGTCAGTGTGTTCCTGGAGACAGAGATATCTGGGACCACCTCAAGCCACAGAGGACTCTACCCTTTGGAGGTGACTGCCATGCCTTAGAGCTTCCTCACGGCCACATCTGCTTTTCAGGGCAAACTGGATACCTTGTGTGACTTTGTTCAAAGCTGCAACCAGCTGCCATTGATGTGGTGTCAGCCTAGGGATGAGGTAAGCAGGGGCACGGGGATGCTCCCCATGGGCAAGGAGGCCGTTGCTCTTTGCCCTTGACAGTTGCACTCAGGGACTGTGGGTCAGAGATTGTGTCTAGGCATCTGCCAGAGAGGATGCCAAGACTTGGAGAAGTGGTGCTCATGACCCTCCCAGGGAGATCCTGGGTGTGGTGCCTGCATTTTCATGCATACCCTCTCCAGAACAACAGGAAACTTTCTTATGGGCAGTGTGACCCAGCACCTCCAAACTTAAGTCAAAGAATCTGTAGAGGCAGGCCAGCCCGAGAGTTTTCCTGGCCCCTACCCATCATCCGTCCCCACTGAGCTCCCCCCACCGGGGGTCTGCGGGCTGCCCCCATCCACTGAGACTCTTCTGCCAGGACTGGTGGAGGGCACGGTGACACCCCCATGGGGTTGGCCAACACTGACTGCTTTTACCAGGTAGCAGAGTTCCTCCTTATGTCATTGCCTGTGACAACGGGGAGAAGCCAGCTTGTTACAGGTGTCCTCCATGGAATTGAATAGTAGTGACAGCTCATTGTTGTAAGTTCCTCCTGTGGGCCACCTGCCAGTCTAAGAACTTTGCATATTTCACTATTTAATCCTGCCAGTAACTCTACCTGCAAGTACTACCAATATGCCCAATTTACCAAGGGGGGAGCTAAGGCTCAGAGAGGCCTAGTGACTTGCCCCATGTCACAAAGCCTGGGAGTGGCAGAGCTGGACTTGAACCCAGGGCCTGGCTCCCCTCTTCTCCCTGCCCTGCCCCCTGAAGGTCAGCATCATGATCTCATGACAGTTACCTCACAAACCACCACAGGGCTCAGACCTACGCCCACCAAGAGCATGCTCCTGGCTCACCTGACTTCCCGGTACTCAGACCCTTCGCTCAGACTGGCCCAGGTGCCTGGAGGACATTGTAGTCCCCAGTAGCTCTAGTGAGGGCTGCATTAGGCACTTCTTTGGATCAGGCAAGCATGGCTCTCCCTCGGGGGAAGATGAGCATTTCGGAGTCCTGCGCGGGCTTGAGGGGCTCAGGACACCGCTGTGGAGATACCCCTGATGCACGCTGACACCCAGCAGGGCCACTATCTTGTGTCAGAGGGGCCGCGGCTCCTCTGAGACTGGGCTCCCGACTTTAGGTCTGAACAGTGCTCTCAGTCCCAGCCATGCTCGCACAGAAGCCCCTTCTCCATCTGATTCTCCTGGAGCCTCTCCCTAGAACCACAGCCCCATGATGGTCACTTGAGCACCACACCAGGCCTGTGCCCCCAACCCACCCAGCAGTGATCACTCAGGGCAGAGGGACAGAGCAAGACATGGAGGGAGGCCTGAGATCAGATGGAGGACAAGGGAGGGATACCAGAAAGGGCCGACCTACCCGTCCAGGTGAGGGCAGGGTGCTGAGTCACCTTCCAAAATGGTCACTTTCCCAAGACCCCAGTTGGAGGGTGGCAGAATTCAGACTCACGCATTGTGGGGCACTTACAGCTGCCCACGGCTCTGCCAGACCCCTGCCATGCCGGCTCTAGGGTTGACCCAGTCCTCTCCGGAGCCAGGAGGGACACTGTCTGTGTGATGTCGATGGCTAAACACCATACGAGAGGTCAGGAAAGGAACAGAGGCCACCCAGAGAGCAAGATCGTCCCCCAGGGCTGTCTGAAGTCAATCCACTCCTTCTGAGCAGATCTGGGAGCCCATAATTAGGCCCTCTTGGAGTGAGGGAGCTTCCCACAGTCCCCTCTCATCTGAAACTGAGGGTCAAAGCCTGCCCAGGGCCACTAAGGCAATAGACACCTGGGCTGGAAGAGGCACTCCCTCTCCTGCCAGCACACATCATCTGTGGATGAGACCCTCATCTTATCGTGGCCTACGTCCCTGGGAGAACACGCACAACACTGCTGCGTGATGGCAGGGAATGGTGTGCACGATCTGAAGACTCAGCACAAACCCTAAACCCTGAACCCTGAACCCTGAACGGGGCTGTGCTCTGTGGGCTCAGTCTGCTCTTTCCTCCAGTGTTGTGAATGACTATGTGTTTCCTGTCAGTCCTCTGGTGGGTGAGGGTACTACTTTCCTGGGGCTGCTCTAACAGTGTCATAAACATAGCATGTGAAAACAACAGGTTTTCATTTCTAGAGTCCTCAGAGCTCTGGAGGCTGGAAGTGTGAAACAGATTTTCCTGAGCAGAAATCCATTTCTTGCCAGGACTACCCAGACCTGGACGGTCTGGCTAGAGACAATCCCTTTCCTGCCTTTTGCACTTCTAGAACTGCATTCCCAGGGTTCTCTGGCTCCTGGCCCCTTCCTCCATCTATATGCCAGCAGAGCAGCACCTTGAATCTCCCTCTGCTTCACCCATCCCGTCACCTTCTCTCCTGTGGGTAGGTCTCCCTCTTCCAGGAACCTGAGCTGGCCTGTGAGCCCATTCTGATAACCCAGGATAATCTCCTCATCTCAAGGTCCTTCATCACATCTCAAAGATCCTTTTCCAGTGTAACCCAAAACAGCCACAGGTCCCAAAGACCAGGACCTGGATATTTTGTCAGGGCCGTTATTCAAGTTAGCACAGCAAGCCAATGACCTAGAAGCTCCTTTGAGAGCAGGGACTGTCCTATCTGGCACTTTGCACTTCGTGTGGCACGTAATGAGCAGAAGGTCATGGGAACCTGGAGGTACAAGTGTGCATGGTGTGTGGGGGAGTGGAAGGACCACACTAAGGAAGGGCCACGCCCAGAGGCTTTACCCACTCAGTGTTCCTCGAGGTGTGGCTTCCTTGCTATGCCAGTAGGCTTGTTTGAATTAAAGCCAGACCCTGTGGTCTTAGAAGAACTGCTCCCTGGAGGGGAGCTGGGTATCTGGGAAAGGCCCACATGGTCTCCCTCCTCTCAGATGTGCTGCCTGCAGAAGATGCAGGCCCTTTCTTATCCACTCTCTGTATCTCCTGGAGCTAGAGGGGCCAGGGATGCTGTCAGATGGCCAGGGTGCAACACCGCCCCCCCCCCCCCCGGCTTATCTGAGCCATTCGGCTGGGAGTCCTCAGCTGATTTGCGGCTAATGGTAGGAGGGGATGACGGTAAACCAGGGGCAGATTTCACACTCCTGAAGCATCTATATTGTTCTCTTCCCAAGCCAAGAAGTTTGGGTTTACTGCTGCCTTCACAGCCCATCCCATCCAAGGGTGCCCCCAGCTGCCCTTGCCCTGGGGGCCCAGAATCTGGCCTCAGGGTTGTGGTGAGAACTCAACCCTTCAGCACACATTCACTGAAAGAACCTGGGCAAAGCAGTCAGGCTTTGTTCTCATTCCTGAGGCCCCCAGGCCAGGGGGAAGCAGATGAGTTCCAAACCAGAACAGAGGGAGTCCAGAGTCTCAACACTGGGGCTGCCTGGGGGAGGCAGGGTAGATTTCCAACACCTAAACTGAGTCTTGAAATAGCAGCCCAGCCTCGAGGCCAGCAACCAGGGAGAGGAAGGGTATCAAAAGGTCCTACCATGTTGGTCTTGATGGGCCGTGAGGCTGAACCCCCTTGAGCCAAGGACACCAAAGCTTTCTGGTTCCATCTCCAGTACCTTCTCGGTGACTTTCTCTCTCTTCTCTTCCTACCAGGGTCCCCTCTGCAGGCAGTTGCTCTGCCTTCCACCCAACCAGGGATGCTTCCCCTTCAATAGCAGCTGCTCAGGGTGCCAACAGCCCCCAACAATATACTCCAAGCCACCCTCCATGATGCTGCCATTGATGTCTCCCCAGGCACGCTGCAGAACTACTTTGTCACTCCCACCCCCATAGTCCAGCCTCTAAAGCCCCCAAAACCCAAGACTGGTAACAGCCCTGTGTGTACTGAATTGGCCATATAGAGAATCTTCACATATGGTCAAAAGAGTTAGAATTGTTGGTAATGAACAAGAGAGTTTGTTACCTGGTGAGCATCACTCCAGTGTCTGAGATGTATCCACAGTGTTCCTGCCAGGACAAAGCTTCCTGGTGTCTTATGGATGCAGACATGAATGTCTCCCACTCCCCACAGGTTGGTCTTCATCTGTCATGAAAGGCTTGTATGTATGGGGTGTAGGCCAAATTTCTTATTTGGATAAAGCCCAAAACGTCTTCGAAATATGAATACAACCTCTTTCCACACTCACTAACAGTTTTAATCTCTTGGGCAATTTAACTTAATATCCCAGCACTTTAGGGACACATCATTTGAAATTGGAAGAACAAAAATTAAAAGGAATTACCTCTATCAATTTTATTATTCAAATCTTAATTATAATAATGGGACCAACAGAAGGAGGAGAAAGGAAGGGAGCTAATATAATAATAATAATAATAATAATAAGGAGGAGGAGGAGAAGAATAGAGGAGACGGGGGTACTGAACTGGCTGGGGACCTCTGGCATGACCGAGCTCCCTGAGGGTCACCTCTCTCTCATGCATCAGCTCTGCTGGGCTAAGGTCACTCTGGCAAGTGCAAACAATGTCCAACAACACTCTGGGACACATCTCACTGGTGCACTCTGTCTGTGACATTGCCAGATGGAAGCCTCTCGAAGGGGAAAATGATGTGTGTCTGACGTGGCCGGTCCCCAGTGAACCTGTGCCAGCTCCTGATGCTCATCTCTTCCTGTCAAACGACTCACAGGCCCTTTCCCAGGGTCAACATCAGACTCTGGGTCATCCAGCTCCAAGCTTCATGCACCTGTCCTGTGATCCACCTCTCAGATGACCTGTGCAGATGCATGATGTCATCTCTGAGGTCACATCATGCCCTGGCCAGTGAGTTCTTGGTCAGGACACCACATGCATGGCTGCTTGGTGCTGCCTCGCTCCTTCATCCTTCCTGTGTGGACCTACCAACTCCCTTTGCAACTGGAGGATGGTTCTCTGCCAGACATTCAGGGAATCTATGTACCCCTTGTTCTCCTTGCTACCATGCAATATTAAGCGACCCTTGGCTGTTCCTCAATAGCCTCAATTCATTCTGAGCTCTCACTCCCTGACACGATCTGCTCATCCTCATCACTCTGTTGTGTGTGTCCTAAGAAGGGTTCTCTTGTCCTCCTTGGATCTTTTCAGTCTGAGCTTAGCAAGAAACTCCGTGAGCCACACAGACATCTTTCAGTACCACCTCGCGGTCTTCCTATTGAAAGGACCTGATTTCCATCCCAGACTCTCCAACATTTCTGAGCCCTTAGGTCATGGGATTATAAGTGATGATCTTTGAAACCTTCTGAATCTGAGCTCCCCAAGTGGACATGGTGTCTGATCATATCCATCCTTCCCTATCATACAAGATACTTCCCCCTCACACTCTCAACCTTCCTGAGCCACCAGTGAGGATTCCACTGACTAACACAAGAAGGGCTACATTCTTGGAGATGAAGCCTCACCTACCTCCCAGTGTTACAAACACATGTGTCTTTGTGTATTACCCATTTCCAGGGCACCGAGTGCAGACTGTGATCATTCTTTCACTTGGCCACAAACTATTCATACTATGACCAGGCCACCCCATATAAACATCAAGCTTTATATTACATAGAGGATAAGTGCATGGGCTCTCATATCAGATGCCTCGACCCAGCCCAACTCTGCTCTCACCAATCCTGTGACCATGGGCAAGGTGTTGATCCTCTCTCTGCCTGTTTTCTCATCTAAAAAAGGACCTTTCTAAAACAGGATGACCTTGGAGCCTACTTCATCAGGTGGTTGGTAAAGCTTAGATAGATTAAGGTATGTGAAGTGTTAAAGAGCCTGGCTCAATAAATGTTAAGTAGCATTAATTTATTCATTATTGTCACAGGAGTGCAAAAGTAAGAGTCAACCTCCTGGCTGCCTTTCCTCTACTCCTGCGCTCCCAGGAACCAGTGCACAATAGTGTTTAATGAGTGACCAAATGCCCTGTCTGTTTTCTTCCTTCCCCCTTCATTCACAAAAGAAAGAACTTTCAGTAAACAACTGGGTGACCTCCTTTCCCTGAGGTATCTGAAGGTACTCTCCAACCTCTGTCAGCTGGCCAGCCTCCAGCCTTTCCAAGCTGCATCTCACTCAGAAACTGGATCTTAGTCAGTGATACCATTTAGACCACCAGCTAGTATCCTCCTGTGTCTGACTTCCTCTTTAGCTAAAACAACCAAGAGCAGATAGTATCGCCTGTGCTCTAGTCCTTTGGTTTCCCTAGACCTGGGAGATGTTTCTCAGGCCATTCTGGCAGAGTCCAGAGGATAATTATCTATCCACCTCTTCTACATATGGATTGTGACATCCTGGGTCTTCCTGAACGGGAAATACACATGCATCCTCCCAGCCCTGGAATCCTGAGAAAATTAAAAACTGGAGAGCTATCCAGGCTTTCCTGGAGGCTGGCTGCTGATGCCATGGAGCTGGGAGAGAAGAGGTCTTCCCAGCCAAACCCCATAGGCTCTATGTCCAGCTCCGTCTATATCCCTTCAGCCGCAATGCCTGCTGCGTTCAAGCAAAACCAAATGAAGGATTCCCAGGATGCAGCCAGACACCAGGCCCATATCGCGGTCGGCTGGAGTCCTAACACAACTTGGCCATGTAGACCAATCCCAGTGGCGGCCTTCCGGGGAAAGTCCGTGCCTTGTATATCAAACCGCTCAGCCAGACTCCTCCTGATGCCAGTAATAGCATCATCTACCACAAAGGGGAGATACAGCCTACTAAAAGAAGGAAACGAAACTGAAAAGCATTGCAGCTCAACACAAAACCTTGAAAAAATCTTTTTATTGTGGTTATCTGTTTTAAAGAAAAGTTATCATTCCTGGATTTCTGAAAAAGAAATCTGCTAAGCAAAGCAGACATGATGGTTTTAAATCATTGGCAAAGCATCCCTTTCATCCCACCCCTCCAGAGTCCTGACACACTGGAAGTCAGCGGTACCATGACTTAAAACTCAATTTAACTCTTCAATGCAGAAAACAACCTCACGAATCAAAGCTCCATGCGTACACTTAAGAATTTGTCCAATGCTCTTTGGTTTAAAATGAAAAATTCTTTCAATAAACACACTGCAATCCTCTTCCATCATATTTCATTTTTGTTTGTGTGATTTAAGTAATGTCACCTTTGCTTTCCCATAACAACTGAAAAGTCAAATAAACTGAAATACCATTAAAAATCATAATAAACCAAAAGGTTAAATTATTTATTTAAAAAACCCTCTGTGATAGGTGGTAATTAATAGCTTTAAAAATAAACAAGTTTATATATATATAAACGTATGCATATATAAACATACATAAACATATATACATATATAAACACATAAACATACATATATAAACATATATAAACATACATATATATAAACATATATATGGTGTGTATGTATGTTTGAACATACAGCTGTATGTCATAAAAATATCATAAAACAATGAAATCACGTCTCCTACAAATTCACATTTTTAACAAGAAGCAAAACATTGCTTTACTATATACAATACTTCTACTTTATTTCCCCCAAATGAATCAGGTTTATTTTTCTAGATTTCTTCACTTAGTATGTGTCTAAGACAACCTTTGATACTAAGATGAGGATATTTTCAACTGTGGTCCCACCTAATGCACACCAAAACACTAATCTTAAATGCACAATAATTGCTATAAAATAATTGCTATAAAATGCCTGTCTGATTCAGCATAATTATGTAACTTAAATTCTGCACATCAGCACATCGGCAAGTGTCTATTTCAGAAATATACAGTTCATTTCGTATTTTAACTCTCACTGAATGGTTTCACATGCTAAGCCCTGACCTCTCTATTGTCTTCCCACAAGTAAGCTCTGAATTCCACCCCTTCCCTCCCTATCAACCTGGCCTTAACACTATTTCCAGGGAAGGATGGTGTGGGCCCCAATGTCCCCTAAAGGTTTCTGCATGATTGCTTCCTGCTGTGCTGTCTCTGCCTATTACTACAGGCAAATGCCAAGAAAACGATTCAACGATTCCACGATTCCATGATTGTTTTCTTCCAGCTCACCCTAAATCTCAGATATTTATAACTAGATCATTTATGTATTTTTTCCAAAACAGGCACTGAATGCCCAAATCTTTGGCTGTAATCTGTTGGAGATAGGATCTGGGACAGATGCACCATTATTACCCTAGCGCCCAGCACAAGCTCTGGCTGAGTGTAACAGAGCAACAGGGGATGAGAGGATGGGTGGAGAGATGGAATGACTGAAAAGAACTGCAGCCCTAAAAGTCATCCTAGGAGAAAAAAATCAAAAGACAGGATTCTTGGGGCAGGGTGGGGGTGGGGCGAAGGAGAAGACCAAGAGAGACAGAGTAGGAAAAAGAGAAGGGGTAGGACAGGGAAAATAGGTAATGAAGAAGAGACAGGCAAGAAAAAGTGAGACAGACGATGGAGAAAAACAGGAAGAGACAAGGAGACAAAAGACAGAGGCAGAAGGCAGGGACTGGGGGGCACGGGGAGAAAATAAAAGGGGGGCGAGATGAAGGAAGCTGGTGCCCAAGGGGATTAAAGAACCCGGCCATCAAGGGCAGGACTGCGCACTCTGCCCTGGGCAAAGGCCAGCAGAAGTGGGATGAACCGCGCCCCCCACGTCCACTCGCAGCCCGTCCCGGGGGCAGGACGGCGCGTCTCACCTCGGCTCCCCCGCTGCGCTGGCGGCCCCGACCGCTTCCAGGTCCGGTGGCACCACACACCAGTCGGAACCTGGCGCGCGAACCCCGGGGCCGGCCGGACCCCGCCCCCCCGGACTGCTCCCGCCTCCGGGGCGGGGCCTCGGGCAGCCCCCCTCCCACCCGCCCCTTCCGGGAGGGGCCTGCGAGTCAACGCGACCCGCCGAGAGGGGAGGTGGGTGCGAGCCACGCGCGCCGGGCTCCGCAAACGCCGGCCCGCCGCCAGCTGACGCGGCCTTTGCTCGGCGCCAGGCCGCGGCGGGGCTGAGGGGGAGCGTCCCGGCGCTGGCGCCACACCGAGCGAAAAGCTCCCGCGCCTTGGGAGGTGGCGCCTGGGCCACGCGGAGCCGCCCCGGCCGCTGCTCGCCCGCCCTCGACGCCACGGCTTCTCCTGGGGCCCGCGGGGATCGTCCCCGCGTCCGGGCAGGTCTTCCCCCTGCCGGCTGAGCCGCCACGGACACTGCACCTTTGTGGCGCCGCGAGAACCTCCCAAACTTCCGTGGAACTGTCCGTCTGCCTCGCTGCCTCCTCAGCGGGGAGATGGCAGCACTGCGCCAGACCACGGTGAGTTCCGTGACCTCGCAGAAAGCAAAGGTGTCAGGGAACCTAAGGCCCCACGGAGGGTGGCACGGACGAGGGTCCGAAGACGCGCCGGGCGGCGGGAGGGAATGGCTTCTGAGCGGGAGGCATTCATGACAGGGCTCGGATGAGCTCCTTGTGACAGGTGAGAAGAGATGGCAGAGGGTCTCAGGTCACCAGAATTGGTGCGATGGCAGCCAGATGTGAGGGCCCCATTGCTGGAGCACAGAGGGAGTGCAGAGCAGATTAGACTGAGGAAGGGAGGTCCTTGAGGGACCTAAAGGGAAACCAGCCCCTAGTCCCTGCTCCTTCCTGCCTCCAGTCACTCAGTCAAGGTCTGGATGCCCTTGGGGGGCAGGGGATGCAGGGACAGAAGGTGACAGGCTCTGTGCTTTTCCTCAGGTTTTGGAGCAGCTATTACACAAATAAGGTTGTAAAGAAAAAAAATTATGGTAAATCTGAGGGGGGAAAAGCTGGGTCAGAACATACATTAGAAGATCCGCAAAGCAAAACTTTTCTTTTGGGGAATATGGAAACGAGACATCAAATTCCTAACGTGAGCATTTATATAGCTGTAGTGAAAGAGAAGCTTGGAGGAAAATTTGTAGCCAAAAATGGTTATGTTGGGGGGAAAATGGTGAAAATAAATGAGTTAATAATTAACCTAAAATATTTGAAAAGGAATACTAAAATGAAACCCAAAGAAAATGAAAGGGAGAATATTTTAGAGAAAAAATAAATACAACAAAAAACACTAAAACAATAAAACAAAGCCAAAAGTTATTTGAAAAGATTATTAATATAGATAATATGCTAATGAAATTGATTATAAAACAAGACAGTGCTTCCCAATGTTTATTATTATTATTTTACCTCCCCCAGAAGCTTTTTAAAGTTTTTTCCTTCACAGACCCCCATGAAATTTTAATACCAAGAATTTACTGTATATTTCTTTATGTACTGTGCTTTATAATTAAAAGTCAAAAGACTAATTTTCACCCCCTTGGGGCAATATGCTCCCTGTTGTGAATGCAATAAATAAGGAAAGACACAAGTAATACTAGCAAGTCAAAAGATATAACTACAGATAGAGCAGAAATATAAAACTCAAACATATTCTGAACAACTTTATACCAATATATGGAAACAAATGTCCAAATTCCTAGAAAAAAGGGTACCTAAATGACTGATAAAAGAAATACAAGCACAAAATAATCCAGTGTGTTCGCCTGCTCAGACTGCCATAACAAAGCACCACAAAAAAGTTCCTCCCCTTATGACACCAGACCTATAAGATGAGAGCCACATTCTTATGACCTCCTTTAACCTGACTCACCTCCTTGTGGTATAGAGTATAACCAAAGACAGTCACATTAAATGTTAGAGCTTCATAATATGAATTGAGGTTGGGGGGCACAATTTCTGTCCATAATGTTCCGGAAACATTAAATAAATGATATCAGTAGTTTAAAAAATTCTCACAAAGGAAACACCAGGCACAGATGATATTATAGCACATATACACAGAGCAGATTGTTGGGATCACATTGAAAGTATTTCCAAGATCTTGGAAGGAAAGTAAAAACATGCTAAGCACATTTTCTGAGGCTATTATTACTTAATAAACCAGTTACGGACAGCACAAGGATAAGAAATTACAGATCAGCCTCACTCATGTTCATAGATGAAAAAAAAAATTCTAAACGAATAGTAAACTCAATCCAGCAGTGTTTACAAAAATTATCATGGCCAAGTTGGGTTTATTTATAAAATATTAAAATTGGTGTTACATACATTAATGTAATTAATCATATTAATAAATTACTGGAGAAAAATTAAATTCATCACAAAATATAAAGAAAAAGAATTTAGATAAAATTCAGCACTCATTCAGGATTTCTGGCAAACTAAGAAGAGTAGTGAAACTGGCTAATTTGTTAGAAGATGTCCAGCAAAAGAAGTATTCCTTCTAAAATCAAGAATGCCTCTATCACAGCTTCCAGTCAACATGTCATTGGAGAACTAGTCAGCACAGTGTTTTTTGGGTTTTGTTTTTTATAGAAACCCAAATGGCTCTGCAGATATATTTTATTTTTTTAAATTTTTTTATTACGTTATGTTAGTCACCATACAGTACATCATTAGTCTTTGATGTAGTGTTCCATGATTCGTTGTTTGTGTATAACACCCAGGGCTCCATGCAATATGCTCTACAGATATATGTGAGAATAAAGGGTTTAGCAATTTAGGTGAACAATCAATAAATTAATAAATGTGTCCACAACACCAATTAACAGTTTAAAAACTTTATTTTTTAAAATGCCATTTATAATAGCAGCTATATATATATATGTATGTAAATATATGTGTATATATGCATGTATGTAAGCACACATGTATATGTATATATACAGTATAGGAAAGGCATGTGACAAAACAGTTTAAGATCTTCGTAGGGAACTTTATATGAAAGGCATTAAAAAAGACCAAACAAATAGAGACATTGCCATAGGTGAGGCTGGACGGCAATGTCAAATCCTTTCAAATGTATCTATATATTTAATGTTATTGTAATTAAATATTAAGAGGGTTTGGGGGAGTGCAGAATCGATGAGCTGATTCTAAAATTTACATGAAAGAACAAGTGGCTATAAGAAAAATAAGGTGGATGATTTATCCTGCCCCTGCTAGGGCTTGATGTAGAACTCTGTATGTTAGATTAGTAACGGATGCCCTGTGTGTATCAGATTTGGCTGGCCTGTCTTCTGATAACACCCTTCCCCCCAATCTGATCAGCTTAAAAGCACAAACTTTATTTTCCACCCATATTTCTCACTCTCCCACATATACGTATCCACCTCAGGTTCCCAGGAGGGCACCGTACAACACAGTTGCTCAGGGACCAGGCTCTTGGGTCCACCTGAATCATACCTACATTCTTAATGTTTCTGTCCAGAAGTGGCACGTGTACTTCTGTTAACATTTCACCAGTGGAATCAAGTCCAAGCCTGCCATGAACGCAGTAAGGAAGCACAATCCTTCCCTACAAGAGGAAAGCACAGCAAGGAAAAGTAATACAGTGGTCCACACTATAATAATTAAGACAGTATGGTATTGACACTATCAGTATAAACCAACAGATGGGTAAATGGAATGGGTAAGAGAGCACAAAACCACATCCACACCTACATGGGACTTGCAGTACATCAGAGGCGACACGCAAATCATTCAGAAGATGGAATAGTCAACAAATGGAAAAGGATGATACTGAGACATATGTATGGGAAAACATGAAGCTAGATCCCTGGCACAAATCATACTTACTAATAATTAATTACAGTTGGATCAAAAACTTCAATGTGAAATAAAATCTTTAAAACTTTTAAGATAAAGTGTGTCTCACCTTAACGGAAGAAAATTACTTAATGAAAATACAAAATCCTGCAAATCTTAAAAGTGAAAAACAAGCCAGAGGCCAAAAGAAAATACTTGCAACAATTGATAAAGGATTAGTATCCAAAATGTATAAGGAATGCTAAGGAATCGATATGAAAAGCATGAACACCTGAATCGGAGAATGGAAACAGGTAAGAACAAGCACTTCACAAAGAAAGAAAAATGAATGCCCCAAAATCTCTTGAACAGAAAATCAATTCCATCAGAAATTATGGAAATGCAAATTCAGACCATGATGAGCTGTCTAATCAATAGAGAAGTATGCAAAAGTGTGACAATACCAAGTGCCATGAAGGATGTGAAACAAAGCTACTATGCTAATGACAGATGCATACCAATCTTATCAATTCCAAAATATCATTTAAGATATTCCATGGTTTTAAATACCATGCCAAAAAGGAAAACAAAAACCGCCTTTTTATCACTTGTAATTTTTATCACTTGTAATTTTTATGTAATAAGCATTGAAAGATCTATTTTAAACTTAGAAGGATTATTAGTATATATCACTCTTGTTTTGGGCATAAAAAATGAAGAGAATAAAATCAGCGAATTTCTAAATGCTTTTTACATTGCATACTGACTTTTTGCAATCACTTTTGACCCAGAGTTGTCCACGCCTGTGTTTTTCCATGAAGCACAGGCAAGCCATCCCCACTCAGCCCTCTCTGCATTTCTGATCCACAGAACCTGTGCACATAGGAAATGGTTCTCTTGTATGTCTCTACACTTGGGTGGTTTGTTACACAGCAGTACCTAACCGGAATGTCCCTCATTCACAAAGGACTTTGGAATGCTTGCACAAACCTTCTAGACCTTCTAGATCCTTCCATGTCCATGGGTGACTTCAGTGTTCATACCAGTGATCATTACTATACTCTAGTTTCATAGTTCCTGGACCTCCTCACCCCCTGGGATGTCCTCATCTAAGCCACCTCAGCTTCCTGCTTTGAGTTATAAAAAGGCAGGGTCTTGACGATTTTAATAGCCACCTGGAGGGTTTGGGATAAGGGACAAATGGTGGCCTCATCTTACCCCTCATACAAAGATCCCATGACTCCCACCTGGGGTTGTCAACAGGCAGAACAGTGAGCAGAGCTGCAGGTCACAAAGTCACCATGCCAACCCTCCTGTCCCTCATAAGGGACATCACAGGGATTTCTGCCTCTGTGGGTCAGGGGAAGGGCCACTCAGGTAGTGGGGTCATCGCCCCAGAGCCAGGCACTTGCCTCTTCTGCCCAAGGGCAGGTACCAGGTGGAGGCTCTCAGAGCACCTTAGGGAAAGAGCTGGAGGGAGCAAAGCCCCAGGGCACGGGGATTAGGGGGAGAGAGTGGATGAGGCAGAGGCCTGTGGTGGCTGGGCATGGCCAGCACTAATCCCACCCCTGCCCCAGGAGAGAGTGGGGCCTCAGGGGTGGCTAAGAAAATAGGGAGCAGCAGCGTCTGGGTCCCAGGCCCTGCACTCTCTCTACTCCTGCTCCTGTTGCTGCCACCTCCACTGCTGAGCACAGGGAGTTCCCTGCACAGCCTCCCAGTCTGGAGAACTTTCTACCAGGGCACCAGGCACCACAGGAGCAAGACAGGGAGGCTGCAAACCTGCGAGGGTGCCTTTGATCTCTACTTTATCCTGGACACGTAAGCAGCCCTCCCTCCCTGACCCAGGTACCCCTCAGGGCACTTCTGACCCCAAGGTCACTACTGGCATGAGGGGGTTCAGGGAGACTCCAGCCTCTGGGAAAGGGGAGGTGGTAACATTCTTGACAGACCCAAGATACAACCTACTTTGATCCTCTTGTTCCTGAGGTAGAAGGAATGCCCCAAGAATTTGTTCCCTGAGACTTTCCTTTTAGAAAGGAAAAAAGGCCACCATAGGGTTTCTGGGTGGCTGTCAGTCCTTCCACCAGCATGGCCTGGTTCTGTAACCTGCATGTCCCTTAAACAGCTTGAGGGGCAGGTGATTGCTAGAAGCTCTTTCTTAGCAGTGTTAGACGCTCTCTATGAGTTTTGAGTTTTGTCTGTTCTGGTTTTTACCCAAATGAGTTCTGTTTTTACAGGGCCACAGAGATTGCCATGTTGTTCCCATTGGGCATTCTTATAGTAGCACTAATTGGAAAGTTCTTTGCTTTCCTGCCGCTAAGTGTTTTTGCTTCTTTCTTTGACAACTTAGAGACCATTTTACAGTTTGTGTGCACTTTCGGAACAGTTTGGTCTGACCGGGATTTGTCCTAGGAAGCTGAGCTGTGCATTAGGCACTTTGTGGCCCTCAAGAAGGAAGGGGGGGTGTATCTTCATGCTTGGAGAGATTGAAAACATTGCCTTGGGTCCATTTTCAACTTCTCTAGTGGGTTGAGAATGAACTTTACTTAATCAGTGGTAACAGTAGCATGACTGTCGATAAAGTGTTAAGTACTTTTTGATTTCCAGAGCCCATTTGCTGCACTTTTGTCACCCTCAAAATCATCCTGGGGGGGGAAGAAAGCATGCTAGGATGTAGAGTAGGGAAGGCATTTGTATTTGTGATCTCCTAGAAAGGGGGCAGCAAAGGAGGTTTGATGTAGTAGCTTCCTGTGTGCCCTGATTACAGCATCTCAGGCTGTACTGTCTCTGATTCCTTCTGTTCTCCATGAAGGCTACTGATTGGGAAGATGTGTACCCAGTCCACTAGCATTTAAGGAAAGCCAGCAGAGCTGGGAGCCACCATGCCCACTGAATAAATCCCTTCTCACTGTCCCATGGAGGGACTTCTGAATTGCCTTGAGCAGGTCGTGCTTCACTGGTACTTGACATAGCCCAGAGGGATGGTGATTTATCACTTGGGCATTGGGGTTGGAGGTAGATGGGAATTGTGAGGAAATGAAAGCCCCTTTGGGTCAGTCTTTGCAGAGAATGGCAATGAGTCCAAAGGACCCCCTCCGGTGCCATCCTGTTACAGTGCCCCTGTCCACACCCCTCTTTCTACTATTAGGCCCAGTGTGGGCACAGTCTAACCCTGCATTAGATGAGAAGAGCTGTTGGCACAGGTAGAACATGAAACAATATTAATTGAGCACTAATTGTGTGCCAGGCAATGTGTTGACCACTTTAGGCCTCCTCCTTGGAGAAGCAGGATCTATTTTCCTATTTTAGGGTGATGCAACAGAGTCCGGAGAGTCAAGTGATTTTCTCAATGTCAGTTAAGCTAGTTTGCTGCACAACATTAAATAATAATGATTTGGGAGCAAAGAAGGTGTGAGGTGGGGGCATGAGAAGGTACTATTCCAAAGAGGTGGTCAGGAAAGGCAGGGCTGACAGACAGGACTGTGAGGAGGTTGGGGCGGGGGCAGTGTTTTTCAGCAGAGCAGGTGTGTGATTGGAACCCGTCTAAAAGGATCATAGTTGGGGAACACAAAGACAGAGACCAGTGAGGGGCTCGTGCAGAGGTAAACGGATGACATGACAGTGGTATAGACCAATAAGGTAGGGGTGGTAATAATGAGTGGCCAGATTCTACATCTAATTTGACGCTAGAGGTCACAGGAATCCAGACAGTTTGGATGAGGGAGACGAGGAATGGCCCTAGAGTGGAGGCAAGAGTAAGGTAGGAAAACAGCTTCATCACTGAATCTTCCTCACAATTGTAGATAAATGTTATTATCCCTCTGGTGATGTTATTGGGTGCTCAAGTGAATGTTCTGGGTGGCCCTCACAGCTAGAGACACAACAGTTGTCTGTGCAGGAGCCATTGTGTTGATTTCTATGAAGTTTATATCAAATTATCCAACTCAGTTTGCAGGGCTTTGGGAAAAGGGCAGTTTTTATTCTTGGTAATTCTAAATCAGAAGGGCAGAAGAAAATTGAAATCACTAGTTTGGAGAGTAGACAGATATTGGAGAAAAACAGAACACTTTAGAATCCATTCCATTTTACAAGTGGATAACAACACTCAAAGACAGTAAACAGGTCTAGACTCTGATGTCCATCAGGGTGTGTTATAGTTTCTACTGAAAATACTTTTTATCTCTACAGTTACTCCAATTTCTACCAGAAACTATCATAGTAAGGCTAATCTGTTTGTAAACCATGTCTAGTCTTACTAAACCGGGTCTGGTTATTTGCCTAAGTGGAGCAAGAATAGTGATTTTATGTATAATCTCAAATATGACATACCAGTTAAAGCTTTGGTGATATGTAAGGGGATTTATTGTCTTTATAAAGTCCATGTTGTTTTCTTAAAACTGGTAATAACTTAGATTAGATTTTAAAAAGCTTTGTTAGGCTAAGAAGCCAGACTAAGCAGTTGCCCAATTTTGTCCTGTAACAAGGAGAACAAATTTTCATTGAACTTATGCAAATACCTATATCGTCATGTAAAATAAGAATACTCAAGAATTTCTGGATAAAGAGGGATCAGTAGAAAAAGATAAATACAGTTGACCTTTGAACAACAGGGGTTTCAACTACATAGGTCCATTTATACATGAATTTTTTTTAGTAGATACTGGAGATTAGTAGAAAGAGACGCTACATGTCTCTTCATCTGCATCCAAAGTTAGCAAAGCTCGATTCTGGAATGACACCCACTCCTTCCTTCCTTCCTTGGTTTTGGTTTTGGTTTTTTTTTTATTTTAATTTAATTAGCCAACATATAGTACATCATTAGTTTTTGATGTAGTGTTCAATGATTCATTATTTACGTGTAACACCCAGTGCTCATCACATCACGTGCCCTCTTTATGGAGCTCACAGAGCTCCAGTGGCAAAATCGGTTAGCTGGTGGTACTTAATAGCACTCCTTGGTTTCTACCCAGGAATATGGGAGCCCTCCTTCCAAGCAAAGTCTGGGAGAAGACAGAGCACTTTTAATCATCTCTCTAGGTCCCTTGCTCCACCTGACCCCCTTATGTGGTTCTTTTTTTTAATAATAATATTTTTTATTATATTATGTTGGTCACCATACAGTACATCCCTAGTTTTTGATGTAAAGTTCCATGATTCATTACTTGCACATAACACCCAGTGCACCATGCAATACGTGCCCTCCTTAATACCCACCACCAGCCCATCCCATTCCCCCCCCCTTCAAAGCCCTCAGGTTGTTTCCCAGAGTCCATAGTCTCTTTTGGTTCATTCCCCCTTCTGTTTACCCCCCCTTTCTTCTTCCCTTTCTTCTCCTACCGATCTTCCTACTTCTTATGTTCCATAAATGAGTGAAACTATATGATAATTGTCTTTCTCTGCTTGACTTATTTCACTTAGCATTATCTCTTCCAGTCCTATCCATGTTGCAGCAAATGTTGAGAAATTGTTCTTTTTGATGGCTGAGTAATATTCCAGTGTATATATGGACCACATCTTCTTAATCCAGTCATCTGTTGAAGGGCATCTCAGTTCCTTCCATGATTTAGCTATTGTGGACAATGCTGCTATGAACATTGGGGTGCATATGGCCCTTCTCTTCACTACGTCTGTATCTTTGGGGTAAATACCCAGTAGTGCAATGGCTGGATCATAGGGTAGCTTAATTTTTAACTTTTTAAGAGACCTCCACACTATTATCCACAGTGGCTGTACCAACTTGCATTCCCACCAACCATGTAGGAGGGATCCCCTTTCTCCACATCCTCTCCAACAATTGTTGTTTCCTACCTTGTCCATTTTTGCCATTCTAACTGGTGTAAGGTGGTATCTCAGTGTGGTTTTGATTTGAATTTTCCTGATGGCTAATGATTTTGAACATTTTTTCATGTGTCTGTTAGCCATTTGTATGTCTTCATTGGAAAAGTGTCTGTTCATATCTTCTGCCCATTTTATGATTTGTTTATTTGTTTCTTGTGTATTGAGTAAACTCCAAATGGATGAAAGACCTAGATGTGAGACAGGAATCCATCAAAATCCTAGAGGAGAACATAGGCAGCAACCTCTACGACATCGGCCACAGCAACTTTTTTCATGACACATCTCCAAAGGCAAAAGAAACAAAAGAAAAAATGAACTTGTGGGACTTCATCAAGATAAAAGGCTTCTGCACAGCCAAGGAAACAGTCAGAAAAACTAAGAGGCAGCCCACGGAATGGGAGAAGATATTTGCAAATGACACTACAGATAAAAGACTGGTATCCAAGAGCTACAAAGAACTTCTCAAACCCCTTATGTGGTTCTAATGCAGTTCATACTTGCAGGAAATTCTGACAAGCCTTAAGCCTTCAGTTTCCTGGTGATATTATTTACCCTGCTCAGAGAGTTTTCAGCACCATGGACAGCCCCCTCTTGCTGTCTGCTCTGAGGTCCAGACTTCTGCCTCGTACTATCCTGCCCCCGGTGTTCTCTTACAGCCCCATCCCAGTGGTCCTTATTCTTTGGTCCTTGGCCAACTCTGGCCAGTGACTGGACTCACCACTTTGGCAAGAATCCCTCCCCACAACTGGTTTCTTTATGCCTCTCAGTTCGGGACGTCAATGATCTGAGCTTCACATAGGTCCTGGAGTGAGGAGTGCCAGGAACAGACCAGAACCCTGCTATTCCAGCCTTTCCTGCATCTTTCCTCCACCTTCCCTTCACTTCTAGTCATTTGGCAACTTCTATCTTACTTTTAAATCACAGTGTAAAACAAAATTGAATTTTGAGGAGAGGCAAAAGTTATATGTGAATTTTCAACTGTGCAGGGGGTTGGCAATCCTAACACCCATGTTATACAAAGTTCAGGGTATTCCATTTTTGTTGTAAAAAGTTTGCTTTACCAAATTACTATTTTATAGATGGGTTAAAAGAAAGGAGAAAAGGGGCTTCTTAACTCTGGAAAACAAAAAAAGTAGATGAAACAGCAATGTTTCAAAGTCATTTAAAATTATAATCATCCTTATCAGTTCTTTTGGTCCCATGTACTTAATTCTTGTTAACAGTTTCATGAATCTATCAGTTTCTCCGTTAGAGTTCAAACAATTCTTGTAGTATGGCCAGCTCAAGATATGATCTTAAAGTTATCAGAAACCTGTACTTGTCAGTCCCTTTTATGAATTTCTTTGAAGAGGAAGCACTTTTGCAAAAGCATCAGAGTAAAACAATAACTGTAAATGTCAAAAGACTTAAAAGTAGCCAATGTGAAAGTTTTTATGAGAGTCCGTTACAATGAAATTGACAAGAAAATTTTATTTTTTCTGACATACATTTTAAGATAATAATTAGAATTATGACTGATAACATTAAACCAAGACATATCAGATTTCTAGGAATTTCATACAATTTCTGGAACACATATCAGTAACATATAGCCATACAAATATAACCTAAAGAAGGTTTAGCATCACTTATTATTTGACAATGTTTCCCATGTAATTTTTGACATGTTAAATTAACCTAATTAGTCTAACATGTCTCTTTTATAAGGAGAGAGAAAAATCTTTTGAGATGTTCCAGGGACCTTCTTAAATATTCCAAAGTTATTTAAGATTAAAAAAGACTTCTTTTAGAATTTTTATGGGAAGTTTATAAAAAATATCAAAAGGTGATCTGGGTTATCTATTCAAGTAAAGTGACAAAGATTTCTAAGGCAAACTAAAAAAGTTACATAGTTATTAAAAAAAAAAAAGCTTAGCTCTCTTAATAGAGAAGACTCAGTAATCAAAGACCTGATAATGACAACATGAAGCACAAGAAATTATTTTGGTAAGACAAAATATATTTGCTTTCAAGATAGATTACAGGGGTAAAGAACAACTTTTCATAATCTCTTATTAAGAGCACACCAATAGTGTAAGAAAACGTTTTCTGTTCAACAAAAGAAAGAGGATTACATTTTAATTTTATATAGGTATACCATTGACATTAAAGCTTATTTTTAAAACCCTTATAATAAATTCATTCATTTTTCACCAGCTTGACCAAGTAAGATTTTCTTTTGCTTTCTGCTTTCTATTTCCATTTGGTTTTTATCTCCTATTCCTCTTTTTTTTTTCATTCTAAAATGACCGTTCTCTTCAGAATGAAATTACTCTCTTTTCCATTAACAAAATTTCATTTTCATACCTCATACCTTTTCCTACCAAAATTACGTTGTGTTCTCCCTGTAGAGTCATTTCTCTTATTATTTCTGATAGTTTTAATTGCATATATTGATTTAAATTATTTGCCCTTGGAAACCTTAATTATGTGGAAAACTAAAAGGTGAGCTATTATGGACTGTTATATCAGCTTTCTGAAGATTGGCAAATTTATGAATACATTTCATCATTTCTGGAAGTATATTCTTCCTCATTGTAAATTTTTCAGTGTGGCATAAGACATGTTTATTAACAAACCCAAGTAGCTTTAGTTCCTCTGTAATAAGAAGCCCAATGTAGATAAACCTAGGTTGAGTAATTAGTATTTCCATATTTATCTTACTTGGAAGTTGTTTGGAAAAGGCAGTCTCATGTGTGCAGTCTTTTATACCCATTCAACCACATAAAAATAAACCTTGAGCCTAGAACATGTTTTTATAAAGAGGCAAAGAGCCCATCATACAGCTGGTCAGACTTATCACTTTGAGTAAGGGTATATGGCTCCTTGTTTAACTTTCAGAATATTCTTTTGTCTCTTTTTAAAGGATATACATCATATGGTACCTGGCCAATCCACTGTTACACCTATCTTCTGTGGAAAGAGGCAAGGTTCCTTCCACTGTGGCAGGAGCAGTGTGCTTAGGCCAAATGCCCTGCCTCAGCCACTAGGAGATACCCACTGGGCATGGGGACTAATGCCCACTAGTGAAGCTGATCCTGTTCTGTCTCTTTATGTTAGTAAAGTATTGTTCCATCCAGTGCTTGATTATTGTGTTTTCCTTGGTGATACCATTCCAATACTATACCATGATGCACTGATCAGAAGAGTTAGAGTTCTCTCCTGGGATTGGTAGCTAGTACTCTGTACTCTCTTAGGATTGGTTAAAAAAAAGAGATGAGTGGGCTTTGAATCACTTCTATAGAACCTTCCTGTCCTTATAAAGACTCAATTTGTAAGATGAGTACCACTGTTTTTATTACTGAAAAACTGGATTGCAGTCTGAATGATATCAAAGGGTTGACCCACCCTCTAAGTATACTATCTTCAATTTGTTTTTTTTAAATATATCAGGGAGATTTTCTTCACATCTTTATTCATATTTGTTATCACTGGTCTTTCTGATGGTAACCATTTTAACAGATGTGAGGTGATATCTCATTGTGGTTTTGTTTTGAATTTCCCTAATTATTAGTGATGCTGAGCACCTCATCCTGTTATTCTTGGCCATTTGAATATTTTCTTTGGAAAAAAATGTCTCTTCGGGTATTTTTACCCATTTTTAAATTGGATTGCTTGATTTTTGCCTCCTAGCATATTTAAAATAGTTGTTTTAAGTCTTTGTCTAGTAAGTATGAGGTCTTGGCTTTCTTGGAGATGATTTCTGTAAATTTACTTAGTTGCTCTGAATGAACAATGTTCTGCTGTTTCTTTGTATGTTTTGTGACTTTTCTTTGTTGAAAATTGAGGTTTTGATTATTAATTTGTAACTTTTGGACATGTGAGTATCTTTGGAAAATTATCTCTTTAGGCCCTACACCCATTTTTAAATTGGATTATTTGGTTTTTTGTGATTGACTTTATGAGTTCCTTATGTACTTTGTATATTAACCCTTTAGCAGATATGTCATTTGCAAATATTTTCTCCCATTCTGTAGGTCATCTTTTCATTTTCTGATCTTTTTTTTTCCATGCAAAGCCTTTTTATTTTGATGTAGTCCCACTTGTTTATTTTTGCTTTTGATGCTTATCTTTAGATGTCATAACTAAAAAATTATTCCCAAGACTAAAGTCAAGAAACGTTTTTCCTATGTTTCCTTCTAGGAATTTTATTTTTTTTAGAGCTTACATTTAAGTCTTTACTCCATTTCGAGTTAATTTTTGTAACTGATATAAGGGTCTAGTTTCATTTTTTTATTTAGAATATCCAATTTTCTCAGAACCGTTTATTAAAAAGATAGTCTTTTCTGCATTGAATATTCTTGGCTTCCTTGTTGAATATTAACTAACCATATGTGCATGGGTTTCTCAGATTCTTGATTTTATCCCATTGGTCAATGTGTCTGTTTTTGTGCCAGTACCCTGCTGTTTTTACTACTCTAGCTTTGTGATATAGCTTGAAATCAGTAACTGGGATGCCTCCAGCTTTAGTTTCTTTCTCAGGATTGCTTTGGCCATCTGGGATCTTTTGTGGTTCCATACACAGTCTAGAATTGTTTTTTCAATATATGTGAAAAATGCTACTGGAATCTTAATAAGGATCACATTGAATTTTAAAGGCTTTGGGTTATTTGGATATTTATATTGTTAAAATATAAATTCTTCCATTAAATGCACAGGATTTCTTTACCTTTATTTGTGTTTTCTTCACTTTCTTTCATCAATGTCTTCTAATTTTAAGTGTAAAGATCTTTCACCTTTGTTAAATTTATTCTTAGTATTAATTGTTGATGCTATTGTAAGTAGGACTGTTTTCCTTTTTTTTTTTTTCAGATAATTCATTGTGTATGTATTAGAAATGCTTCTGGTTTTTGTATGTTGATTTTATATCCTGCCAATTTTCTGAATTTGTTGATTGGCTCTCAGAGTTTGTGTGTGTGTGTGTGTGTGTCTGTGTGTCTGTGTGTGTGTAGTCTTCAGGATTTTCTAGATATAAAATATGTCATCTGCAAATAGAGCCAATTTTATTTCTTCCTGTTTAATTCTGTTGCCTTTTATTTCTTTCTCCTTCCTGGCTACAATTTTCAGTACTCTACCGAATAGGAGTAATGAGAGTAAACATCTTTATCTTGTTCCTTATCTTCAAAGAATTTCTTTCAAACTTTTACCATTGAGTATGATGTTACTTGTGGACTCTCATACATGGCCTTTATTATATTAGGCATATTATTTTTATATACCTAATTTCTTTTTTTTATTACAATAATATTTTTTATTATATTATGTTAGTCACCATACAGTACATCCCTGGTTTTTGATGTAAAGTTTGATGATTCATTAGTTGCATATAACACCCAGTGCACCATGCAATACGTGCCCTCCTTACTACCCATCACCAGCCTATCCCATTCTCCCACCCCCCTCCCCTCTGAAGCCCTCAGTTTGCTTGAGTGTTTTTATCATAAATGGATGTTGAATTTTATCAAATGCTTTTTCTGCCTCTATTGAGATGATCATGTGGTTTTTATCTTTCATTCTGTTAATGTGATATTTCCCCCTTATTGATTTGCATATGTTGAGCTATCCTTGCACCCCAGGGATGAATCCTACTTGATCATGGTGTATTATCTTATTAATGTGTTGCTGAATTTGGTTTGTTAGTATAATGTTGAGAATTTTGTTTGTTTGTTTGTTTATCAGAGATTTAGTTTGTAGTTTTCTTTTCTGATAATGTCCTTATCTGGTTTTGGTATCAAGGGAATTAAATGGCCTCATAAAATGAGTTTACAAGTGTTCCCTTTGCTTCAATTTTTGGAACAGGTTGAGAAGGATTGACATTAATTCTCTAAATATTTGGTAAAGTTCATTAGTAAAGCCATCTAGTCTTGGGTTTTTCCTTGTTGGGAGGGTTTTGATTACTAATTCAATCTCCTTACTCATTGCTGGTCTCTTCAGGTTTTCAATTTTTTCTTGTTTCAATATTGGTAGGTTGTATGTTTCTAGGAATTTATCCATTTCTTCTAGGTTGTCCAGTGGTTGGCATATAGTTGTTCATAGTAATCTCATATGTTCTTCTGTATTTATGTGGTATCAGTTGTAAAGTCTCCTCTTTCATTTATAATTTTATTAATTTGGGTCTTTTCTATTTTTTCTTGTGTTAGTCCAACTAAAGGTTTGTCAACTTTATCTTTTCAAAGAACCAAGTCTTAATCTTTTCTATTCTTTTTCTGTTCTCTTAATTTATTTGTGTTCTATTCTTTATTATTTCCTTTCTTCACCAAATCTGGGCTTAGTTTATTCTTTTTCTGATTCACTCATTTGAAAGTTAGATTGTTTATTTGAAATCTTTCTTTTTTTCTTGATGTATTTATTGCTACAAACTTCCCTCTCAGAACTGCTTTTGCTGCATTTCATAACGTTTGGTATGTTGTGTTTCCATTTTCATTTGTCTCAAGATACTTTTTTTTCATTTTAATTTCTTCTTTGATCCACTGATTATTCAGAAGTGTTTGTTTAACTGCCACATATTTGTGAATTTTCCAGTTTTCCTCCTGCTTGGTTACTAGTTTCATACCACTGTGATTAGACCAGATCCTTGGTATGATTTCAGTGTTCTTAAATGTATTAAGACTTCTTTTGTGTCCTAACATGATCAATCCTAGAAAATATTCCTTGTGTGCTTGAGAGGAATGTGTATACTGCTGTTTGTGGATGAAATGTTCTGTATATGTTGTTTAGGGCCTTTTGTTCTATAGTGTGATTCAAATTTGTTGTTTACTTATTAGTCGTCTGTCTGCATGATATATCCATTGTTGAACATGGGTATTAAAGTCCTGGGCCAACTACTATTGTATTGCTGTTTATTTCCCCTTTTATTTCTGTTAGTGTTTGATTTATATATTTAGGTATTCTGATGTTGGGGCATAAATAAATATAGTTATTATATCATCTTGATGGATTGACCCCTTTGTCATTATATAATGACCCTCTTTGTCTCTCTTGGCCATTTTCAACTTAAAGTCTATTTTGTCTGATATGAGTATAGCTACAACTCTTTTCTTTTGGTTGCCATTTGCTTGAAATATCTTTTATCATCTCTTTACTCTCAAGATGTGTGTCTATAAGGCTAACATAAGTCTCTTGTAGACAGCCTATTAGTGGGTCTGGGTTATTTTTGGTTTTGGTTTTTTTTTTTTTTTTAAGATTTTATTTATTTATTTAACAGAGATAGAGACAGCCAGCGAGAGAGGGAACACAGCAGGGGGAGTGGGAGAGGAAGAAGCAGGCTCATAGCGGAGGAGCCTGATGTGGGGCTCGATCCCATAATGCCGGGATCACGCCCTGAGCCAAAGGCAGACGCTTAACCGCTGTGCCACCCAGGCGCCCCTGGTTTTGGTTTTTTATCCACTCAGCCATTCTGTGTCTTTTGATTGGAGAATTTAATTGATTTATATTGCCATTTTGTTTTCTGACTGCTTGATAAATTCATCGTTCCTTCCTTCTTGTTGTCTTCTGCTGTGATTTGATGACTCTCTGTAGCAGTGTGCTTTGACTCTCATAATTTTTTTTTGTGTAACTACTACAGTTGACCCTTGAACAACATAGGTATGAAGTGTGTGGTTCCACTTATATGTGGATGTTTTTTGATAAATACAGTGTTGTACTATAATTGTATTTTCTCTTCCTCATGATTTTCTTAACATTTTCTTTTCTCTAGCTTACTTTATTCTAAGAATACAATGTATAATACATATAAACACTAAATATGTGTTTATCAACTGTTTATGTTATCAATAAGGCTTCCGGTCAACAGTAGGCTATTGGTAGTTAACTTTTAGGTGAGTCAAATGTTATATGCTGTTAAATAACAAAATTCGACCAAGTAAATTTTAAAAATCTAATTGGCTTTATTAATCAATTCATGAATCAGGCAGCACCCCATCTAGCAAGTAGAGGGGAGCCCCAAATGGCTACAGAAAAACAGAGGTTTTTAAATGTAGAAAGGACGTGGCCTTCAACTCCCAGTTCCAGCCCGAGAACTCAAGTTGCTACCTTGGATCTTTGTACAATCCTGTGTGATCTGGGTGAAACTAGCCCTTGACCTTCCTGCACCCCCTGCCTCTCGTCATCTTCTCTCTTTTTAAATACCTGTTTATTCCAACCCTTCTCTGAACCCAAGCTATGACAAAGAAGGGCCATCCTGTTTCCCCTCATCTGGGCCATCCACTACTCTGATTGGTCCCTCTCCCTGGAAAACATATATAATTACAGTGTCAGGTCTAGGAAATGAATGACTGTTCTTCCCCAGATACGTTCTGGCTTATTTGAGACCTCTGGTTTCTCTAAATCCTGTCCCTTGATTAAGCAGGTGACTTGGGAATGGGAGTGGGGTGCAGCCTGGGTCTTTTTTCTTGACTAATAAATATTCTGATTAAGGGGGGAAAAAAGGAAATCATTAGCAAAGAATCCATTCTTTTAGGCAAGGTTGCCCTGCTAAGGGGAACAGAAGGGATCTATCAGTGCTGACCAGGAATCCTCATAGTGATTGATTAAAGGTTACATTTCTAGGGGGCTGAAACAGAGTTAGGTTAGATACTAAGTCGTGATTTACTGACTTGAGGCTTTAATGTAAGTGATGCTATTTTGTGCTTGTGGTTTTCTTTTTAACAAAGCAGATTTTCAACTGCATTGAGGGATCAACACCCCTAACCCCTGTGTGGTTCAAAGGTCAACTGTATTTTGTTGTTGTTATAGTTACAATGAGACTTACATAAAATATAATATTACTTTAAGCTGACAACAACTTAACTTTGATACCATTACTAAATTTTACACTTTTACTTCTTTCCCTCACACTTTAGGTTTTTGATATTACAACTTATTCATTTTTATATTGTGTATCCAATAACAAATTATCATGGTTATGAATAATTATATTATGTCTGGTTTTTAACTTTTTAAAAAAATTTTATTTAAATTCAATTTAGTTAACATATAGTGTATTATTAGTTTCAGGGGTAGAATTTAGTGATTCATCAGTTGCATATAACACCCAGTGCTCATTACATCAAGTGCTCTCCGTAATGCCCATCACCCGATTAACCCCTCCCCCCACCCACCTCCCCTCCAGCAACCCACAGTTTATTTCCTAGAGTTAAGAGTCTCTTATGGTTTTCCTCCCTGTTTTTATCTTACTTTATTTTTCCTTCCCTTCCTCTATATTCATCTGTTTTGTTTAAATTAGACTTGTAAGTGAATTATGAACCACTATTATAATACTAGAAAATACTACTTTGAATATATATTTACTATTACCAATGGGTTTTATACCCATGTTGTCATGTTTTTATGATTTTAATTAGCGTTCTATTATTTATACTTGAGCAACTCCCTATAGCATTTCTTATAAGGCAAGTCGAGCAATGATGAACTCCCTTATCTTCTTTTGTTGTTATTCAGGAAAGTCTTTACCATATTTCATTTCAGAAAAACAACATTGTTCAGTATAGTATTCTGGTTGACAATTTTTTCTTTCATTATTTTGAATATATCATTCCATTCTCTCCTGACCTGCAAAGTTTCTGTTGAGACATCTTCTGACAGTTTTCTGATAGGTTCCCTTGTATGTGACTGCATTTTTCTCTTGCTACTTTCAAAATTCTCTTTGTCTTTGACTTTTTAAAATTAAATATAATGTGTCTTGGTGTAGCCCTTTTTAGGCTTAATGTATTTGGAGTTCATTGCACCTCTTGAATCTGGATTTCTCATCTCTTTTCCTGTGTTTGAGAATCTTTTAGCCATTATTGCTTTAAGTATACTTTCTGTCTCTTTCTCTCTTCCCCATTGGTATTTCTGTAATGTCCATATTGTTTCCTTTGTTGATTTCTTATAAGTCCTGTAGGCTTTCCTTGACCCTTTTTTTTTTCACCATGATCAAGATTTTATTGTAGAGCTTTGCATATATATAGACCTATATGTAAGTTCATAACAGATATTCTGGGCATGTATTTACCCATAATAATCCATTCTTTAACTCTAAAATGTTGAGTATTTGCACAGTGTTAACCAAGAATGGTATACAGTAATTCATTTAACTTGTTCTTATAGTTGAAAATTTGTTGTTTGTTGTAATAAAGAACATTTTGTTGATCATTTCCATTCTTTTTTTTTCTTTTTGCTCCTTTGACTGGATAATTTCAAATGCCTTATCTTCTAGTTCACTGACAGTTTATTCTGCTTCTTCTAGTCTACTATTGAACTCCTCTGTTGAACACTTCAGCGAAATCATTGTATTCTTTAGCACCAGGATTTCTGTATGATTTATTTTTATGGTTTCTATTTCTTTTTGAATTATTTCCATTGTTTTAAATTTGTTAAGACTTGTTTTCTGGCCTAACATGTAATCTGCCCTGGAGAATATTCCACAAACACTTGAGGAAAATGCATTTTGCTCTTGTCACATAGAGTGTTCTCTACGTATCTGTTAGGTACAACTAGCTTATACTGTTGTTCACATCTTTGATTCCCTTATTTATCTAGTTCCTTATATTTTGTCTAGTTGTTCAATGCATTATTGAAAGTAGAATATTGAAGTCTTCAATCTTTGTTGTAGAGATTTCTAATTCCCTCTTAAATTCTGCCAATGTTAGCCTCATAACTTTTGGAGCTCTGACGTTTGGTGCATATCGGTTTATAACTTTTATTTTCTTGATTATTTTACCCTTTTATGAATATATAATGTCCTTCCTTGCCGTTTATAACAGTTTCTTACTTAATGTCTCTTTTGTCTAATATAGTTTCCCTAGCTCTCTTTGGGTTTCTGTTTGCCTTGAATACCTTTCTGTACTTTCACTTTCAACCTGTTTGTGTCCTTACCTCTAAAGTGAGTCTCTTGTAGATAGCATACACTTAGATCTTTCTTTCATTCATTCTGCCAATCTATCCCTTTGGTCTGGATAGTTTAATCTGTTTACATTTTTAAAAAATTACTATATAGAAGGACTTCTGCCATTTTGCTATTTATTTTATGTATGTTTTCTAGATTTTTGCTTCTTATTTTCTCTTTTTCTGCCTACTTCTGAGAAGAGAATCAACACTTATTACTACAAAATAAAATAATCAAGTTTTGATTACCCTCTTATTTCCTTTGTGAATATTCTATTATAGATATATTTTCTCTATGATTACATGAGCATTAACTGTAGCATGGTAAAGCTATAACAATCTAAATATAATTAATGCCATCTTAACTTTAATTACACACAAAAACTCTACTCCTTTACTGCTGCAACCCCCCCTTTGTGTCAATGTCACAAATTGCATCTTTACACATTGTGTGCCTGATAACATAGATTTATCATGACTTTAATGCATTTCTTTTGAATTCTGTAGAGAATAAATGTTCAGTTATAAACCAGGGTTATAATAATGCTAGCTTTTATATTTGCTCTTGTATTTATCTTTATCAGAAAGATAAATCTTTATCTTTTTATGTTCATATGGCTTCAAGTTATTGTTTCATATCCTTCTATTTTAATTTGTATGACTCCTTTATTTTTTATTTTTTTTATTTTATTATGTTATGTTATGTTATGTTAGTCGCCATACAGTACATCATTAGTTTCTGATGTAGTGTTCCATGATTCATTGTGTGCGTATAACACCCAGTGCTCTATGTAATACATGCCCTCCTTAATACCCATCACTGGACTATGGTTCCTTTAACAGTAAGTTTGGGACAGGTTCAATGGAAATGAACTCCCTAGGCTTTTGTTTATCTGAAAATGTCTTTATTTCTCCCTCACCTATGAAGGACAGTTTTATAGAATTTGGCATTCTCACTTGACTTTTTTTTTCCTTTGCACTCTAAATATTCCCTCTACTACCTTCTGGCCTCCCAGGTTTCTGATGAGAAACAACCTTACTAAAGACTACTTGTATGTTACAAGCCTTTCTTCCTGCTCAGGATTCTCTTGTTGTCTTTGTCTTTCAACAGTTTTATTATAATGTGTCTTAGAATGGGTCGTTAGTTTATTACAATTGAAGTTAGTCGAGGTTCTTGGATTTGTTGATTTATATATTTTATCTAATCTTGGACTTTTAAAAAAAATTAGTTCCAGTATAGTTAACATACAGTGTTATATTAGATGCAGGTGTACAATATAGTGGTTCAACAATTCTATACTTTATTCAGTGCTCGTCAAAATAAGTGTACTCTTAATCCCCTTCACCTATTTCACCCATCCCCCCACCCATCTTCCCTCTGGTAATCATTAGTTTATTCTCTATAGTTAAGATTCTGTTTTTTGATTTGGCTCTTCTTTTCCTTCATTTGTTTTATGTTTTTTTGTTTCTTGAATTCCACATATGAGTGAAATCATATGCTATTTTTCTTTGTCTGCCTGACTTATTTCACTTAGCATCATACTGTCTTGATCTATCTATGTTGTTGCAAGTGGCAAGAATTCAGTCTTTTTTATGGCTGAATAATATTCAATTTGGGACATGTTTAGCTGCTGTTTTTTCGAATAATGTTTCTGCTCTTTTCTCTTATCTCTTTCTAGGATTCCCACAATATATATGTTGGTCTGCTTGATGGTTTCATATAGGTCCCAAAGATGCTTATCACTTTTCTTCATTCTTTTTTCTACTTCTGACACTTAAAAATTTTCATTGTCCTATCCTCAGCATCCCTAATTTTTTGCTATGTATGCTGAAATCTGCTATCGAGCCACTCTAATAAATTTTTCAATAAAATTATTGCACATTTCACCTTCAGATTTCTGGATTTTTTTAATAATTAGGTTTTTGTTGATATCCTCATTTTGTTCATATATCATTTTCCTTATTTCCTTTATTTCTTAGTCCTTATTTTTCCCTTACCTCTCAGCATATTTAAGATAGTTGCTTTAGGCCTTTGTCTACTAAGTCGGATGCCCTGGCTTCCTCAGGAATGGTTTCTTTGAATTTATATTTAGTTCCTTTGAATGAGCCATTTTCTCCTATTTCTTTGTACATTTTGTGATTTACTTTTGTTGAAAATTGGGTGTTTTATCAATTTAATGTGGTATTCTAGAAATGAGAATTCCCCATAGGTACTGGTCTGCTTTTGCTTTTGTTATCTATTGTAGAAGTGTGTAGATTTCCATTTCTTTTGAGAGCTTTCCAAACATTTTTTGCAAAGATTATAAGAATATCCTTGCTGTAAGTGATTACTGGAGTTTTTGTTCCTTTAGCTTATATTCAGCTAAGATTTTGACAGAGATTTCCTTGAATGCCAAGAGCTAGAACAAACATAAAACAGCACAAAAATTTAAAACAAAACACAGAGAACAAACACATCAACCAGCCTTTACAAATGGTTCTTTGCTGGGCATTCCTTTACCACTTTGTTAGGCTTGCTCAAAGCCTAGAGATCAGCCCAAAGTGAAAGCTTAAGGTTTCTTGGGGATATTTCTAAGCATGCTTCAGACAGGGTTGTTTGTTTGTTTGTTTGTTTTTAAGATTTATTTATTTATTTATTTATTTGAGAGACAGTGAGAGAGAAGTAGAGAGGGAAAGTCCACAGGGGGGAGGAGCAGAGGGAGTGGGAGAGAGACACTCAAGCAACTCCATGCTGAGTGCAGAACCCAATGCAAGGCTCGATCTCATGACCCTGAGATCATGACCTGAGCCAAAATCAAGAGTCAAACACTCAACTGACTGCACCACTCAGGTGCCCCTGTGGCTTTTTAAATGTACCTGTGTCCACAACTGCTTTTGAACATTCTAATTGACCCCAGCCAGGGTCAGATGGACCCAGACAGTTAGAAGAGATGTACACAGGGGCGCCTGGGTAGCACAGTCGTTAAGTGTCTGCGTTAGGCTCAGGGCGTGATCCCGGCGATCCGGGATCGAGCCCCACATCAGGCTCCTCCGCTGGGAGCCTGCTTCTTCCTCTCCCACTCCCCCTGCTTGTATGCCCCCTCTCACTGGCTGTCTTTCTCTGTCAAATAAATAAATAAAATCTTAAAAAAAAAAAAGAGAGATGTACACAATAATTGTAAGTAAGGTCTACACTGCTCTTTCTGGTTCAAGGAGAGCTTGGAACTGGGCTATTAATCAAGACCAAACTGCCACCATGCTAGAAGGAGAGTGAGGGAAGGATGGTTAAAAATGCCACAAACCTTTCCTATCATTTTGAAGGTGGCTGTTTCTTGATTGGGCATTTACTTTATTGCTATAAACCTTTGATTATTTTGTAGAGCTCCTACAAGCAGAAAGTTGGTACAGAAAGCTTCTGGTTATTTTTTTTATGATGTTACTACTGGCGAATGAAGGCTTGGAGCTTCAGAATCTGCCCTGTTGTTGACCTCCTCCATGCTACTAGTTTTTGTTTGTACTTTCATTTTTTTAATTTGTCAAGAAATTCTTGAACATAAATTTAAAACCAAACATATTGCAAACCTCACAACAAAAAATTGAGGATCCTGCGCCCCTCCTCCCCACATTTGATCCCATTTCTCAGAAGCAGCCATTACAAATCTTGTAGATTTTTCTTATTTTAATTAGAAATTAAATTAATTTAGTTAATGTAATTAGCTAAATTAATTTCTAATAGCATGCTGATACAGTTGCTGCTTCTTGCTGTTTGAGGTTTACGCATTCTCTATTGACTTCTGACTATGAAAGGAGAGAATTTAGCTTTCTTATAGTTCAGCTGTCCTACATGAATCTTCCCCACTTTTTCCATTCCCCCAGCATAGTGATATCACTAAGATATTTTGGACTTAAGCTTCAACATTAGAGATGCACTCAAATATCTGGTGATCCCCATCTCTCCATTCTCATTTAAGTGTGGGGTGCTAAAACGTGATTGAAGCTCTGTATGCTGGAACTCTATGTGATTGCTCCATACTCCAGTGTTCCATACTGCCTCTCTCCTAAGGACCTGTAGATCCCTGTGGTTTTTCCCACTGCCCATGAGCACTCATATTCTTCTGTGTTCTAGAAGCTAGACATTCCTTCAAATAATCATAAACTAGAAACTTTCCCAGGGCAGGTAGGTGGGTTGAAGACTCTTGTTTCCTGTGAATCTTCTTTGGAAGATCATCTTCACTCTGGGGGAAAGCAGGGGAGAATAGTAATGAGAAGGAAAGTGGGAAGTGTTACCATTAGTTAAGAAAGGAATTGTCTTCCTTGCGGTTTAGCATGTCACTTCCGTGAGAAAGTCAGTATTGTGGGTAAGTTGTCAGAGTCTACTGCTATACTCCTAGCAATTGTTGGCACAGCAGTACCACCCCAGTCTCCCAAGTCCAATGGGGAGAGCATGAGATTTACAGCTAGATTTGGGTTCAGATCCATGCTACCCATGGAAATTTTGCCAAATTCCTTGACCTGTGAGAACCTATTTTTTCATCTCTAAAATGGGAATACTGCTAATATCATTGGGTTGATTCAGAATTGGAAATCATGCATATAACGTGCTTCATATATATGTGCTCCATGAATGATAATCCTGACATAGTTGGAATCATCGATCCTTAGTTTCCTCATCATCTGTTGATAGTTTTAGATGAAACTCAGAGAAGGCAGTAAGAATGGTAGAGAGGAGAAGGATGCTCTTGGGTATGCGAGAATCATACACATAAACATGACGTTTAGGATGTTTATTGACATAGTCATCACTGGAGGAAAGAGGAAGGGCCTCCTTATGGGTGCCTTGAATTTGTATGACATAGGAAAGACATGAACTGTCATAGGTCCAGAAAAAGAGTCCAGGCTAGGGCAACAGATTGTTTCACCCCTTAACACTGGCAGGATCTTGACCAAGACACTTAGTGAACCTCACATTTGCCAATCATAAACTTGAATTAGTACAGAACTATAGAGATGTTGGATTGCAAAGATCTTTGAACCGTGGGCTGGTAGGGCACATTTAAGGGCTTCACATCTAGGCAGAAGGGGATGTCATAAGGCTCCAACCCCCTTCAGCATCTTCACTATCCAGGAACTAAAGTGGGAGCCGATGAGTAAGAAACTGAAAATAAGGAAATGAAGGATCTGTGTCTTTCCTTGCTGGTCAAGGCATGATGTCAACAGAACATCAGTATCCCAGGTCTGCTCCTATCTCTCCTCTTGCAGTGGTGCTGGAATAGGACTTTCATGTCTAGAGTGGCTCAGCTTTGAAGCATGAAGGGAAATAAAATAGTCTGAGTTGCACATCCTTCCTGGCCTGAGGTGCAGGCTCCTGTTGCGAATGTCTCTTCCGGCTCTGTGAGTGCTGGAAAACGAAGGTGTGAGCAGAATTTTTGTGTGTCATGAGGGATGGTTGGCAGGTCAGGCTTAGGCTTACAAATGGATCCCCAACCTAAGGAGGTATGTCAAGATAGTCTGATACCCATGAATCCAGAGTCCAACAGAGGATTACAGGACTGGCTTGGGTCACTCTCTGAGGCTGGATCTGTTGCTTCCAAGAGGTATATAATGGAATGTGGTGCCAAAAGCCCTGTCTTGCACCTCCACTATATACCTTTAAAGAGTAGAAGAGGAACAGACGGCTGTTAATGGCTATTCCAAAGGAAAGTGGGGGACTAAGACAGCCAACATGAATCAGAATATGTTTTCCAACAAGTGCATCCTCCTTCATTTCTTGTACACTTACCATAACCATCTACCATAACCAAACCAACCATTCTGGTTTGCCACTCAAAGTCCTTCCTCCCTGGAAGTCACTTGGTCCCAAGCATATGGGTCTGGTTATCTAACCTTCCCACTATTTACACTGATGAAAGTCACCATCAAGTTGACTCAGAGAGGTCACTGAGGGTGTGTGGCAGACTTCAGTTATGTGGGATAAGGAGGAGCTTGCTAAAGGGACTATGGGACGTAGGGGACAGAAACTTCCCACCCAATGTATATGCCTCATCCCTCTGACTCAAGTCTCTGTTTTCAGGTCAGACAGTGTGAACGACAGTTGGAAGGACATTTACATATTTGTGGATGATGTGGTGAAGAAGTTTCCAAAGTAAGGCTCTCCATGCTGCAGGTTGTTTTTCTCTGCCAGGAAGATACACAGCTGCTTTGCTTCAGTGGGCATGGGAGTCCCTCAGGCTAGAAGCACAGTGCCCACAATAGTGTTCTGAAGCAGGAAAGAAGAAAAGTCAAATTGTCCCCTTGGTTCTCAGCAGCTTTTGCTGGCTCTTGCCTGTGAGTCAGACCATATTAAAGGGGACACTGTCTGCTTCTGAGAACCTTACCAGCTTGGAAAGGAAGTTAAAGCATGCTGACCAGTAACTGAACACCTGGTTAAATGATACCAATGGCCAAGAGAAAGAGACAAAAGTCTTGCATGGCAATATAAAGGAAAAAACAAGAATTCCTAGAGAAAAAGTCAAAAATAATTACTTAAAAGATGTGGAAAATTGAACTAGTCCTTGAAGAATGGGGGAAGACAGGGTAACAGGAAGCATCAAGGAGACTTCTTGTGGAGTGAATGGTCTGTTTGGCAATAGAGTAGGTTTAGTCAGGAGAAGACTGGGAGATGAGGCTGGACAAGTCAACTTGGAGCCAAGAATATAGGGGCTCTTAATGCCGGGCCACAGGGCTTGAATTTCCTACTGGGAGCTATAGGGAGGTAAAGGATTCTTGAGCAAGGGTCTCACATGATCAAGGATGTGCATCAGGAAAAGAAGTCTGTTAATAAGTGGATAAAATGAGTTGGAGCAAGAGCCAAGAGCAAATAAAGAGCTCAGCTAGGGACCTATTGTAACAATTTATCTGAATGATACTGAGCGTCAACAGACCAGAAGACAGTAGCCAGAGGATGGAAAGGAAGGGGTGTATATAAATGCCTGATAAGAAAGAGAATAATTTCTTTGACAAGAGAAGGAGGTGAGGAAGGAGTTAGGAGGGAAGGGAATGAAGGTCCAAAGACTGTTACAGTAGAAGAGAGGCCAGGGACAAGCCCCTCATGCAGGAACGTGAAGATGTTTATCTCCTTGTGATGTACTGTGCATATGCCTCTATGTGTGTATGTCTCTGTGTGTGTGTTTTGGAATGCTTTCTTTAAGAATATAAGAATGGAGCAGGATGCCATCTTGGCATTCTATTCTAAGGAGGCCACACATCTCACAGGCCTCAATATTTTTCACTACATTGATGGGAACCTCCAGTATTTGGGAAATGGGCCGGAAAGCAGAAGAGTTATAGTGGGAAGTGTAGAAATTGACATAGATCCCCTCACTGGCTGCAATGAGCCTTGTTTTGTTTTGTTTTGTTTTGTTTTGTTTGAGCTTTATTGGCATCATTTTGGGCCTGTGTCGATGGCTTCTCACAAGCACGTGCTTCCTCCCCAGCTTGAAAACGCGGGTGTCCTTCATCACATACTCCACACAGGGCCACACCCTTATGAAGCTCACGTCAGACAGGTAAGCACTAATTTGATCCCCCGTGGCAGACATGAAAAGCCAGGTCTCAGGGAGAGCCAGAAAACTGAAGGGTTCCCTGAAACCACAGTGGGAAGGCCAATGGAGTGCAGGCTGGGCTGGCTTGAGTTCCACTCACTGTGCACCCTGACTCCCAGGTCTGGCTCCCTAGCCCTCTCTAAGCCCTGGCTGCACTGACACTGGAAGACTATATGCTGCTAGACCATCTTCACCCCTCTAAGCCCTGAACTACAGCTGTCCTGAGTTCTTCCCTCCACGATCTTTAATTTTCTTAGAATGGGCTATGTATGAGGACTGCCAGGATTGTATGGAGCAGATGTGCTGGTCCTTTATGAACAGTGACCTGTGTTGTGTGTCACTCTATGTCCTGGGCCAGTGTGAGAGGACGGGTGGATGGGAGACAAATCAGACCCAGGGAGGAAGGGATGGGCAGCATCAAAGTATTGGTGTTTTCAGTGGAGGGGATTTGGTCCCTTGGTGGGTCTGACACAAGGGAGCACATGAGTGGGGTTCTGAACACAAGGCTGGGATAGGGCACTTGAAGAAGTATGACATGCCTGCCTCCTAGGTGAGCCATGGTGGACCCAGCAGTTTGCCCAAAAGTCTGAGAATGGGAAATCATGGAGGTTAAGATTCTCATGGACACAAATAACTGAAACCCAATTTAGAGAGGGTGAAGCACCAAAGAGAGGGTGAGCACCCTTAGGATGAAATGGGCCTCAGAATTTGTAGCACAGAGCTGCCATTCAGGACCATGGAGAGAAGCCAGGAGCAACAGAGTGGTGATGTCAGTGCATGGAGACAGCACTCTCATGTCTGACTCCAGGACAAGCAGGGAGTGGGCTGGCTGCTCCAAGCACTAGTGGAGGCATGGATTTGTGCATTTGTGTGTTTATATGTTTAGCACAGAGAGACCTGAGTGGGTTGGAGATGGAAGGAAGCAAATCCATTGGGAGGAACGCTGGCAGGTGCCAGAGAGAAGTAAGGCTGCTGGGCAGGGGGCTCTGGTGGAAGAGCCGCTCTTTGGGGAGGGGAAAATCTCTGCCTTCTCCAAGGTGGGAGGCTTGGGTCCCAGATATGAGAAGCTATGTGGGGGCTTAGGGAGGGCCTCCCAGTCATCTCTGGAGAGTGAACATAGTGATGTCGTCCCCAAGCAAGGGTTCAGGAGTGGCAGTGTGCCCAGGGGAGTAGAAATGATGTGAAATTATGTTTTTGTGAGGGAGTAAGATTTTAAGAGGAGTCTAGCTGAGGGTGATAGGAGCCTCTATTCCTTCCAAGTTCAGAGCTAAGAGTAGGTCTGGAGAAGCAGCACTTCCTTGGGGGCATTGGGACAAGCAAGCATATCCCTGGCCAAGGGGCTCCTAGGCCAGAGACTAGGAAGAGATGAGAGTTCCCCCATATTGAGGGTTAAAAAAAAAACAAAAGTTTTCCAAAATGTGGCAAAAAGAAGGAAAGTGCTTTTGCTGGACAGACAGTGCCTGGTTTGGCCTCAACTGGCCATGGGTCCCAGGCCTCACTTCCTGGGCTGGGCTGGGCCGGGCAGGGCTGGACTGGGCAGGGCTGGACCTGGGGCTCTCAGGTATCCCCTTACAGCAACATCTCCACTCCCCACAGTGAGAAGCCTTCTCAGGGTCCACACTTTCTTAGTCTGGCTGTGCCAGCTCCGCTCATCTCATGGGATTGGCCTGAGCCTAAACCCCCAGTCCCTCCTGTGTCCCAGTCCCACCTTTGAAATCTGCCTTCACAGCAGCTGTCTGGCCACACACTCGTGGCAGCCAGGGGATCCCTGCTCATCCACCTGCACGGACAGCCCTCAGGGCCGATTCCCCAGCCTGTGGCCTTTTTCTTCAGGATCCCTAGTGCTATCATGAAGCAGCTTGCTACTTCCTTTAGCACCAATCCAGAAGGGAAAGAAGCTTGGGGGACCGAGTCAACCTCAGGGGTCTGGGGCAGGGAAGGATGGGACAGGGCAGGAGTATCAATCAGCAGGATGACTTTTTCCAAACTCAGCCTTACCTGTTGGAGGGTAGTGTGCCTTCCTGGGGGACCCAGTAGCAGCTGGGTCACATCCTGAGTGGGGATTCATGAGTATGCCCCATGTTCACCGTGGATTGTCAAGGCAGGGCCTTGGGCATCCCCCAGGTCTGTGTGCCTGAGACAGTGACAAGTGCGAAGAAAGCCAAGCCGTACCCATGGGACCAGCAAAGCATCATCTCCCACCCTATGCTCACCTGATGGGGGACAGAGGAGGCCTGAGCAAGGCTGTAAATATCAAGGACAGAGGGCAGAAGGTCATGATCAGGCTACTTGACATGTGTCCTGTCCCAGCCAGGTAGGTCTACACACTACACAGTGACTCCAGGACAGGAGCAACATTTAATATCAACTCCAAATTATACCTCAACCTCTTTTCTGATTTCTTTTAGAAACAAAATACATAATAGTCTTAGCAGACTTAAGAATATAAAGCCTACTGGAGCCACAAATATGCATGAAGGATTTAAAAAGGTACTTAATCTAGAGCTCTGAGGACTTCTGTTTTATGGAGTAGTTAAAGTATTCCTGGGTCCTCTCACTGCCCTCCCCCAACACTCCTTCATTTCTTTGCAGGCAAATGAGCAGATTGAACAAGAAAATGCTGGAGGTAAGCTGCCTGGTGACTTCACTGTGGGCAGGTGTGGGGACAGAGCCAGGTCTGGGCCTCAGGGAGGTCTGGTGCAGACCCTCATTGCACTGACTCTTGGCGCAAGGTGCTGTCCTCTCTGGGCCACGGGTTCCTCCTCTGTGCAGTGAAGATGAAAACCACCCCCAGTGATGTGTCTCAGAACAACATAGGGCCATGCATGTACCCTCTAGGTTCTTGGTAACTGTGAGGTGCTCAACCTATACTTGGGCTGCCTGAACAAGGAAACAGAAAAGCCAGGGGACCTAGAGCAGACAAGATTCTGTTTTCAGAACAAAGTGCTGGGTTTCCCCCTTGCTGCCCACACTTTGTCTCCATCACATTTCTGGCCCTGGCTCCTTTCCCTTCAGTTCCTTCCTTCTGGCTGATGTCACCCTGTGACTGTGTTTCCAGCACTGGAGAAGGCTGTGCTCTGCCCAGAACCATCTTCATCTAACATCCTGGCTAAAGCTTCTTCTCCCTTCAGAACTGGCCTGCTAGTCCTCCAGGTGCTGGTGATGGCAGGTGCTGAGGTCTGGGCACTTCTCCCTTGGAGAAGGAGGTACGGGGAGCAGTGTTGTAGCCCCAGCAGCCTGCAAAGAGAGTACTTTCATGTGCCTTTACCAATGGGGTCACTCCCTGTTCCCCCTGCAGGCAACAATGCTGCCAGTCTGATTATTGCTCTGACCACAGGACCACTGACACCAAAGGCATTTCAGGAAACTAAGTCTGAAGTGAGTCCAACCCATTGTAAACAGCATTTTGTTCCATATATTTGGTACTTTATACTCAAAGGATTCTCTCTCTTAGGCTGAGAAGGCTCGAGATATGGGCGCCAAAGTTTATTGCGTGGGTGTAAAAGACTATAGAAAAGACCAGGTAATTCTGAACAGGTAACAGGTACCACCTGTGAGCTTAGATGTGGAAAGCGTTCACAGGCAGCTTTCCTAAGGATGCTCCTGTAACCCACCTGTAGTGTCTGCACAGCAGATAGCCGCTGCAGAAATGAATGACGAGTTTGTAAAACCTGCCAGCAGAGGTGCAGGTGGAAGGCCTTTCCCTTCCCTAAGGGTGGGCTGCTGGCTGATACTGGGGCCTGGCCCTTGGAGTCTAACATAGCATGAGGGAAGAGACTATCTCCTGGGATGGGGATTTCTGTGTCCTTAACCCCTGGCCATGGCCCCAAGACACCTCTTCTCTCTTGCAGCTGAATGACATTGTAGAAAGAAAGGATCAAATGTATGGCGTAGACAATGGATTCAAGTCCCTGGAAGACATTACTAACTTGGTGAGTGTCGGCTAAATGTGAGAAGGGGAATGGGGCGGCTTCTCACCATGCCCCCCCCAATTCACTATCCCTGACCTGTCACCCCTCTCTCTATTCTAGCTGGTGGTAAATTCCTGTCATGAAGTCATGGCCGGGGAGAGTTATTTTGTCTGTGTAGGAGGTAAGAGCTGTAGTCACTGTTCTAGACAGAACGTGGTGTGTGTGTGTGTCTGTGTGTGTGATGTGAGGTTTGTGAACATCTGGTATGTGTGTAGTGTGTGAGTGTCTCAGAGTGTGGTGTGTGCATGTAACATGGTTGTACAGAAACATGTTGGGCCTATGAATGTGCATATGTAAATACAGCTATGATTGACAGGAGTGTGCATGTCAAGCAAGGGTTGTGGTGTGATGATGTTCTTAATGACTTTTCCCCATTATTATGGAGATATAATTGATATACACCTGTGTATAAGTTTAAAGTATTCAACATAATGACTTGACATGCATATATCGTGAAATGATTACCGCAATAAAATCAGTGTCATTACTTTTTAAATCTCAAGACCAAAAGTTGATCGCTTCTCGGCCTTTTGGCTAAGATCAAGTGTAGTATCAAGACCAAAAGTTGAAAACATAACAAGAAAAAACTTTATTTAAAAACCTTCAACAGAACACTGTAAAATGAAATCCGAGAACATATAAAAAGAACAGTACATCAGGACTAATTAGGGACCACCCCTAAAATACAAGTCTGATTCAGTATTTAAAATATCAGTGTAACTTACCACATCAGCAATGTGCAGAAGAGAAACATGATAATGTCAATGGATGACTAAAGAATTGGACACAGGTCAATGGCCAGCGTCATGCTGGGAACATAGCCAGATAAAAGGTGTCCATACAAATACAGCTAATATCCCATCCAATGGTTATATGGGCAACTCCTCTCCCTGACATCTGGAACTTCTCAAGGGTGCCCTCTCCCCCTCCAGGGGTCCCTGTGTCGGTGTGGAGAGGACATCCTATGCAGTGAGTTTTGTGACAGAAGCCCCCTCTCTCTAATGGGCTCTGTGTGTGCTGGCTTCTCTGTCTCATCACGGGGATTGGTACAGCGAGGTGGATAGATAAGCACATTTCTTCCACCACTAACAGCTGGATCCAGCCAGATGCAGACCCAGAGGCTACATCTGGCCTCTGGGCCCTTGACTGTAAGGCCATAGTGCAACAGACCATGGGGTCAGACAGAACTGTGTTCACATCTGGCTGTGCTGCCCATGGACATGCAACCTGGACCAAACTAGCGAACATCTGTGAGCTCCCCTCCTGTCTCCAAGAAGTAGAAATAACAACACCCCCTAGCATATGTGAGAGGTAAGGCCGGAGGATTTTACAGGGACTGGCAGAGGATCTAGAAGCTGGTCAGCCCTAAGCAGGAGTAGTAGGACTAATAGTCCCATTATCATGGCGCCCCTGGCCCCATTGCAGAGGCCATGTGTAGAGGGCGTGGTGACATCATACAGGATGAAAGCATGTCCAGCTGAACCAGCTGAGGGCAGCAGCTCTGATTCCTCCTGTCTTTTGCACAGACTGCAGTGCAAGGTTGGAGGTGGGCAAGAGATGCCCACACAAGTAGGCTCTTGTCCTGCCTCTGGTTTAAAGCACTGAGCCATGCAACCGACCTGATAGCTTCATTTCTCTGATTATGTCCCCTGGACACACATAGGCCATGGTGTCGCAGCCACATGTCATACTGCAGGTGCAAATGTCAGTCATCGTCCCCCCCACCCCCCAGCCACAGTGGCCAGGCCAGGATTACAGGTGCCTGCCACACACCCGCTGACAGCTTAACTCAGCATTTCCTGCTCTGACCTTTTCAATGGTTGCCCTCTTGAGGAAGCTGCCACAATGTGCCAGTCACTTGGAGGCCAAGCTCAAGGCAGGAACCAGGACCCCAAATGAAATAGAAGGAAGCATTTCATCAGGCTGTCATTCGAAATAAATCAGTGGCTCAAGAGCTTTGGGAAGCACATAGGGGATGAGCATGAGACACTGGGCCTCTTCAGCCTCTAGGGGTGCTCTCCAGGGTGAGGCAGAGGCCTCTGCTGGCCTTCCTGCCTCTAGGCCTGGGCTCCAGCCCATCGTCCGTTCAGTGCCCTCGGGCTCTCTGTTAGTGTGACTGAGTGTGGTGTCCGTGTGACTTGTGTGAGTGTCTGCTCTTTGTCTGGTGAATAAATCCGAGGGCCAGAGCCCCTGGAAAAGCAGGCAGGGGTGAGCGTGAGACCTCAGCCTCTTCACCTCTGAGGCTCAGGCTGCCGTCCTCTGCACAGGGCCCGGGGGCACTGAGCAGGCCCGTTCCTGAAGCCCAGCCAGGTCTGGGAGTGTGAGGACCCTGGCCCCCAACAGGCCAGCCAGGTCTTCCCTCAGCTCTAAAGCTGGAGGGGTGGGCATTGGGCTTCCTGCAAGCCCCTCCCTCTGCTTTCCAGAGTCCAGCCCGCCCCCCCCTTTTTTTTAAATGATTTTTTATTATATTATGTTAGTCACCATACAGTACCTCCCTGGTTTCCGATGTAAAGTTCGATGATTCATTAGTTGTGTATAACACCCAGTGCACCATGCAATACGTGCCCTCCTTACTACCCAGCCTGCCGCTTTTGAGGCCTCACTCCCAGGAGTCTCACCTTTGCCCCTTCCCTGGTTCACTGGCCTCTCTGAATTCCCACAGCCCTTGGTCTGTCCCTCTCATTAGTCACTTGTCACTTCGTACGTGCCGTGACTTCAACTTGGCCGTGTCATGGTTTATTTTTACCATTCGGTTCTTTGATATTTTCCTGGCCTTTTGTGGAGGAAATTTCCAAACCTACAGCAAAGTGGAAACAACTGTACAATGAACAGCCCTGTCTCCACTACCTGGACTTTGTAGTTAATATTTGATATCTGATCATATTTCTTTATCATTTTATCTATCTAGTACTCTCTCTCCCTCTCTCTCTCTCACAAACACACCCACATACACCCACACATACATCCAGACACAGTGCATCTTATTTCTTTATGTGTTTCAGACCAGTTTCAGGCATCAGGCTACCTCACCCCCAAAACCCATCATTCTGCATATCTTTCACTACTTATGCCAGTATTTTTAAGAGTTCTCTTTTCAAATTACAGCAAACTTTAGTGTATCATTTGATGACTTCTGGTAAATGCACACCCCGGGAAGACACAGAGTTTACCATTGACCCCAGAAAATCCCCTCAGATCACTTGCCAGACCATCCTTGCCCCCACCCCCTGAAGGCAGCTACTCTTCTCAGTTTTTTCCCCATAGGCTAGTTCTAGGACTCATGTGGTATGAACATTGTGTTTGAACATCGTGCTTGGTCCAGTACTCTCGGCACAGTGGCTTGGAGATTCACCCTTCCTGTATGTGCGCTGGGTGGACTTGGATTTTTGTGTCAGGGAGGAAGGCTGGAGGGGGCACCTCGTCATTCTTTTTCCGGTCTGTGACTGGCCCAGAGCGAGCGTCTATGAGAAGCCCAACAACAGGACACATCCATGGTGGCACATAGTAGGACCCAGGGCAGAGGAGGGCTTTCCTCAAAGATCCGGTGGGCAGGTCCTGCAGGGTGGCCAGGAGACTCACTGTGTGCAGAGGGCAGGGCAGGCTGTGTGGGGCAGGAGGACCCAGAGGGGGAAGGCAGGACCCAGGGAACAGACCAGAGACACATTTGCCACCAGCGTGGGTAGCTGCTGTCCCTCTAAGATGATCAAGTTCCCCTTTCGTCCCATCCTACCACAGACAGTTCATCTTATGTATATACATGGCTATCTAAATATGCTCTTACAGGATGTTTTCACATTAATGGGATCATGCAGTACATAACATTTTCCAGCCATCTGCACAAATTCCATTCACAGATGGAGGACATTTCTTTCAGTAGTTCCCTGGTCGCTATTCTGGTTGTCCCTAACATGTGGCTACAGCAGGCTGTGAACAGTGTGAGGCTCACTGTCTGTGGGCATGGGGCAGGATTCCCTGGGTCAATCCCAGACACAGAATTGCAGCATGAAGAGGACGCACAGGTTAAACGTTGGTCAGTAGAGTCGAATTTCTCCCAAGGAGCCTGTGTCGAGCAGCGGGTGCTGTTCCCAGAGCCCCACCCTCCCCAGGGCGGTCACTTCCACTCATGTGCCCGTGTCGGTCTCATGGTCAGTGGGTTGCCCTTCCTCACTGCTCGGCTTCCTCCTGGCCTTCTTGGGGAGCTGCCCGCCTTTCCAGGTCCTCTCTCGGGAGCCCTGGGAGGCCCTGTACAACTTCTGCTCCAGAAGGAAAGCCCTCTATCCAGAAGACCAGTCTCCCTGCCAGGGGCTGTGGATGCTCGTGCCCGCTGACCACTGCAATGCAATGGCCCCCTATGTAGGAAATGCAGCTCCCACAAGCCGATGCTAGTCTGTCCTGGGCTTCATGTTCTTCCTGTGTTTGTTACTGTTGGAGGAATTGGGTGAGGGGTGTTGGAGCAGAAGTAGCAGCTACTGGACAGAGCAAAATCCTTTAACTCCATGACTCTTCTGCTCAAAAATCTCATCCCCTTCTTTCCACGTACTGAGTCTTGCTAGAGCGACAGGACCCTCTGAGAGCAGCAGTGCCTGGGGACACAGATGGCACTGCTGCGTAGGTGTAGTGATGACTGAGGAGGGTCCCGAGGGCTGTGGTGCGCACCTCATGGGAAGGGGAGAGTCTGGGCTGAGGGACAGTGTGCAAGATTCTTGAGGGATGCAGGCCCTGTGAGGTCCTGGGCTGTCAGGCAGCCCTGCCCTCAGAGGCCACCCTCCCTCTCCTGTCGCATACTTGCACAAGGAAGGTGAGTCCACCCTTCGCCATGAGTCTGCCACTGGCCAGGTTCCATCTGAGGGCACTCTAGCTCTGGACTCACAGCCTGTGAAGCTGTAGACACATATCGAGTATCAGAAAGTGCTCATCCCTGGAGGAGCTGCAGGATAGTTAGTCAGAACTCATGAAGAGTGGAGGGGACAGAAGTGAGACCTGGATTGGGCACATGAGGTCAGGTTCTAGCCCTGTACCTGCCAGGGGCCCGGGGAAAGCCACCTGCCCTCTCTTCGCCTCAGCTTCCCTCTCTGTAACCTGGGGAGTAATGCCTAGCTCACACGTGTTGGGAGGTGAAGGAAAGTGTAGATCGGCCCATAGTATATGCTCAGTTAGTGGGGAGTGTCATTTTGCATGAACACGGGTGTTACATGCCTTGGCCTGGCACAGATTTGCCCAGTTCTGGTTCCTTCTGCCTGTTTGCTAGTGTCAGGAAGACTCTACTCGCTGTTTTGGACTCTTCTGGAGCCTGATCTCCACACATGCAGCCAGCTGAATTTTCCCCCTCTCTGCCTGTATCTAATAACAGTGTGGGTTATGAGTTTACAGTTCTGTCTTGCAAGGAAATACTCATTTGCAATAAAGAATCCTGGAATGTCAAGTGGAAATGACACTTCCATGTGACTGAGCAGTGGCAGCTCCGCTCAGGGTGGTCCTAGCTGCACTGGCAAAGGGTTCACAGGAGACAAGCCTAAGTGCTTGTTCCAGGCCAGTCACGGAGCCCTGTGTCATGGTGGGAAGGGTGAGCAGTGAGCAGGCAGTCTGGCACAGCTGGGTTCAAAGCAGCATTGTGGTTTTGGCTGCTGTGTGCGGGAAGAATGTTCTCCTTAGGGACAGAGAGCCTACCTGGAGTAGACTACGTGCAGATTTCTTGGCACAGGCCATCAGCCAGCCTTTCCTGCCCTCTATCAACTTCTCAGTACTCTCCTCTTGCTTCCATGTGGTGCACGCTCTTCTGAGGCAGAGCTCCTGCCATTGGCAGCATTCAGAGGCCAGGCAGGTACCATGAGCTGGAATAGTGGGTCAGGGCAAGCCAAGGATGATTTGCTACAGTGTGATGGAGAGAAGGCAGCCACTTGCCAGGGGGAGGTGCACCCTTGTGAGCAAGACAGGGGCCCCTGGCTAAGCCAGTGGTTTTCATGCAGAAATACGAACCCACTGATGCCAGCCAGGTGTTCTCATTTTCCAAGAAAGCTAGGAATCTGGATTTTTAGGGAAAATATGTAGACTTTCAATGTTGACTCCCATTTTTAGAAAATACTTGAAAGACAAACATACCATGTCAGCAGGCCTGCAAAAGCTACAGAGCAAAGATCTATTTTCTTTAAAGCAGAGAATTTGCAAACTTTCCCTCAATCAGTGGGAGATGCAGGAAGACCTGAAGTAGGAGAAATCAGGATACCCATATCCAAGGTTGCACTGAAATTTTAAGAAGTTATTCCATTAGTTCAATGACCTAAGGCAAATCAAGCTTTAGGATTTGGAATGACCCATGCTGGGAAATGTGCAGTGGTGGATGCTGATGACCTTGGGCTTGTAGCTGAAGACCTGCATGTTATCCTGGCTAAATCCTTACAGATCTTATCTACTAGCTGTCCTCTCTACTCCCTGGTGTGTACTTCCAGCACCAGGAAGCACCAGGGGAGCACAGTACCCTGGTGAAGGTCTAGGGCCTAGACCTGCACCTTAGCATATCAGTGTTTCCACACTGAGAGAGGAGGTATTTGCTGAACCCCAGGTGTGTTCGTTGTAGTCTGTGAAGCCTCAGGAGGAGGCAGGGGAAAAGCAATTTTCTCCAGACTTCCAGAACCACAGCTAAGACAGGACTTCTCTTCCCCTGGGGGATTCTTCTGCGCAGGGTCCTGGGCTTTTTGCCTGCTTCACCCGATTCCAGATCCTGCTCCTGGGGTCTCTAGCCTGGCATAGGCACAGAGAAAGACAGGCAGGAGGAGGAAATCCCAAGTGTCAGAAAGTCACACAAGCACCAGGCCTGGACAACCAGCTCAGGCATGGGACAGGGCTATCTCCAGCTTTGCGGTCCTGGCTCTTCTCTCATTCATGTGGAAGACCCCATGGATACCACCACCTGCACCCCTCAGGGAGTACTTGGGCATTTCAGGGTCAGAAACCCAGGACTGGCATTGCCCCCATGGAGGAATGGGCTGGATGCCTTCATGGGCTTCACGGGTCGGGGATGGAGGTGAGGGGCTCCCTGAGTGCTCAAGTCCCCTCAGCACTCAGAGTGGACCCACAGTGACACCGGGTAAGGATCTGGCCCTGGGGTGTCACACATGTTGGTTTCAACATAGTTGCTTTCCTCAGAAGGAGTCCCTGGGAATGGGGTTTTGGAGTGACCTGCTATAACTAGCAGATCAGAGGGAAGGCAGCCCTCAGCGCTGCCTCACACAGACCTTTGAATGTTGCCTTTGCAGAAGAATATGCTGTGACTTTTTATGATACTGCCTTAGATCTATACACGGAGGATGAAATTGTTTGCAGATACAAGTTGGAAGACAACAGTGTCTATGGTAAGTAATCCCCTTTGTGCCTCCAAGTGACAAGTTACCCATCTCAGGCTGCCTTCCCCTAAGCCAGCCAGGCCTTCAAAGCCCTTGCTGACCATGCACTTTGGACACTGTGAGGATAGATCCATGTGTACAAGGGGACAGAGGAACCCGGCTGGGAAGCTGAGAAGTCATCAACCCCTTAAGCAACAGAGCCTCTTGGAGCAGGGCTTTACCCCTACTGAGAATGGCTCTGGGTGCTGCATGTGCCCCAGAACTGCATTCCCCCTCCCTTGACTCAGCACTCATTTACCTTGTCCTGAATCTGTGGAGACTGCTGGTAGACACAGAGGCAGTCCTGGGGCTGCCCTGGGGCCCTGAGTCTGGGCCAGGTGCACTAGCTTCCTGGAAGGGTATGTGCACCTGGGATGGGGAGAGGGTGCCAGCTGCCAGGCCGTAGGCCCTGGAATCCTGGCACAGGCACACTTTACATGTGTGGCCTTCAACAAATGAGGATTCTGTTCTAGGCCTCTCTTTCCTCTATCATAAAATGGAGCCAATATGGTAGCTGAGCTAACTAAGCCATATTGCCTATGTAAGGCAATTTTTGGGAAACACTCAGGCTCAGGTGTACCTCCATATGGCTGAGTGGCCTGAGGAAGCACACAGGTGGGCAAGCAGATGTGCCCTCAGTGCTGAGGTGGATGTGATCCTCCCCAGGGATCTGGGGGACAGGAGGACTTTCTGTGTCCTCCTCAGCTCTCCCAGTTAGTCCCCTGATGCAGTCATTTGACCTGATTAAATTACGGTCAGTGACGTCTTCTTCCAGGGCCATCTGGTCAATCCATAGCAAATCCTCTCCCCCAGGGCATCTCTAGCCTCTGTCCTTCTTCTCTGTGGGCACACAGAACAGGACAGGGCACTGCTATGGCCACATTCCCACATCTGCAGTGTGTAGATGGCCTCGGGGGATCAGATTTTCCCTGCTCAGTACTTCCTCAGGAGTGGCTTAGGGAGTGAGGAAGGCCTTAGATGGAGAACAATGTTCATGGAGCACTTACTATACCAGGTAATGTGCTAAAGGCCTTGCCTATGTCATGTCCCAAAATTCTCAGAATAGACCTATTGTTATTTCTTAGTATAGCTCTGGAATGAGGCAGAGGGATAGTAATGAGTTTGCCCAAAGCCAGGAGCTGGTGTAGGAAGAGCTGGAAAGCAGACAGAGGTGATCCGATGGCCTCATCTGGGCCTTGCCTTGCTGAGATGACATTCCTAAAGAGCGCTGGACACAACCTGTCTCCTAGGAAATGTGCTCAGATCCTTCCTCTGTGGCCTGTGACTGTACCGGTTTGCACCCTGGAGATCGCCAGGGTTTGTCCTCAGTGTAGACTGGTGCAGGGCCTCCCATGGGACACTCCAACACATGCTCCTGTGCATTTCAGCTGACGGCCATTCTGCATGCATTCTGTGGCTGGTCGCAAGTGGCCTAGCAGGATTTTCTTTTTATTGCCAAGACCTCTGACGTGAGGAGTGATTCCTTTTTTTCTAATTATGTTTTCCTTAGATTTCAATGTCTGGAAAAACATTTTAGAAAATACAGAGAAACATATAGAAAATTTTAAAACTGGTGTTGCTATGTGCTTTATGTTTTCTGTCTTTAGTGTGTAATGTTTTTATGTTTTAAGAAATTTTATACTCAGATAGATGATAGATGATAGATAGATAGATAGATAGATAGATAGATAGATAGATAGATGAGTATTCAGTTTAATGAGTCAATAGTGGTTTGAAAACTCCTTTCCACTTAGCAAGCTTCTGGGCCCTCAGTGTGCTGGCTGCCTGCCATCAGTTCCTCTCTGCTCTGGACTGTGAACACCCTCCTGGAAAGTAAATTGCATTTCTTAGGGATTCTTTTCCCCCATTAACACCAGCCATCCTACCTCTCAGACACAACTGCCATTCCCGAAAGCATATGTGGTGGTTAGCTTTCATTATCAACCCAGTGGAGGGTTCAGACATTTCAGGAGCTCATAGCTAATGTGACAGTTGAGTTAGGGCCAGGGCTGGTCCACATGGAAATGAACCATTCTGTAGGGAATAGTCCTGGCCTGTGACCAAAGTTAGGGGTATGAAAAGAGTTTGGTCTCAGGAGAGAGAGGGTGCCACAGCTGCAAGGGACAGAACTGTCCTGAGCCTCTTGAGTGCCAACTCCTAGGATCTCACACAAAACAATACAAAACAAAACAGACAAAGAGAGCCCCTCTTCCTTCCTCAGGCTTCACTACCTCACTAAATGGCACCACCATCCACCCAGTCATTGTGACCAAACCCTGCCTGTCAACTGTGGTTCCTCTTTGCTTTCACTCCACATCCAGTCCACTGTTGCCTCAATGTCCAAATCCTATCTGGATCTGGCCAGCCCCTTGTCAGATTCATCATCTTAGAATAAAAACCAAACCCCTTCCCAGGGCCCACAGTGTCTTGCCCACCTCTCCTCGCTCACTTCTCTTCTCAACAAGCTCAGCTAGTTATGCCCCAGGCCCTTGGCCCACACTGCTCCTGCAGGCCAGGCATTCTTTCCTTGGATCTTTCCCTGGCTCTCCCCTCACCTGGTTTCAGCTCTCGGATCCTCTCCTCAAAGAGACTTTATTTGTGATGGAAATTTTCAACAATAAAGAAAAGTAGCAAAAATTGTATAATAAACTTGACACAGCTTCATCTACTTCCAATAATTATCAACACTGTACAATCTGGTTATTGATGCCGTCACTGTGGATTACTTTGAAGCAAATCCCAGCCATCACATCAGTGAAGTCACTGCAGTATGCATATTTTTGTTTCTCTAAAAGGAAATGGTATCTCTTAAGGACAGGATAGGTCCCCCATTGCTAAGCTGTATCTTTTCCCTTCCACTCTCTGTCCTCCCCTTGCTTCTCGTTGTCTCAGCGCTTCTCACTGTCTGCATTTATTTTGTTCCTTGTTAGTTATTTCAATGTCTGTCTCCCTCCAGTCCCTCAAATGTAAGGCCCTTGGGAACTGGGACTCAGCCTGCTCTTTGCATTCCAACCAGAGCATTCTAGAGGCCTGGTGCACAGTAGGGGCTCAGAGGAAGGCAGAGAAGAGAAGTTGGTGTCTTTCAAAGTGTTAACTCTGCTTGTTAGGGGCCAGCAGATAGGAAGAGATGGATGAATGGACTTGCCATTGACATTATTGTATTGTGATTTTCTCTTAGATAAAAAACCCATATTTAAGGATGATGAATCTTTAGTTTGCCCAGGACATATCTTTAAGAAGCCAGGAAAGTAAGTACCTCATGTCAGCAGCCATGTGGCCATTTTTGTCACCATGAGGTTTACAGAATGTAGGATGCTACTTCTGCTGGTGCACCACGTGTCTGTTTCAGAATGCTCAGGGCATCCTTCATAACTGTTTTTATTGGTGGTTCCCTGAGATGCTCAGTCAGCCTTTCAGAGCTAAGCCAACATGCTCTAAATAGAGAAGAGTCAGGATGGTGACACCAAACTGCCTTCTGTGGAAACTTAGCCCATGGCCACGAGGGCATTCTGACTCCATGCAGGACTCCTCATGCCTGGTCATTCTTCACTGTGAAGGTTGACCTCAAGTGATAATTGTGAGCCTCCCTTACCCATGCTGTGTGCTCACTGGTGGCCCCAATATGTGATGACCAAAGTCATTGCAATGAGGAGAGCTGTGGGCTATGGTTTGAACAGAGTACAAGAACTATACGAATCAAGACTGGTTGTCACCATATGACCTTTCTGTGCTTCAGGGTGGTCATCATTGAATACAGCCTGAACAATGGCATCACCTTCATTGAGGAGAACTTAAAAGCCACCAGCCTGAACTGTGTGAGTGCTGAGGTGGGACTGCAGCCTTCCTCCTGGGCTTTCCAGATTGCCTCTACTGGAGGCAAGAGAGGGGGACGTGGTGCTATGGGCCGGAGCAAGTAGGTTACGCAGACAGGCAGCTGGGACAACTTCTCACAGCGAGGTAGGGGCCCTCAGCCTGTCATCGCAAGATGTCCCCACACAGGCTTCTGAGGTGCCCTGGGAGTGCTTCCACAAGAGCCCAAGCGGTAAAGCCACCTGTCCAGGCCCTGTGGAGCTCTGCTGTCTGTGTGAACCAAGTGTCATTGGAAGCACATGAAAGGGGACAATCAGAGCTCTGAGCAGACTCTAGAAATGGTACTGAGCCTCTGACACCTGCCTCCCTCCTTACCACCTCCCCTGGCCCAGGTCTAGTGGTGGGGAGCTCGGGGCTCCATCCTGCATTCCACCTGGGCAACTGGGAGTGGCTGGGGGGCTATGTGCTAGGAGCCAGACTCCAGGACCTCTGGGACACTAGGACACTCCAAATCCAGGTCCCGGACACAGGGCATCTGGAGGGTGGGACCAGCTGTGGCCCTGTGCAGTCAGGGTGTGTTTCCAGCATATGGATGTAGCTGCTGGTAGAGCTGAACCCACACATGCCCATCACTGGCCCCCAGCCCCAGCCCCAGCCTGCTTGGGGAACACCCCCTGTCATTTTGCAGAGGGCGTCAGCCTCCCCTCTGCCTCTGCTGCTTTCTCGTGCTCCTCGGCTGTCCCTCTTTGCTAACTCTCTCTGACCTTGCTCTCCTGCAGTGGATGGGGAAGCAGCCAGGGCTGTGGGGAGGGCTTGGGACTCAGCTCAGGGACAGGCAGCTCAACTACAGGTGGGAAAGAAGCTGCTGCTCCCAGGTGCCCCCTCCTCAGAGCTCCATGTCACCTGGACCCCTGGCCCAGGGCAGCATGACATGGGTGACAGAGAGCATTAGGATGGAGAAGACAGCTATCTGGGAAGAGGGACAACTGTGCCTAATGGCCACCATCCTAGTGTCCAGTCCCAGCCTGGGAGGGTTCCAGCGGTGCTGACAGTCCTCTGACTGCATCTTCCCTTGTGTGCGGATATGCACTCCTGGATCAGCAGACTCAACTCACCCATTTGCCCATCAGAGTCCCACCAACTACAGCCCACCCTCAGCAGACACATGTAGGAAAGACCTCAGGAGGAGCCACAGCACCATGGGCCCTGACCCTTCCTCTCGCTTCAGCTGCTTTGTCTCCTGGACACAGACCCTTACCCCTCTCCGTCCCCTGCCTCTGGGAAAGCAGACCACTTGGTTTAGGGCAGCACTGTGCAGCGTGTCAGCCAAGGTGTGCCGTGAGGACTGGCTTTGACCCACCATGGTTTTTCCACTCCCTTGTCAAGGCTCTAGAACTGAGCCTTTGAGCAGGGCTACTTGTACACTCAGTGGCCTAGGGCTCCAAAATGGCTCTCTGGATATTGTCCCTGTCCTCTAGTCCCTCAGTGCTCCCTGGAGGTGGGGAAATCTGAGGCTGATGGGAGCAGGTGGATATGGAGGTGTGGTGTGGGGTACCAAAGTATGCTCCCAAGAAGAGGTCGCTCATGCCCACTCTGGTCGCTGGCATGTTTGGATTTTGCAGGGTGACCCATTAAGGCCCAAGGAACCGCCAAAGAAGACCACAACTCCCACGACGACCACACAGATGACCACGACACCCATGACGACCACACGGATGACCACAATGTTCACAACGACAACACGGAGGACCACAACGACCAGGAGGACCACACAGATGACCACGACACCCACGACAACCACACGGACAACCATGACCACCACACGGACAACCACTATGCCCACAACAACCACGCGGACAACTACAACAACCACACAGACAACCACAATGACCATGACAACAACGCAGACAACCGCGACGACCACACAGACGACCACAACGACCACGACGACCACATGGACAACCACAACGACCACGACAACACGGATGACCACAGTGTCCACAGTTGTCACACAGGAGACAACTAAAACCACAGTTGTCATACCAGAGATGACAGTGCACATGGTTGTCACAGAAAAGCCTATCCTTGACAACTCTCTCCTGTACCCAGTGCTCATCCCAACCCTGCTCATTATCCCAGTGGTGATCTGGTGCATCTGCTGCTGCACGAATGTGAGTGAGCCCTGCCCCCACAGTCTGTGACATGGGCCCATGTCAAGGGATATGAGCCCATTCCACCCCATGATTCTGCCTGTGGGCAGGTTCCCATCAGCAACCAGGTCCTTACATGAGCAATAGAGGCACAGCCTGTCTTCCATTCCCGGGCAGATTCAGCCTGTGTCTGAGGGACCTCCTGCCTCATGAGGGACTGACAGGCCAAAGGACACGCCATAGGAGACCAGGCCATAGGAGTGGCCTATGAGCTGCCCTGGCCGCTGGAGAGAAGCTACTCCAGCCCTGACACCAGAGAGGCCTCACAGCAGCCAGGCTTCTGGAGGACTCAGGGAGACCAAGCACCAGACGAAGCTTCTAGTGCGAGAGAAGAAGGCGGGCCCTGCAGGAGGCACCAAAGAGCCCAACCAAGAATCCTGCTGCCTGGGAGGATTCCTGACCTCTGGGGCAGCGGAGCCTTGGACACCAACAAGGATCTCTGCCCTCGTCCAGTGGGTCAGGCCTTCCTTCCCCAGCCATTACTAAGAGCCAGGGCATGCTGGGCCCCATGCTGGCCACAGAGGGACTGGAATGGAGCTGCCACCAGCCTTGCCCTCAGGAGCTCACAGTCTGGTGTCTGGTCTGGATTGGTACCAGGGGGTGGAAGGTAAACTGTCACCTTCATAGGGTATGGCAAGCAGAACCCTAGCAAAGGACAGACGCTGGCCCCAGGGAAGGCAGGTGGGCAGACACACTGGCTGCTGGGATTGCATGGGCTAGAGCTGGTAAAGGAAGAGGAGACGGCACAGGTGGCAAAGGACAGAGCAAAGCTGCTGAACACAAGCAGGTCCCATTGCTGCAGATGGGGGGATCTGTGAGGACAGAAAGCCTGGGTGGGTGCTGCCATCCCACAGAGGGAACCAGAGAGGGCTGCGGGGACTTGGGAGGTAAGGGGAGAGGAAGAAGGAAAGGGGGGGCGAGTTCTCCTATCTTCATATATTGGAAGGGCTACTGACGAAAACTACCAGCTGGGGTGCCTCTGGTAGGGACCAGGCAGCCTAGGCTGGCTGTCTCCCAGTGCGCCGTCCAGGGAGGTCTGATTCTCCATTGATAACCCAGGAGCCTGAAGCTCAGGGCAGTGCAGCTGGTTAGCCAGAGACCCATGGGGAATGGGTTCATAGATTGACACCCTAAAACCCACATTCTGTCTAGCTGATGCTGAGTAGGGTCCCCTCCTGTTAGCATAATGGACCCAGCTCCCTCCATGCCACTCCAACCTATGTTCATGTCTTTTTAACATTCTAGACTGACAATGAGCCACAAACACCAGAGAAAATAGAAACGGTAAGTCATGATTTGGGTCCTGATGCGGTCAGCATGCCCAATGCCCATACTGAACTTCACACAGAAGGGCTCCTGCTGCCTGTGGGAGATTTGCCGCCCCCACGCCCACCCCCCCGCCCCCCCGCCCCAGCATCTCCCAGCTACCTGGGCAGGGAGAGCTGGCAGAAAGAAGAGGCTAACCGATGGCTAGCGAAGGGCCTCGGAAGGACTTGGCACTCATAACTCCCTTCCCAAGTATGCAGCTCTGCTGATCCAGGGCCTTTGCCACCGAATTAGCAACTTGAGGTAGCTTGTTTCAGCAAGGGCTGTGCTGCTTATTAAAATAGAGGGACTTATGGTCAATTTCCAAAGGACTGTTTGAGACACTCAGATGAACTTTAGAAAAGGAGCCTTATTTTCAAACTTTGGTCCTCTGCCCAGGCTCTGATATATGTCGGGGTGCATATCATTGATCTCCATCGCGGTCCCCTGGCAGGGGCAGGGGCTTGGCTGGGGTTGGACTCTAGGGACTTGCGAGGCTGGGGAGGTTGGAGGGCGTCTTACCTGGCATTGAGCTGTGAGGCAGGCCCAGCCCAGATAAGCACAGGGAGCCAGGGTCAGGGGACAAGGCTGTGGATCCCCCAGGGCAGGGGCCCAAACCAGCTCCCAGAAGAAGGAGTTATAGTGGGTACACAGTGTCCTGAACAGGGGTACCTGAGCCTGAGAGCTGGTGGAAACAGGCCTCACTGCATGGGCTGTACAGGGAATGGGTGTAGTGCCACCTGCTGAGAATGGATCTGCCAGGGTCAGGGGAGGCCAGCCCTGTCCCCGGCAAACGCTCCCACCTGGACAGCCCTCTTGTACGCTGCACAGCCCAAAACCGGATTCTCCACCAAGGCCAGCCCCAGGAGACCAAAGGGACAGGATAGTGTTTGTTGGCCTTTGGGGAAATGCCCTCTATGCAAATATATCGAGTTTGCTTGTTTTTCCATGGGGAAACTGTCACAGGACAGTGTGCTCCTCATTTGTCCTCAAAATCTCCTAGTGGTGCACTTTTGCTGAGAGGCCACTGACAGGTGCTGGTGCAGCACATGTCATATGTCTGTCCCCAGGACCTGCCAGAAAGAAAAATAAACTGTGCGTTCTCTTCCTAGGAGTCAGAGACCTGTATACAGACATGCACCACAGTGATTGTCCCTTGTTGTATGTACCAGGAAGACAACATGAGACGCCTAGAGGTAAGAAGAGCATTAGGGAGGGTTCTGTGACTGCCAGGCTAGGCTGAGGAAGGAAAGGGAGAAGCCTGTTCAGGGTCCCCGTGAACCGTGGCTTTCAGGGAGATGAACTTTATGGAAACTTACGTTGATCTCTTGGCACTCGAGAAAAAGCAGGGGCCATCCCTATCCCTGGGCCCAGGAGAGAACAAAAAGTGAGGGCTCCTGCCAACACCACCACCACGCGGGGCCCAGCACTAGGGTCTCCCCGTTCGGCACGGACCCAGGTTTGCAGAAGCTGGTAGCTGGGTACAGCTCACCAGTCCCGGGCTCTCTCAGAGCTTGACAGCAACTCCAGCAGTGGGTTCAGTTTCACCAGCCAGCAGGTGGATAAGGAAACACAAGCTCAATCAGAAGCAGACTCCCATGGGTCAGAAACTAAATTTTTTACAGGAGAATTCTGAGCAAGGTCTGTTCGCTATTAAAACTATCCAGAAATGCCAGTGGCTCCTGCGAGCCTTGCATGAGTCTGCTCAGCAGACTGAGGGACTGAGCTAACTACATTGTCCTTGGGGCCCAGTGGCATGGAGGGACCAGGGCGTCGTGGAGGAGGAGGCCTGAAGGAAATGTCCTTACCCCAGGACATGCTAGGCCTCACCCAGTGAGGGAGCACCCAACCCTGCAGGGGGTGTGAGGACAGGGATGGGGAGGCCCCAGGCAGCCCAGCATGAGGAAGACATGTTCCAGATTCCAAAGCAATCCGTGATGTACAGTGACACTCCTGCCCCAAAACACACAAGGCCACCAGGCCCCTGCTGCAGGGACAGCTGCAGTGCTACGTCAGTGTGTTCCTGGAGACAGAGATATCTGGGACCACCTCAAGCCACAGAGGACTCTACCTTTTGGAGGTGACTGCCATGCCTTAGAGCTTCCTCACGGCCACATCTGCTTTTCAGGGCAAACTGGATACCTTGTGTGACTTTGTTCAAAGCTGCAACCAGGTGCCATTGATGTGGTGTCAGCCTAGGAAAAAGGTAAGCAGGGGCACGGGGATGCTCCCCATGGGCAAGGAGGCCGTTGCTCTTTGCCCTTGACAGTTGCACTCAGGGACTGTGGGTCAGAGCTTGTGTCTAGGCATCTGCCAGAGAGGATGCCAAGACTTGGAGAAGTGGTGCTCTTGACCCTCCCAGGCAGATCCTGGGTGTGGTGCCTGCATTTTCATGCATATCCTCTCCAGAACAACAGGAAACTTTCTTATGGACAGTGTGACCCAGCACCTCCAAACTTAAGTCAAAGAATCTGTAGAGGCAGGCCAGCCCAAGAGTTTTCCTGGCCCCTACCCATCATCCGTCCCCACTGAGCTCCCCCCACCGGGGGTCTGTGGGCTGCCCCCATCCACTGAGACTCTTCTGCCAGGACTGGTGGAGGGCACGGTGACACCCCATGGGGTTGGCCAACACTGACTGCTTTTACCAGGTAGCAGAGTTCCTCCTTGTGTCATTGCCTGTGACAACGGGGAGAAGCCAGCTTGTTACAGGTGTCCTCCATGGAATTGAATAGTAGTGACAGCTCATTGTTGTAAGTTCCTCCTGTGGGCCACCTGCCAGTCTAAGAACTTTGCATATTTCACTATTTAATCCTGCCCGTAACTCTACCTGCAAGTACTACTAATATGCCCAGTTTACCAAGGGGGGAGCTAAGGCACAGAGAGGCCTAGTGACTTGCCCCATGTCACAAAGCCTGGGAGTGGCAGAGCTGGACTTGAACCCAGGGCCTGGCTCCCCTCTTCTCCCTTCCCTGCCCCCTGAAGGTCAGCATCGTGATCTCATGACAGTTACCTCACAAACCACCGCAGCGCTCAGACCTAGGGCCCACCAAGAGCATGCTCCTGGCTCACCTGACTTCCCGGTACTCAGACCCTTCGCTCAGACTGGCCCAGGTGCCTGGAGGACATTGTAGTCCCCAGTAGCTCTAGTGAGGGCTGCATTAGGCACTTCTTTGGATCAGGCAAACACGGCTTTCCCTCGGGGCAAGGTGAGCATTTGGGAGTCCTGCACAGGCCTGCAAGCCTCGGGACACTGCTAAGGAGACACCCCCGATGCATGCCAACACCCAGCAGGGCCACCACCTGGTGTCAGAGGGCCTGCGGCTCCTCTGGGACTGGGCTCCCGACTTTGGGTCTACCAAGGGCTCTCAGTCCCAGCCATGCTCGCACAGAAGCCCCTTCTCCATCTGATTCTCCTGGAGCCTCTCCCCAGAACCACAGCCCCATGATGGTCACTTGAGCACCACACCAGGCCTGTGCCCCGAACCCACCCAGCGGTGATCACTCAGGGCAGGGGGACAGAGCAAGACATGGAGGGAGGCCTGAGATCAGATGGAGGACACGGGAGGTATTACCAGAAGGGGCCAACCTACTGTTAGGCAATAGACAGCTGGCCTGGAAGATGCTCTCCCTCTCCTGCCTCCTGAGTCTGCACACCTCATCTGTGGATGAGACCTTCATATCATTGTGGCCTACACCCCTCGGAGAACACGCACAATGCTGCTGCGCAATGGCAGAGAATGGTGTGCACGATCTGAAGACTCAGCACAAACCCTGAACCCTGAACCCTGAACGGGGCTGTGCTCTGTGGGCTCAGTCTGCTCTTTCCTCCAGTGTTGTGAATGACTATGTGTTTCCTGTCAGTCCTCTGGTGGGTGAGGGTGCTACTTTCCTGGGGCTGCTCTAACAGTGTCATAAACATAGCATGTGAAAACAACAGGTTTTCAGTTCTAGAGTCCTCAGAGCTCTGAGGCTGGAAGTGTGAAACAGATTTTCCTGAGCAGAAATCCATTTCTTGCCAGGACTACCCTCCTTCTGGACGATCTGACTAGAGACAATCCCTTTCCTGCCTTTTGCACTTCTAGAACTGCATTCCCAGGGTTCTCTGGCTCCTGGCCCCTTCCTCCATCTATATGCCAGCAGAGCAGCACCTTGAATCTCCCTCTGCTTCACCCATCCCGTCACCTTCTCTCCTGTGGGTAGGTCTCCCTCTTGCAGGAACCTGAGCTGGCCTGTGAGCCCATTCTGATAACCCAGGATAATCTCCTCATCTCAAGGTCCTTCATCACATCTCAAAGATCCTTTTCCAGTGTAACCCAAAACAGTCACAGGTCCCAAAGACCAGGACCTGGATATTTTGTCAGGGCCGTTATTCAAGTTAGCACAGCAAGCCAATGACCTAGAAGCTCCTTTGAGAGCAGGGACTGTCCTATCTGGCACTTTGCACTTCGTGTGGCACGTAATAAGCAGAAGGTCATGGGAACCTGGAGGTACAAGTGTGCATGGTGTGTGGGGGAGTGGAAGGACCACACTAAGGAAGGGCCACGCCCAGAGGCTTTACCCACTCAGTGTTCCTTGAGGTGTGGCTTCCTTGCTATGCCAGTAGGCTTGTTTGAATTAAAGCCAGACCCTGTGGTCTTAGAAGAACTGCTCCCTGGAGGGGAGCTTGGTATCTGGGAAAGGCCCACATGGTCTCCCTCCTCTCAGATGTGCTGCCTGCAGAAGATGCAGGCCCTTTCTTATCCACTCTCTGTATCTCCTGGAGCTAGAGGGGCCAGGGATGCTGTCAGATGGCCAGGGTGCCCAACACCGCCCCCGCCCCCGGCTTATTTGAGCCATTCGGCTGGGAGTCCTCAGCTGATTAGCGGCTAATGGCAGGAGGGGATGACGGTAAGCCAGGGGCAGATTTCACACTCCTGAAGCATCTGTATTGTTCTCTTCCCAAGCCAAGGAGTTCGGGTTTGCTGCTGCCTCCACAGCCCATCCCATCCAAGGGTGCCCCCAGCTGCCCTTGCCCTGGGGGCCCAGAATCTGGCCTCAGGGTTGTGGTGAGAACTCAACCCTTCAGCACACATTCACTGAAAGAACCTGGGCAAAGCAGTCAGGCTTTGTTCTCATTCCTGAGGCCCCCAGGCCAGGGGGAAGCAGATGAGTTCCAAACCAGAACAGAGGGAGTCCAGAGTCTCAACACTGGGGCTGCCTGGGGGAGGCAGGGTAGATTTCCAACACCTAAACTGAGTCTTGAAATAGCAGCCCAGCCTCGAGGCCAGCAACCAGGGAGAGGAAGGGTATCAAAAGGTCCTACCATGTTGGTCTTGATGGGCCGTGAGACTGAACCCCCTTGAGCCAAGGACACCAAAGCTTTCTGGTTCCATCTCCAGTACCTTCTCTGTGACCTTCTCTCTCTTCTCTTCCTACCAGGGTCCCCTCTGCAGGCAGTTGCTCTGCCTTCCACCCAACCAGGGATGCTTCCCCTTCAATAGCTGCTGCTCAGGGTGCCAACATCCCCCAAGCATATACTCCCAGCCACCCTCCAGGATACACCATTGATCTTTTCCCCTGCCTGGACACTCTGCAGAGCTACTTTGTCACCCCACCCCTATAGTCCAGCCTCTAAAGCCCCCAAAACCCAAGAGTGTTAAGATCCCTTTGTGTACTGAATTGGACAGATAGAGTCTTGATATATGGTCAAAGGAGTTAGAATTGTTGGTAATCAATAAGAGATTTTGTTACCTGGTGAACTTCACTCCACTTTATGAGATGTATCCCCAGTGTCCCTGCCAAGATAAAGCACCTTGGTGTCTATGGATGCAGACATGAATGTCTCCCACTCCCCACAGGTTGGTCTTCATCTGTCATGAAAGGCTTGTATGTATGGAGTTTGGGCCAAATTTGCTCTTTGGAAGAAACCCAAAACATCTTTGAAATATGAATACAATCAGGTGTCCCCCACTCCCTGGCTGTTACTTAATCTCTTGGGCAAGTTATTTACTCTCCCAATGCTTCAGTTTCCTCTTTGGAATAATGGTGTTCCCTCTACCTGATGGCTTTGAGGATGACAGAAGTCATCATTTATTGGCTACATAAATGCCTACGTGCTGAAGGCTTAATTTATTTTATTGCATGCAATTTTCACAATAACCCCTGGAAAGAAGCTACATGTGCACTCACTTTGAACCTGCCAAATGCCAAACACAGAGCTACCTTCCAGATTCTTGAGACTGTTGTGGGTCTGGATTCTGCCAGTTGCAGTGTTAGATAGCCATCCAACTTCTAGTTCCATCTATGGTATCTTCCATGTCTTAATGGAAACAACAGGAAGAGGAAGAAAATCAGAAGATGAATATATAATGGTAATAACGAGAAGGAGAAGAAAATGATGTGTGTCTGACGTGGACGGTCCCCAGTGAGCCTGTGCCAGCTCCTGATGCTCATCACTTCCTGTCAAATGACTCACAGGCCCTTTCCCAGGGTCAACATCAGACTCTGGGTCTCATCCAGCTCCAGGCTTCATGCACCTGTCCTGTGATCCACCTCTCAGATGACCTGTGCAGATGCATGATGTCATCTCTGGGGTCACATCATGCCCTGGCCAGTGAGTTCTGGGTCAGGACACCACATGCATGGCTTCTCAGTGCTGCCTCGCTCCTTCGTCCTTCCTGTGTGGACCTACCAACACCCTTTGCAACCGGAGGATGGTTCTCTGTCAGACATTCCAGGGAATCTATGCACCCCTTGTTCTTTTTGCTCCCATGCAATATTAAGGGACCCCTGGCTGTCCCTCCACTCTCCTCAATAGCCTCAGTTCTGAGCTCCAACCCCCCTGACATGATCTGCTTGTCCTCATCACTCTGTTGTGTGTGTCCTAAGAAGGGTTCTTTTATCCTCCTTGGATCTTTTCAGTCTCATCTCAGCAAGAAACCCCCTGAGCCTCACAGACATTTTTCAGTACTACCCCATATTTTTCCAATGAAAGAAACTACATTTTAATCCCAGACTCTCCAACCTTTTATGAACCCTAGGGCATGGGATTTTGAAGTGATTTTTGAAACTCTGAAATTGAGATCCCCAAGTTGATTGGGTGTCTGAGCACACCCAGCCTTCCCTATCATAGGGGATCCTTCTACCTCAGGACCCAGCCCTCCTGGGACAATAACCAGAGTTCTAGTGACCAACTTAGGAAGTACTTCATTGTAAGGAATGAACCATTACACACACCATGGTGTGAAAAACACATGGTTTGTTGTTGTTTATTACACGCTCCAAGGCTCTGGAGCTGTCCTGCCTCCCTGCCTTTCCCAAACCACCTCAGTTGTGAAATGGTAGCACCGTGCCAAATACTGATGAGGTCTGTGACTTCACAGAATTCAAAGGTGTCAGGCAACTTAACTACCCATAGAGGGTTGGACTGGAAAAGACAGAAATGCTGGAAATTAAATGGAATGGCTTTTGATTAGGCAACCTTTGTACCAGGGCTCAAAAAACCTAGGATTTTCCCTTATAGTGAAGGAAAAGAAATATGGAAGTAAAGTCTCACATAACTGAAATTGTTGGTGCAATTGCAATCAGGCATGTGGGTTGTTGTTTGAGCTGAGCCAGGGATGCAGAGCAGATGAGATTAAGATAAAATCCTGGAGGGACTGAAAGGAAAACCAGCTCTGAGTTCCTGTTTCTTCTTCATTCAGTAAATGTTCTGTATGGCTCTGGAGCCTGGTCTGCTCCTACCCAGGCATGAGAGCTGAGTCATAGCCCAGACTACTGCTGAATGTACCTCCCAGCTCCATCTAACCAGAAAGCCTGTCCAGAACACCTACAAGCTGTATAGCCCAACAACACTTGAGCAGAGAGTATAGCAGGCAGACCTGATCATCCACAAAGCAAAGCCAGAGGCACCATTCAGTCAGCAAATCTGGAGAGCAAGTTGGCTTTATTTAATACCACAAAGAACACTTCTGGCCTTGGAGCTAGTTCCCATGTTCTGCTTAGTCAGGGAACTAATTCATAGTCCCCAACCCCACCCAACACACTCTGTCGAGTGTAGCTCCCAGCCCCTTCTGACCAGAAAGCCTGACCAGGAACATCGGGAAGACTGTTTGGAACTGGACCTTCTATTCTGCCCAGGCAGGAGTTCATTCATAGCTCCACTCTCTGCTTAGCATAGCTCCTTGTCCACTTAACCAGAAAACCTAGCTGGAACACCAGAAAACTGCAACACTTGAGCAGATATTCTGGCATGCAGAGCTGACCATCTGCAGAGCAAAGCTAGTGACACCTTTTGGCCAGGGAACTTAGGGTGTGGGCTGAATTGAGCAGAGATCACAAGTAAAGCCTTATTGGTCTTGGAGCTGGTTCTGCTGCTCTGCCCAGGCAAGGAAATCCATCCATCGCCCCACCTATTGCTGAACTTCCAGCTTCCCCTACCAGGGAACATAAGTGGAGCACACAGGAGACTTCATAAGCCATCCACCAGCCCTTGTGATAGTGACACATGAACAGGGAACACAGCCCATGGCTTTTCCCATCTGCAGAGCAAAACCAGTGACCCTGTCTGGCCAGGGAAACCAGTGCATAGTCTTTCCTGATTCAGGTCCCTAAACAATGAGCCATGCCAGTCCTAGAGTCTATTCTGCTACCACACCAGGGCAGGGAAATTAATTCAGATCCCCACCTACTACTGAATATAGTATCAATCCCAACCATCTAGTAAGCCTGACTAGAGAACCCAGGCAACTGCAGACCCAACCCACAGTGTCACTTGGGGAAATAACAGTCCTATCCAACTGTTCTCAGCCACTAGCACCAAACCCCTGACCTCAGAGCTTAGTAAGTGGCTTTCTCTAAAATAGACCCTGGTAACAAGCCTCACTTGTCCAAGGACATGACAGCAGACACATCCAGAAACCCAAACTGAGCTGGCTGGTGAAGAACTATTTCTGCCAAAGTAAACCAGTAAAGTCTGGAAAAGGAGATCACTTACTCCAACATGCAGATACTAACATAAAAAAAAATCAATAATCACAAAACCTCAGGTAAACATGACACAACCAAAGGAAACTAATAAAACTCTAATAACTGATCCTAAAGAAAAGGAGAACTATGAATATCAGACAAAGAATTCAGAATAACCTTGTTAAAGAAGTAAACTGCAAGAACATACAGACAACTAAATAAACTTAAGACAACAGTGCATGAACAAAATGAGAAATTCAACAAATAGAAGCCATCAAAAGAAATCCAACAAAACCCTAGAGCTGAAAAAACACAATGACTGAAATGAAGAATTCAGTAGGGACCTTCACAAGAAGACTCCACCAGGCAGAAGAAAGAAGCAATGACCTAGAAGCCAGGACATTTGAAATTATCCAGTCAGTGGAGCAAAAGTTAATGGAAAAGAATAAGGAAAACCTACAGGACTTATGGAACACAATCAAAGGAAACAATATCTACACTATGGTAATTCCAGCATGAAAAGAGAAAGAGAAAGGGACAGAAAGTACATTTAAAGCAATAATGGCTGAAAGATTCCCAAATCCGGAAAGAGTTGTATACATCCAGATCCATAAAATCCAAAAGACCACAAACAGGTTACATCTGAGTAGGTCTACACTGAGACACATTATAATTAAATTGTAGAAGTCAAACACAATGTAGAAGTCAAACACAATGGAAGAATTTTGAAAGAAGCTAAAGAAGTTAAAGATGGGAGAACCAACAGTGATGAGACTGTTGGCAGATTTTTCAACAGAAACATTTCAAGCCAGCAGAGAAAGGGGTGACATATTCAAAATATTAAAAGGGGGAAAAAGCATTGTCTTGGTTGACATGCTGGCAAAGCTGTCCTTCAGAAATAAAGAAACGCTTTCCCAAAAAAACAAAAACTGAGAGAGTTCATCACTACCAGACCTGACTTACAAGAAATACAAAAGAGAGTTCTTTGCAGCACCTGGGTGGCTCAGCCGGTTGAGTATCTGCCTTCAGCTCAGGTCATAATCCCAGGGTCCTGGGATCGAGCCCTGCATTGGGCTCCCTGCTCAGTGGAGAGCCTGCTTCTCCTTCTCCCTCTGCCTGCCTCTCCCCCTGCTTGTGTTTGCTCTCTCTCTCTGTCAAATAAATAAAATCTTTAAAAAGAGAGAGTTCTTTGAGTGGAAGTAAAAAGATGTTAATATTACAAAAACATAAGAAGGTAGTGTAAAACTCACTTGTAATGGTAAATATGTAATCAAGGTTGGTTAGATTCTGTAATATACTAATGGTGGTGTATAATTCACTTACTACTGGTTTAAAAGTTAAAAAGCAAACATAGTAAAAGTAACCGTAACTACAATAGTCTGTTATTGGATATACAATATATTTATATTATATGGACAACAAAAGTTCAGCAATTCTGTCAATGTGAAGTTGGTATCAGTTTAAAATAGGATGTTATAATTTTAATATATTTTGTGTAAGTCTCATAGTAACCACAAGGGAAAAATCTATGTGATTACAAAATAACATGATAAAGAAGTCAAAGCATACTGATATTGAAATATATCAAAACATTAAAAAAAGATAACAGGATAAGAGGCAAGGAAAAATGGATCTACAAAATCATCAGAAAACAACGAAATAGCAATAGTAAGTCCTTACTTATCAATAATTACTTTAAACATAAATGGATTAAATTTTCCAATCAAAACACATAGAATCACTGAATTGATTTAAAAAAAAAAAACCCAAGATCCAATGGTATGCTATCTACAAGAGACTCACTTTAGCCTTTAAGATGCATGTAGTTAGAGTGAAGAAATGGTAAAAGATATTTCAAACCAATCATAACCAAAACAGCAACAACAATAACAACAGAGGTAGCTATACTTATATCAGACAAAATAGACTTTAAACTAAAAATGGTAAAAAGAGACAGAGAAGGTCATTATGTAATGATCAAGAGGTCAATCCATCAAGAAAATATAATAGTTGTAAATACTTAAGCACCCAACTTTGGAACACCTAAATATATAAAGCAAAAATTAATAGAGCTAAAAGGAAAAATAAACATCAATACAACAAATAATATTTGGGGAATTCAATACCCCACAACCTACTTAGGTTGTACAGTTTGTTGGTATATTTTTCCAGATATGGAAGATATTTTCTATGGTATATTTTCCAGAAATGAAAAACCCCTTAGAAACATACATTTTTCCATGGAAAATATTTTCCATGGTATATATTTTCCAGAAATGGAAAAACTCTTAGATACATATAACCTACCAAGATTAAATCAGAAAAGTAGAAAAGCTTGAGTAATCAAAAATCTCCCAGTGAAGAAAAGCCCAGAATCAGACAGCTTCACTGGTGAATTTTATCAAATATTTAAAGATAATTTAATGCAAGTCTTTCTCCAAATCTCCTTTAAAAAATTAAAGAGGAGAAAATACTCACAAACTCATTTTATACAGCCAGTATTATCCGGATACCAAAGCCAGAAAGGATACTACCAAGAAAGAAAACTACAAGCCAATATCCTTGATGCAAATCTAGAATATAGATGCAAAATTTCCAATAAAATACTAGCAAACCAAATTCAGCAGCACATTAAGAGGATCATTAATCATGATCAAGTGGGGTTTAACCACAAAATGTAAGAATGGGTTCACCACATGCAAATAAATTAATGTGATACATCACATTAATAGAATGAAAAAATCATATGATCATCTCAACAGATGAAGAAAAAGCACTTGACAAAATTCAACACCTATTCACTATTTTAAAATTTTTTTAAAGATTTTATTTGTTTATTTTTATGAGATAGACTGCAAGAGAGAGCATGAGCTAGGGAAGAGGGAGATGGAGAGGAGAGGCAGAGTCCCCACTGAGCAGGGAGCCCAGTATGGGGCTCAATCCTAGGACCCTGGGATCATGACCTGAGCCAAAGGCAGATGTTTAACCAACTGAGCCACCCAGGCACCCCTCATTGTAAAAATTCCTAACAAATTAGGTATAGAAGGAACCCACCTCAACATTATAAAGGTCGTATATGACAAGCCCATAGCTATCATACTCACTGGGAAAGGATGAAATATTTTCCCTTAGGATCAGAAAAAAAGACAAGTGTATCCACTCCCACCACTCCTATTCAACATAGTACTAGAAGTCCTAGCCAGAGCAATAAGGTAAGGAGTGGAAAGGCATCAGAATTGGAAAAAGAAGTAAGATTGGCCCCATTTGCAGATGACATGAATTTAGATGTGGGAAATCCTAATGACTCCACTCAAAAAACTATTATATCTAATCAATGAATCCAGTAAAGTTGCAGAATACAAAATGAACACACAAAAATTAGTAGCATTTCTATATGAATGCAAGCATTTAATGACAGATTAACCAACAAGAAATAAAGAAAGCAATCCCATTTCCATTTACAGTAGCATCAAAACAATAAAATTCTTAGGAATAAATTTAACCAAGGAAATGAAAGATCTCTACATTGAAAACTTAAAGACATTAAGAAAAGAAATTAAGGACACAAATGTGCAAATAAATAAATGAAAAATTTATTTATGTTTATCAATTAGAAGAATAATTATTACTGTATGGTCACTAACGTATCATAATAAAAAAGAATAAGAAATATTTTTAAAATACTCATACTTCCCAAAGCCACCTGTAAATTCAATGCAATCCCTCTTAATATTCCAATGACATTTTTACAAGAATATAAAACACAATCCTAAAATTTATACAGAACCACAGAAAGTCCCCAAGTAGCCAAAACAATCCTGAGAAAGAAGAACAAAGACAGAAGCATCACACTTTCTGATTTCAAGGTACATTATAAAAGCTACAGTATTCAAAACAGTATGGTACTGTCATAAAAACAGACACAGAGACCAGCTGAATAGAATCAAGAGCCCAGAAATAAACCCATGCATATAAAATCAAACAATATTTGGCAAGAGAGCTAAGCATACTCAATGGAGAACTGATAGTCTTTTCAATAAATGGTGCTGGGAAAATTGCATATTTATATGTAAAAGGATGAAAGTACAACCCTATCTTATAACACTCATAAGAATTAATTATGGAGACAGTAGAAAGATCAGTGCTGCCAGAGGTTGCAGTGTGAGTAGGGATAAACAGGTGGAGTATAGAGGATTTGGGGGGATTTTTAGGGCATCGAAACCACTCCATATGATATGATAATGGTGGATACACACCATTTGTACATTTGTCCAAACCTATAGTATATACAACACCAAGACAGAACCCTAAGGTAAACCATGGCCTACAGGTCATAATGACATGTCAGAGTAGGTTCATCTATTGTAACACTTATTCCATTGTGGTGATGAGTGTTGGATAATAGAAGACACTGTGTATATGTCCTGGGGTGTGAGGGGGAGGGTTTATGATAGATCTCTGTACCTTCCCCACAATTTTACCATGAGTCTAAAATGCTCTAAGAAATCAAATTTATTTAAAAAAGAAAGAATTAACACAAAATGGTTTAAAAACTTAAATATAAGACCTTAAACCATAAAACACCTAGAAGACAACATAGGAAAATTCTCGTTGGCATTGGTCTTGGTGATGATCGTGGATATGACACCTAAAGCACAAGCAACAAAAGCAAAAACAAACAAGCTAGAGTATAGCAGACTAAAAGGCTTCCACAGAGCAAAAGAAAAATCAACAAAATGAAAAAAACCTACAGAATGGGGAAAAAATTTGCAAACCATATGTCTGATAGAAAGCACTTAATAACACATCCAAAAAGAAATAAGTAAAGCAACCCCATTTGCAACAGCATCAAAACAAAATACTTAGGAATAAATTTAATCAAGAGGCAAAAGATCTCTACACTGAAAATTTAAAGAGATTAATGAAAGAAATTGAAAAGACACAAATAAATGGAAAGGTATTCCATGTTCATGAACTGGAAGAATTAATATTGTTAAAACACCCAAAATAAGAATGGCAAGATAGCAGAGGAGTAGGGGACCCTATTTCAACCAGTCCCCTGAATTTAACTGGATATCTACCAAACCATTCTGAACACCCATGAAATCAGCCTGAGATGTAAGAATATATATCTGGATCTCTACAAGCAGAAAATCTCTGGTGGTCACGAGGTACGAAAGGAGGAGCCATGAATCTGCATGCAGATATCGGAAGATAAACAGAAGGGGGAGGGAGCCGCCATAAGCTGGCATCAGGAAGGTGATATGACACCGGAGCCCAAAAACATCCCATGCTAGGGACTGGGCACAGACTCACAACCAGTAGTGGTGGGGAAAGGACTTTAGTGCATATGTCCTATCCCAGATAGGATCCAGGAGCTGCAGGTGCATGTGTGCAAACTGAGGGCAGCTCGCAGTTTTAGAAGCATAAAGGGCAGAGACACACCCCAGCCCTGGGATCAACCTCTGGGAGAGTTGCTGTGGGGTGCACCACTGGCTGCAGTTTTTAGCAGCACAGACAGAAATGGAGACTGCATGTGCTGGAGACCTCAGTGAAGAGGAGACTATGATTTCTCTGCTCTGGGTCAGAGGTTTGGGTGCAGTCATTTCTGCTCTGACTCTCAGAAGAGACATAAGGGATGCAGAAAGCAGCCAGAGAACAAAAGCTCAAAAAACCAGTTTTCCCTGAGCTCACCCCCCACCCCCACAGGGGGCAGGGCAACTCTGCCCAAGCAGGGTTGCATGAGTAACAGTGCAGCAGGCTCTTCCTCCAGAAGACAGTCTGGAAAAATAGAAGACAACAATCCTAGGGTCCCCATAAAATGAGTTTGTCTTGCTTGGGTCATGGTTAATACTTTGGACTCTGTACATTCCCTCAACCACCACTCAACAGAATGACTAAGAGGAGGAACCCCCAACAAAGAAAACAATCAGAGACTATGGCCTCTGCCACAGACCCAAAGGATATGGGTATAAGCAAGATATCAGAGATAGACTTCAGAGTAGCAATTATGAAGTTGATATCTAGGCTTGAGAAAAATATTAGCAATAATATAGAATCTCTAAGGGCAGAAATGAGATCTAATCAGGCCGAACTTAAAAATGCTATGGATGAGATGCAGTCTAAACTGAATACTCTGACAGCCAGGGTAAATGAGGCAGAAGAATAAATTAGTGAGCTAGAAGATAAGATGATAGAAAAGAAGGAAGCCAAGGAGGCGTGGGATAAATACCTAAAAGCCCAAGAGATTAAACTGAGAAAGATTAATGATACCATGAAACTTTCCAATGTCAGAATCATTGGGATCCCTGAGGGGGTGGAGAGAGATAGAGAGGACTAGAAGATATATTTGAGCAAATTGCAGTTGAGAACTTCCCTAAACTGGGGAAGGAAACAAGCATTGGTGTCCAAGAGGCAGAGAGGACCCCTCCCAACATCAATGAGAACAGATCAACACCCCGACATATAATAGTAAAACTCACAAGCCTTAGAACCAAGAAGCAATCCTGAAAGCACCTAGGGGGAAGACAAGTTAAAAAAATGGAGCGAAATCGGAAACCGGGGATGTACTGTATGGTGACTAACATAATATAATAAAAAATCATTAAAAAAAAAATGGAGCGAAGACATGAACAGATACTTCTCCAAAGAAGACACATAAATGGCTAACAGACATATGAAAAAAAAAATGTTCAACATCATTAGCCATCAGGGAAATTCAAATCAAAACCACATTGAGATACCACTCTACACCAGTCGGAATGGCAAAAATTAGCAAAGTAGGGAACAACAAATGTTGGCAAGAATGTGGAGAAAGGGGAACCCTTCTTAACACTGTTGGTGGGAATGCAAGCTGGTACAGTTACTCTGGAAAACAGTGTGGAGGTCCCTTAAAAAGTTAAAAATTGAGCTACCCTATGACCCAGCCATTGCACTACTGGGTTTTTACCCCAAAGATACAGATGTAGTGAAAAGAAGGGGCCTCTGCACCCCAATTTTCATAGCAGCAAAGTCCAATAGCCAAACTGTGTAAGGATCCCAGATGTCCTTCAACAGATGAATGGATAAAGAAGATGTGCTTCATATGTACAATGGAATATTACTTAGCCATCAGAAAGGATGAATACCCACCATTTGCACTGACATGGATGGAACTGGAGGGTATTATGCTAAGTGAAATAATCAATCAGAGAAAGCCAATTATCATATGGTTTCACTCATATGTGGAACATAAGAAATAGCATGGAGGACACTAGGGGAAGGAAGGGAAAACTGAAGGAGGGGGGAATCAGAGAGGGAGATGAACCATGAGAGACTATGGACTCCGGGAAACAATCTGACATTTCAGAGGGGAGGGGGGTGAGAGGGGAGGGGGTAGCCCGGTGAGGGGGGTAAAGGAGGGCACGTGTTGCTTGGAGCACTGGGTGTTGTATGCAAATAATGAATCATGGAACACTACATCAAAAACTAATGATGTACTGTATGGTGACTAACATAATTTAAAAATGCCCAAAATATATAAGGACCACATACAACTCAATAGCAAAGAAACAAATAATCTATTTAAAAACCAACAAAGGACCTAAATAGACATTTTTTCAGATAAAATATATAAATTGCCAATGGGTACATCATAGGTGCTCAACATCACTAATCAAAGGGTAAATTCAATCAAAATCCCAATGATGTTTCACCTCATGCCTGTTAGAATAGCTATTATCAAAAAAATAAGAGGTAATAAATGCTGGTGAGGATGCGGGAAAAGGGGAACCTTGTGCACTATTGGTGGGATTGTAAATTTGTATAGCCAATATGTAAAATAGTATGGAGTTTCCTCGAAATTTTAAAAATAGAACTATTGTATGATCCAGCAATCCCACCTCTGGGGATATATGTGAGGGAAACAAAAATACTAAGTCAAAGAGATACCTTTACCCCCATGTTTATTGTTGCATTATATATAATAATCAAGACATGCAAGCAACCTAAGTGGCCATCAAAAAGTTGTGGCATATATATATAATGAATATTATTCAGCCATTAAAAAAGGAAATCCTGCCATTTCCAACAACATGGATGGAACTTGAGAGCATTATGGTAAGTGAAATAAATCAGAAAGAGAAAGTCAAATTCTGTATGATCTCACTTATGTGTGAAATCTTAAAAAAACGTTTTAAACATAGAAAAAGTGATCATGTTTGTGGTTACCAGAGGCAGGGGTGGGAGGAGGAACTGGATAAAGTTGGTCAAAATGTTCATACTTCTAGTTATAAGATAAGCAATAGGGGTATAAAGCAAAACACTGCTTTACGGTATATTTGAAAGTTGTTAGGAGAGTAGATTCTAAGAATTCTTATCACAGGAAAGTTTTTTTTCTTTTTTCTTTTTTCTGTATCTATATGAGATGATGGTTGTTAACTAAATTTATTTTGGTAACCATTTCACACTATATATGTCAAATTATTATGCTGTACATGTTAAACTTATACAGTGCTATATGTCAATTATATCTAAATAAAACTGGGCAAAAGAGAATCTCAGCTAATAAATGCAGAAGAAATAGTAAACTTTGAAATCATCATTTTGCAACTCTTATTGAAATAATAGATTTAGACATCTATCTATAGTGATTTTAACCATCAGATAAAATGTTGTCAGGAGATTTAACTATGACTTGAAATGTTTCTGGAGGAATGGTGGTAACAGACCCACAAACTTGATCCCTTTGACCAATCTTAGCATCACTAAAAGTGCAACTATCAAACAACATGTGTCTCCTGATGTGATGCAGAAGTAATAATAACAACAATAACAAAAATGAACCTGAAATTCACCAAGCTTCTAGCTCCTACCTACTGGCTTACAGGATATTTGATGATAGAATTAAAATTAATGAGATAATTAGGAAACAACCAACCAAGTCTAAAATGTGGGAAATTCTACAAAATGACTTTTTTAACATAAATTGGATGAAATAAAAGGAGGTAAAACTAATAAAAGTAACAACAACAACAATAATAATGGAGAACCACAGGTATATTCTATATCTCTTTATGTGTTGTTTTCCATACTTTTAAAAAGTATGACTAATTTTCACCCCCGTGGGGGCTATAGCCTCCCTGTTGTGAATGCATAGAGTAAGAAAATACATAATTAAGTTATAGTAGGATTTATAAGAAAGATATAACTAAAACATAGAGCAGAAATATAAAAACTAAATCTATTCTAAACAACTTTATACCAATATATGCAAATATATGTTCAAATTCCAATTATCATATGGTTTCACTCATTTATGGAACATAAGAAGTAGGAAGTTCAGTAGGAGAAGAAAGGGAAGAAGAAAGGGGGGGTAAACAGAAGGGGGAAGGAACCATGAGAGACTGTGGACTCTGGGAAACAAACTGAGGGCTTCAGGGCGGCGGGGGGGGCGGGGAGGAATGTGATAGGCAGGTGATGGGAATTAAGGAGGGCACGTATTGCATGGTGCACTGGGTGTTATACGCAAGTAATAAATCATGGAACTTTAAAAAAATAAATAAATAAATTTAAATTTTAAAAAAGGAGGGTATGTGATGTGGTGAGCACTGGGTATTATACGCAACTGATAAATTATTGAACACTACGTCTGAAGCTAATGATGCACTATATGTTGGCTAATTGAATTTAAATAAAAAAAAGAAAATGCTTGTATCTTCATGAATGAAAAAAAAAACAAATTCCTGGAAAATGTGATACCTAAAATGACTTTTAAAAGAAATAGAAGCACTAAATAATGCAGTGTGTTGGTCTGCTTTGGCTACCATAACTAAGTACGACAGGCTGGGTGGCTTAAACAACAGAAATTTATTTTCCCATAGTCTAGATGCTGGACTATGCTAGCAGGGTTAGCTTCTGATGTGGATTCTCTTCCCAGATTACAGATGGCCACTTTCTTGGTGTGTCCTTACATGGCCCTTTTCTATTTTCTCTGTGTGTGCATGAAAAGAGCTCTGGCATTTCTCTTCATTATTATTATTATTATTATTATTATTATTATTATTATTATTATTATATGTTAGTCACATACAGTACATCATTAGCTTTTGATGTAGTGTTCCATGATTCATTGTGGCATTTCTCTTCTTATGAGGACACCTGTCCTATGGGACTAAGGGCTCACACTTAGTGATCTCATTTAAGCCTAATGACCTTCTTAAAAACTGTATCTCCAATTGCAGTCACATTATAGTTAGGACTTCAAGATATAAATGAGGGGAACGGGCAGAATTCAGTCATAACATTCAGTATATGTTAAATAAATTATATCTGTAGTTTATTGACTTCCCATAAAGAAAACAGCCACAGATGATATAATACCAAATATTCAAGGAGTAGACTAGTGTGATCATATTCAAAGTCTTTCCAAGAGAAAAGAAGGTAAAAACACTCCCAAGTGCATTTTATGAAGCTAGTATTACATAATATCCAAACCAGATAAGGACAGGACAAAAATAGGAAATTATAAGCCAATTTCTCTCATGATTGTAGGTAAAAAATAAAAAAATTCTAAACTAATAGTAACCTCAATCCAGCAGTGTTTTTAAAAAATTACCATGGCCATGTTAGGTTTTGTTTGTAAAATGTTAAAATTAGTTTTACATGCATTGATGCAATTAATCATATGAATAGATTACTAGTGAAAAACGTATATTCATCACAAAATATACAGAAAAGGAATTTAATTCTTTTTAGGATAAAATTCATTTACGCATAATTTCTAACAAACCAAGCAGAGCAAGGAAACTCCCTAATCTGATAAAGAATTTCTATCAAAAGACTTTCATAAATAGTATTCTTAATGTTGATATATTAGAAGTATTCTTTTTAAAGTCAAGAATGCCTCCATCACAAGTTGCAGACAACATGTCATTGGAGAACCAGTCAGAGCAATGTTTTTTGGTTTCTATTTTTTATAGAAATCAAAACTTCTCTACAGACATATTTTAGAATGAGGGAGTTTAGCAAGTTGTATGAATAATCAATAAATTAATACATTTGCCCACAACACCAATAACCAGTTTAAAGCTTTATTTTTAAAATTCCATTTACATTAATGGCAAAAATATAAGGTATTTAGGGAAGGCACTTGACAAAAAAAGTCAAGATCTTCATAGGGAAATTTATATGCAAGGAACTGGAAAAGATATAAATAAATGGAGACATTTCCAGGTTCACTGATATTGGGAGTCCAGATGGCAGATTCAAATCTGACCAAAGTATCCATATATTTACTGTTACTATAATCAAGTATTAAGAAGTTTGGGAGACTTTTCATAAGATCAGTCAACTAAAACAAATGGCCAATAGCAAATCTGAATTCGAAATTGGACATGTTGAAAGTATAGCCCAAGCAATATCAGCTTCTACTGTTCTCAGAGGCTGCAGTGTGTGAAGTTTTCTAGAATCAATTTAGAAAAATTGCAAGCCTATGATCTACATGAAAATAAGAGGTCCTCAGAAGAAGAAGAGGAGGAGGAGGAAAGGAAGTGGAAGGAGGAGGAGAAGGAGGAGGAGGAGGGGAAGAAGGAGAAGAAAAAGGAGGAGGAGGAGGAGAAGGAGGAGGAGGGGGGAGGAGGAGGAGGAGGAGGAGGAGGAGGAGAAGAAGAAGAAGAAGAAGAAGAAGAAGAAGAAGAAGAAGAAGAAGAAGAAGAAGAAGAAGAAGAAGAAGAAGAAGGAGAAGGAGAGGAAGGGGAAGGGGAAGGGGAAGGGGAAGGAGAAGGAGAAGGAGAAGGAGAAGGAGAGGAAGAAGAAGAACTACTAAAATTTATATGAAATTTATGTAGTAGTGCTTCTAAAATTTATATGAAAGAGCAAATGGATTTTCCATGTTTTTCCATGAAGCAGAGACAAGCCATCCCCACTCAGCCCTCTCTGCATTTCTGATCCACAGACACTGTGCACAAAGGAAGTGTGTTCTTGTTTTATATCACTAATTTGGGGGTGGTTTGTTACACAGCAGTACATAACCGGAATGTCCCTCATTCACAAAGGACTTTGGAATGCTTGCACAAACCTTCTAGATCTTCTAGATCCTTCCATGTCCATGGGTGGCTTCAGTGTTCATACCAATGACCAATACTGTACTCTAGTCTCCCAGTTCCTGGACCTCCTCACCTGCAGGGATGTCCCCATCCAAGCCACCTCAGCTGCCTGCTTTGAGTTATAATAAAGCAGGATCTTGAGGATTTTAATGGCCACCTGTGAGGGTTTAGGATAAGGGACAAACAGCAGCTTCATCTTACACCCCCCAGCCCACCCCACCCTGGCCAAAGATCCCAGGAGTCCTGCCCGGGGTTGTCAGCAGGCAGGACCCTGAGCAGAGCTGCAGGTCACAAAGTCACCATGCCAACCCTCCTGTCCATCATAACAAGGCCTTCTGCCCCAGGGGTGTGGGGGAAGGGCTGTGCAGGTAGTGAGGCCATCACCCCAGAGCCAGCCACTTGTCTCTTCCGCCCAAAGGGCAGGTAGGAGGTGGAGGCTTGAAGTGCGTCTTGGGAAAGGGCTGGAGAGGCGGAGGCCTCTTTGGCACGGGAGGAGTCCACGGAGGCAGCCACCTGAGGTGACCTGAAGTGGCCAGCATCCAGCAGTGCCACGAGGGTGGCCCAGAAAATGGGGAGCCGCAGCCTGGGCTTGCCAGGCCCCGCACTCTTCCTTCTGCTGGTCCTGCCACCTCCGCTGCTGAAAGCCAGAAGCTTCCTGCACACCATCCATGCCTCCAGAGACTTGAATGACCCCGGTCAGAGCAGGAAAAGCCACCACCACCACCTCCAACCTCATGGGAAAGTCCTCCAGCCCAACAGCGGCCCGAGCCGCTATTCCCAGGAGACCCGGGCAGAAGAGTCGAAAACCTGCCAGAGCGAATTGGATCTTTACTTCGTCTTGGACAAGTGAGTGGCCCTCCTGCCCTACCTAGTGCCCCAAGGGCAGCACGGTCCCTGAGGTCAATATGGGCAAGACACGGACAAAGGGGATGCCAGCTTCCTTGAGGGGAGGGGAGGGGGAGTCTTGGTCAGACCCAAGGAACCTCTGCAGCCTCCTCGCTCCTGAGGCAGAAGGAATGCCCCCAAAATTTGTTCTCTGGGACTTTTCCTTTTGGAAAGGAGAAAAGGCCACCGTATGGTTTCTGAGTGGCTCTCTGTCCCTCCTCTGACATGGGCAGGATCTGTGACCTACATACCCCTTAAACACCTGAAGGGCCAGGTGATTGCTAGAAGGTTCTCAGCAGTTATTAGAAGCTCGCTGAGTTTCTATTTCTGTCTGTGTGGGTTTTTGCTTGTGTTGTTTTTCACCACATGGATTCTGCCAGAGAGATTGCCCTGTTGCTTCCGTTGGGCATTCTCAGAGTGTCACTGCTTAGAACATCCTTTGCTTTCCTGCCAAGGCCTTTGCTTCTTTCTTCAACCACTTGGAGACCACATTCCAGATTGTGTGCCCTTCCAGAACAGCTAGGTCTGACCAGGTGTTGTCCTGGGAAGCTGGACTGTGCATTAGACACCCTGTGGCACTCAAAAAAGGAAAGGGGATGGATCTTCATGCTGGGAGAAATTGGAGACATTGCCTTGGTTCCATTTCCAACTTGTCTGTTGGGTTGAGAATGAACTTTACTGGGTCAATACTATCAGTGGTATGACAGTCAATAATACCATCGAAGCATATTTTGGTTTCCAGTACCCTTTCACTGCACTTCCATCATCCTCAAAACCACCCTGGGATGTTGAGCAGGGAAGACATTTGCACTTTCTGTCTCCTGGGAAGGGGGTGAGATCTGGAAGTTGGATGAAGTAGCCCCCAGGCTGGTGGAGATGACAGTACTCAGGCTTCCTCTGTGCCCTGATTGTAGCATCCCAGGCTCTTATTCTCCATGGAGACTGATGACTGGGGGTGGGGGCAATGTGTGCCCAGCCACCAGCTTCTAAACAAAGCCAGTGGAGCTGGCAGCCACTCTGCCCACTGGAATGAGTCCCTCCTCACTGTCTGGTGGAGGGACTTCTGAATTGCCCTGAGCAGGTCTTGCCTCAATGATATTTGGCGCAGCCCAGGGGGATGGTGATTTCTCTCTTAGGCATTAGGGTTGGGGGTAGGAGGACTCTGGTGGGATATTTTTGATTACTGACTCAATTTCTTTGCTTATTATGGGTCTGTTCAGGTTTTTTATTTCTTCCTGTTTCAGTTTTGGTAGTTTATATGTTTCCGGGAATTTATCCATTTCTTCCAGATTTCCTAATTTGTTGGCATATAATTGCTCATAATATTCTCTTGCAATTGTTTGTTTTTCTTGTGTTGGGTGTGATCCCTCCTCTTTCATTCATGATTTTATTTATGTTGGTCCTTCTCTTTTCTTTTTGATAAGGTCTGGATAGGAGTTTATTGATCTTGTTAATTCTTTCAAAAACCCAGCTCCTAGTTTCATTGATCTGTTCGTTCTTTTTTTTTTATTATTTCTGTATCATTGATTTCTGCTCTAATTTTTATTATTTCTGTTATTTCTCTTCTCCTGCTGGATTTAGGCTTTATTTATTCTTCTTTTTTCCAGCTCCTAGGTGTAAAGTGTTAGGTCTTGTATTTGAAACATCTCTTGCTGTGTTGCTATATATTTACCTCTTAGGACTGCGCTTGCTGCATCCCAAAGGTTTTGAACTGTCATGCGTTCATTTTCATTTGCGTCCATGTACTTTTTAAATTCTTCTTTAATTTCCTGGTTGACCCATTCATTCTACAGTAGAATGTTCTTTAACCTCCATGTATTTGTGGTCCTTTCAAAGTTTTTCTTGTGATTGACTTCAAGTTTTATAACATTGTGGTCTGAAAACATGCAGGGAGAAATCCCAGTCTTTTGGTACTGGTTGAGACCTGATTTGTGACCTAGTATGTGATCTATTCTGGAGAAAGTCCCATAAGCACTGGAGAAGAATGTGTATTCTGCTGCTTTAGGATGAAATGCTCTAAATATATCTGTGAAGTCCATCTAGTCCAGTGTGTCATCCAAAGCCCTTGTTTCCTTGTTGATCTTCTGCTTCGATGATCTGTCCATTTCTGTGGGTGAGGTGTTAAAGTCCTCTAATATTATTGTATTTATCATCAATAAGTTTCTTTAATTTTGTTATTAATTGGTTTGTATATTTGGCTGCCCCCAAGTTAGGGTCATAAATATTTACAACTCTTAGACCTTCTTGTTGGATAGACTCCTTTATTATGATATAGTGTCCTTCTTCATCTCTTTTTACAGTCTTTGGTTCAAAATCTAGTTTGTCTGATATAAGGATGGCTACCCCAGCTTTCTTTTGATGTCCATTAGCATGACAAATAGTTCTTCACCTCTCATTTTCAATCTGGAGGTGTCTTTGGGTCTAAAATGAGTCCCTTATAAGCAGCATATCAGTGTGTCTTGTTTTTTTGCGTTTTTTTTTTTATCCATTCTGATACCCTATGTCTTTTGATTGGAGCATTTAGCCCATTTACATTCAGAGTAATTATTGAAAGATATTAATTTAGTGCCATTGTATTACCTGTAAATTTGCTGTTCCTGTTAATTGTCTCTGTTCCTTTCTGGTCTTTGCTACTTTGGGGCTCTCTTGCTCGCTCTTGCTCTCTCTCTCTCTCTCTTTGTTACTTTCGGGCTCCCAGGATTCCTTTAATATTTCTTGCAGGGCTGGTTTAGTGTTCACACATTCCTTTAGTCTTTGTTTGTCCTGGAAACTCTTTATCTCTCCTTCTATTCTGAATGACAGCCTTGCTGGATAAAGTATTCTTGGCTGCATACTTTTCCCATTTAGCATGTTGAATATATAATGCCAGTCCTTTCTGGCCTGCCAGGTCTCTGTGGACAGGTCTGCTGCCAACCTTATGTGTCTGCCTAATAGGTTCAGGACCTCTTGCCCTCAGCTGCTTTCAGGATTTTCTCTTTATTTTTGAAATTTGCAAGCTTCATTATTATATGTCTGGGTGTTGACCTATTTTTACTGATTTTGAGACAGGTTCTCTGTGCCTCCTGGACCTGAATGCCTGTTTCCTTCCCCAGATTAGAGAAGTTCTCAGCTATAATTTGTTCAAATAAACCTTCTGCCCCTTTCTCCCTCTCCTCATCATCTGGGACCCATATTATCCAGATATTATTTTGCTTTATAAAATCACTGAGTTTTTTAAGTCTCTCTTTGTGATCTAATAGGTTTTTTTTTTTCTCTCTTCTTTTTGGCTTCCTTATTTTCCATCATGTTATCTTCTATATCACTGATTCTTTCTTCTGCTTCATTCATCCTCTTTTTTATAGCCTCCACTTGGGATTGCATTTTGGTAATAGCATTTTTAATTTTGGCCTGACCAGATTTTAGTTCTTTTATTTCTACAGTAAGGGATTCTTTAGTGTCTTCTATGCTTTTTTCAAGCCCAGCTAGTATCTTTAGAATTGTTGTTTTAAATCCTAGTTCAGACATCTTACTTATATCTGTATTGATTAAATCCTGGCAGTGAGTACTACCTCCTCTTCTTTCTTTTGGGGTGAGTTATTCCACCTTGTCATTTTGTCCAGAAAAGAAAGAAAGAGAAAAAACAATAACAACAATGATTAAAAAAAAAATACAAAACAAACAAACAAAACAAAAACAAAAAAACAGATCCTGGGTGTGTTTTAGTTTGCTTGTTAAAGGAAACCAGATCCATTTACATCAACATGGATGGAACAGGGGCTGGGGGGGAGGAATTATGCTAACTGAAATAAGTCAATCAGAGAAACACAATTATATGGTTTCACTCATATGTGGAACATAAGAAATAATGCAGAGGACAATAGGGTGGGGGTGGGGGGAAACTGAATGGCCAGAAATCAGAGAGGGAGACAAACTATATGAGAATCTTGACTCCGGGAAACAAACTGAAGGTTGCTGAAAGAGAGTTGGGTGGGGGGGTGGGGGTGGGGGAATGGTGTAACTGAGTGATGGGCATTAAGGAGGGCACAAGATGTGATGAGTACTGGGTGTTATATTGAACTGATGAATCATTGAACATCATATCAAAAACCGATGATGTACTATACCTTGGCTGATTGAATTTAACTTTAAAAAATAAAAATAAAAAATAAAAAAATAAAAATAAAAGAAACTAGATTCAAAAATAAGAAAGAAAGACATAATATAAAGTGAAATACAATGAAAGGAAATGAAAAATAAATATATATAACATATAAATATAAATAAAAACTTTAAAAGAATTGAAAAAATAAGAAAATAACTGAAAAAAATAATACTGAAAGACTAAAGAATAAAAATATCAAGAATGCTGTATATTGTTTTCCCCAAGAGCTGAAGCTCTGCAGCCCTCTATGATCAGTGAACTTGGTGCAAGACAGTGGTTTGTGCTGGTCTTCTAGGGGAGGGACCTGTTGCACTGATTCTCAGGGGCACTGGCCCTGGTGGAAAACCGCACCTGCAGTGTGCAGGGAGTTAGGGCTCGGTGTCAGCAACTCTGGACTCCAGTCTGCGGTGCTGTTTTCCTCCCTGAAGGCTTTCAGCACTGATGGGCCCTGCTCTCTAGTTCTGGAGCTGAAAGCTCACTCCCCCTAGTCTTCAGTGAGCCCTCACAGAAAAGTAGTCAATCACTCGTCTCCCTGGTTTCTGTCGCAACTCTGTGTTCACCCAGCCTGTGACTGAGCGTTTTTATCTGGCACGTGACTGAGTTTCAAAACTCCAAATTTTTCGGACTCATGCTATTCCTCTCCAAGGGAGAAGGGAGAGTCTTGGCTCACTTTTTGCCTTTTTCTGGACCCCTCCCAGGAAAGCAGTTGCACAACTGTTCAATGGTTCGCAGTTTAAGGTATCACAGAGCAGAAAGCCGGCACCTAGACTTGCTGTTCTCAGTCAGCTTCCTCGCTCTGATGCCTGGGAACTCTGCCACACTCGGGCACCCCTGTTCTTCTTGTGACCCTGGGGATCCTAAGGTCACACTGTCACACCTGGGATTCCACCCTGCTTTGCCATTTGCATACATTTAAGCCAGGGACATACCCCACTATAGCACACTTCTAGAAGTTCTGATTTTACACTGCACCGCTTATAATACTTTGCGGTAGCCCTCCTCAAGCACGCTCCTCCCCACGCAGTATCCTCAGCTATTTCACCCTGGATTCAAGTGTCTGCATCTCCTACCTTCCAAAAGATGGTCACTCTTCTTCTTGTAGACTTGCAGCATTTTTTTTCTCAGATCTTCAATTGATTTCTCAGATGTTTAAAGATTTATTTTTTTTAATTTATTTATTAGTGAGAGACAGCCAGCAAGAGAGGGAACACAAGCAGGGGGAGTGGGAGAGGAAGAAGCGGGCTCCTAGTGGAGGAGCCTGATGTGGGGCTCGATCCTGGAATGCCAGGATCATGCCCTGAGCCGAAGGCAGACACTTAACGACTGCGCCACCCAGGCGCCCCTGATTTCTCAGATGTTTAGAATGATTAGATAACTATCTAGGTGTATTTGAGGAACCAGACAAACTTAGGGTCGCCTACCCCTCCACCATCTTCTATTTGTATATTTTCTTTGGCTAAATGCCTATTGAAGTCCTTTGTCCATTTTTGAATTGAGTTGTTTGGTTTTTATTGTTGAGTTGTAGGAATTCCTTATATGCTCTAGATATCAATCCCTTTTCAGATATACGATTTGCCAATGTTCTCTCTCATTCTATAGGTTATCTTTTCATTTTTTTAAAGTATCCTTTGCACAAAAGTTTTTAATTTTGATGTTTGGTTTATCTATTTTTTTGTTTTATTGCCTGTGCTTTAGGTGTGATATCCAAAACACCATTACCAAATCTAACATCATGAAGCTTTTCCTCTGTAATTTTTTCTAAAAGTTTAATATTTTTAGCTGTTGCATTTTGGTTTTTTATTCATTTGAGTTAATTTTTGTATATGGCATAAGGTAGGAGCTCAGCTACATTATTTTGCGTGTAGACATACAATTTTACCAACACTATTTGTTGAAAATAGTGTCCTTGCCCACATTGAATGGTCTTGGCATCCTTGTTAAAAAAACAATTGAACATATATACAAGGGTTTATTTCTGTGCCCTTTATTCTATTCCATTAGTCTATATGTCTGTCTTTATGCCAGTACTACACTATTTTTTATAATATTTTTTATTATGTTATGTTAGTCACCATACAGTATATCCCAAGTTTTTGATGTAGTGTTCCATGATTCATTGTTTGCATATAACACGCAGTGCTCCATGCAATACATGCCCTCCTTAATACCCATCACCGGCCTATCCCATTCCCCCACCCGTTCCCCTCTGAAGCCCTCAGTTTGTTTCTCAGAGTCCATAGTCTCTCATGCTTCATTCCCCCTTTTGTTTACCTCCCCTTCATTCTTCCCTTCCTTCTCCTACTGATCTTCCTATTTCTTATGTTCCATAAATGAGTGAAACCATATGATAATTGTCTTTCTCTGCTTGACTTATTTCACTTAGCATAATTTTGATTCTTGTAGCTTTGTAATAAATTTTGAAACCAGAAAATGTGAGTCCACAAACTTTGTTTTTATTCAAGACTTTTTTTTAAGATTTATTTATTTATTTGAGGGGCGCCTGGGTAGCGCAGTCGTTAAGCGTCTGCCTTCGGCTCAGGGCGTGATCCCAGCGTTCTGGGATCAAGTCCCACATCAGGTTCCTCCGCCGGGAGCCTGCTTCTTCCTCTCCCACTCCCCCTGCTTGTGTTCCCTCTCTCACTGGCTGTCTCTATGTCAAATAAATAAATAAAAATCTTTAAAAAAAAAGATTTATTTATTTATTTGAGAATGAGAGAGAGAGCATGTGCACAGGTGCATGCGAGCTCAAGTAGGGGGAAGGGCAGAGGAATAGAATCTCAAACAGACTCCCTGCTGAGGGCAGAGCCCACGGGGCTTGATCCCACAACCCTGAGATCATGACCTGAGCGGAAATCAAGAGCTACGCATTTAACCAACCAAGCCACCGAGTAACCCCAAGATTTTTTATGAATTTTAGGATGAATTGTTCGGTTTCTGCAAAAAAAAAAAAATTGTTGAGATTTTGAGAAAGATTGCATTGAACCCATAGATAGCCTTGGCTGCTATTGCCAGCTTTAGGATATTAAGTCTTCCAGTCCATGAATATTGATATCCTTCCAATGATTTGTGTCTTTTTAAATTTCTTTCAGCCGCATATTGTAGTTTGCAGTGTACTATCTTCTGCCTCTTTGGTTAAATGTACTCATAAGTATTTTGTTCTGTTTGATAATATTGTAAATGGATTTGTTTTCTTAATTTCCTTTTTGGAATGTTCATTGTTAGTGTATATCAAAATGTAACTGATTTTATATGTTTTTCTGTATCCTGCAACTTTGCTGATTTCTTTTATTAGTCAAACAGTTTTTTGTGTGTGGAATCTATGTGGTGTTTTTACGTGTAAGTGTAAGATCATATCATCCAAGAACAGAGACAATTTTACATCTACCTTTTCAATTTGCTTGCCTTTATTTCTTTTCCTTGACTAATTGGTCTAGCTAGAACTTCCAATACTCCATCAAACTGAAATGATGAAACTGGGCATTTTTGTATTACTTTTGATCTTAGAAAAATCTTTTAGTCTTTCACTACTGATATGTTAGCTGTGGGTTTTTCACATATGGCCCTTATTAGGTTTACCACAGAACTTTTCTCTATTCCTAAAAAGAGTGTTTTTATGAAGGAAGTATGTTGATTTTATCAAATGCTTTTTCTACATCAATTGGAATGATCATGTAGTTTGTTTTTTTGATCTATTAAGCCTATTATATTCTGTTCTGTTAATTACATTGTTTGATTTTTGCATTGAATCATGTTTCCATTGTGGAAATAAATTGTATTTAGTCATGGAATATAAATCTTTTAATATGCTGCTAAATTCAGTTTGCTAGATTTTTTTGTTGAGGATTTTTATATCCATATTCATATAGGATATTGATCTGTACTTGTAGTATTAGTCTGGCTTTGATACTGGAGTAATGCAGGTCTCATAGAATGAGTTTGAAAGTGTTCTTCAATTTTTTGGAAGAGTTTGGGATGGAATGGTGTTAATTCTTTATTAAATGTTTGGTCACATTAACCTATGGAACCATTTGGTCTCGGGCTTTTCTCTTTGGGGAGATTTGTGATTACTGATTCAATCTCTTTACCAGATCTATTGAGGTCTATAGGTCTATTTAGATTTTATGCTTCTTCATGTTTCAGTTTTGGCAAGTTGTATGTTTCTAGGAATTTATCCATTTGCTCTAGGGTATCTAATTTGTGGATATATAATTATTCAGAGTAGTTTCTTATGGTTCTATGTATTTCTGTAGTATCAGTTGCAGTATCTCCTCTTTCTAATTTAAATTAAATTCATTTATTTCAACACCTTTATTATTTTGTTTCTTCTGCCAACTTTGGGGTTCATCTGTTCTTCTTTTTTCTAGTTCCTTGACATGTAAAGTAAAATATTTTATTTGATATTTTTCTAATTCCTTACTACATGCATTTCTCATTATACATTTTCCTCTCAGAACTGCTTCTGTAGCATTCTATAGGTTTTTCTATTTGTTTCCATTTCCATTAGTCTTAAGGGTTTCTTCTCCTATTCGGTTCTTTTTCCCATTCTCATCTTCTTTGACCCATTGGTCATGCAAAAGTATGTTTAATTTCCACATATATGTAGATTTTCCAGATTTCCTGTTGGTTTTTATTCCGTGTTATTGGAAAACATAGCTGCTATGATTTAAATCTTCCTAAATTTGCTAAGACTTATTTTGTGTCCTATCATAGGCTCTATCCCAGAGAATAATCTGTGTGGACTTGAAAAGGATGTGCATTCTGCAACAGTTGGATGAAATGTTCTATATATGTCTTTTAAGTCCACTTGGCCATAGCATGATTCAATTTCAAAGTTTCCTTGTTGCTTTTCTATCAAAATGATCTATCTATTGCTGGAACTAGGGTATTAAAGTTGTCTGCTATTATTGTGTTGTTATCTTTTCTCCCTTCAGAACTGTTAGTATTGTTTAATATATTTAGGTGCTCAGATGTTGGGTATGTATATATTTATAATTTTTGTAAAAGGATCATCTTGATCCTTTTATCATTATATAACTTTCTTTGATTCTGTTACCATTTTTGGCTTAAGGTCTATTTTGTTTGATATAAGTATAACTACAATTTTTTCAGTTTCCACTTGTGTGGAATACCTTCAGTCCCTTCACATTGGACCTACATGTGTCTTTAAAGCTGAATGAGTCTCTGGTAGGCAACAATTAGCTGGGTCTTGTTTTTTTATCTGTCATTTTACAGATTTTTCTTCTGGTATTATGATGCTGTTTCTAATACCATGCTAGTACTGATGCTGTTTTTTGCTGTGTGAGATTTATTCATTCTCTATTGACTCCTTATTATGAGGGAAGAGAATTTAGCTTTCTTACAGATCAGGTTCCCCACATGATTTTCCCCATCCTCTCCATTCTTCCAACATAGTTATATCACTAGGGTGTTTTGACCTCAAGCTGCAATGATGGAGATATCTTCAAATGTCTGCTGATCATCTTCATTCTCATTTAAGAGTGAGACATGAGAACATGATTGGAGCTCTGTGTGCTGGAAACCCACATAGTTGCTCTTCCATATTGCCTCCTTCCTAGATACCTGTAGTACCTGCAGTGTTTTCCACTATCCAGGAGCACTCATGTTTGTCCAAGGGTTTCTGGAGTCTAAATATTTCTTCAAAATCATCACAAACTGGAAACTTCCCCAGAGTAAGTGGGTGAGTTGAAGATTCTTGTTTCCTGTAAATCATCTTTGGAAGATCCTCTTCACTCAGGGGAAAAACAGGAGAGAAAAGTAATGAGGAGAGTGGACAGGGTTTCCATTAATTAAGGAAGTTGTCTTGCACTTTAGCATGGAAGCTTCCGAAAGAAAGTCTGAGTTGTGGATTGATTGTCAGAGCATAGTACTTTCCTACTCAGCAATTGTCCTACTCAGCCAGACTCACCCTGATCTGCCTAGTGCAATGGGTAGAGCATGGGTTTTGAAGCTTGGTATGGGTTCAGATCCATATCACTATTGATATTGTGGCAAATATCATGACCTGTGAGTCTCATCTGCAAAATGGGAATACTGCTGATATCATAGGGTTGTTCTGGAATTGGAAATAATGCATGTAAAAGGCCTGGTATATACATGCTCCATGAATGATAATCTTGACATCATTAGAAACCACCCATTGATAGTTTTGGATGTAGTCTAGAGTAGAGAGAAGAAATGATATAAAGAAAAAGCCAGGAGCATTTTGTTGGGATGTGGTGTCAGTGAGCTCTGCCTCCCACCCAACCACACACACCTTTAAGGGTCAGGGGAGGAGCAGACATCTGGGAGACAATGGGCAACCAGGAGAGCCAACAAATCAGAATCACTGGAGGCTTTACCAACCAATGCATCCTCCCTCGTTTCTTGTCCAACAGCACCACCTAGCATGACCAAACATTCTGGTTTGCCACCAGAAGTCCCTCATCCTTGAAAGTTCCTCAGTCCCTAGCACACAGGTCTCATTAGACAATCTTCCCACAACTCACATTGATGACCCACTGAGGTCACTGAACAGTGTGTGGCAGGCTTTGGCTATGTTGAGGAGAGTAGGGGTGAGGAGCTTGCAAAAGGGCCTGTAGGAAGGCAGAGAAGGCAGGAACTATTCCTACGCAACAGATGTGAGTCATCTCTCCAACTCATGTTTCTTCATTTCCAGGTCGGGCAGTGTGAACAACAACTGGATGGACATTTACAACATGGTGGAAGATTTGGTCAAGAAGTTTTATAAGTATGGCTTCTCTGTGTTAATAGGGTGTTTTCTTCTGCCAGACACAGTACAGAGCTGTTTAGACTCAGTGGGCATTGGGAGTCCCTCCAGTCAGGAACACAGAGCACAGAGTGAAGTTCTGAAGCAGGAAAGGACAGATCACAGTGATTCCAAGGGTCTCAGCAACTTTACTTGGCTCCTGCCTGAGAATCAGGCCATATTACTGGGGACACAGTAATAATGCCCTGAGAACCTAACAGATTAGGAAACAGAAAAACCAGCAACACAGTAATTAAACACCTGGTTAAAAGGTGGCAGGGGCCAAAAGAAAAAGACAAAGAATTTATATGACAAGCTTAAGGAAAAAGGAAGAATTTTAATTCCAAGGATGGTTTCCCAGAAGATGTGGTGATATTAACTAGGCTTTGATGGATAGGAAAGACAGGGTAACAAGAACCGTCAAGGAGACTTCTTGTGGAGTAAGTGGTCTGTTTGGCTGCAGAGTAGGGTTATCTCATGAGAGGGCTAGGAGATGAAGATGGGCATGTTGGCTTGGAGCCAAGGCCATAATAGCTCATAGTGCCAGGTCATGGGGCCTAGATTTTGTGCTGTGAACAATAGGGAGCTACAGATGATTCTTCTTTAAGGGTCTGACATGATCAAGGTTGTGCGTCAAGGAGAAAAGTCTGACAGAAATGGGTAAAATGAGTGGGAACAAGAGCCAAGAGCAGTAGGGAGTTCAGCTAGGGACCTATGGTACCAATTTAGCCAAGGATAATGAAGGTCAGCAGACCAGAAGACAATGGCCAGGAGCAGGAAAGGGAGGGATGTAGATGAATGGTTGCCAAGAGGGAAACTAATTTCTTTGAGAGGAGAGATGAGGTGGGGGAAGACATGCAAGGAAGGAAGGACAGTGAAGTTCCAAACAATGTTAGAGAAGAGAGGCCAGGTAGGAGACACTCCTGCAGAAGTGTACAGATGTTTCTCTATCTCCTTGTTCATGCAGCTGTCTGTGTGAGTACCTGCCTGTGTGAGTGCATCTGTGTGTGTGTATGTGTTTGTGTGTGTGTGCGTGCACGTAAGACAGACAGACAGACAGACGGACAAACACTACTGGGATGTTGTGAGTGTAAGGGTGGATCAAGATGTCATTCTGGCACACTCTTCCAGAAAGGCCAGATGTCTTACAGGCCTCAGAATTCCTTACTAAAGTTATAGGAAATTCTAGGTTTGGGAAATGGGCCCCAAAGGAGAAGAATGGATGGGGGCAGGGAAACTGTCATGTACTCCTCCCTGGCTTCTCATTGGCATCATTTTGAGCCTGTTTCTATGACTTCTCACAAGCACATGCTTCCTTCCCAGCCCAAAAGTGCGGATATCTTTCATCACCTACTCCACAGATGGCCACACCCTCATGAAAATCACATCAGACAAGTAAGTGACATGTTGACCCCCAAGGCAAGCCCAATGGGTAAAACTGCAGACAGAGCCAGGGAGCAAATGGGTTCTCCGAGACCACAGTAGGCAGCCAACTCCTGTAGTGCAAGCTAGTCAGGCCTGGGCTCCCCTCATTGGGCACCATGACTCCCAGCTCTGGCTCCCCAACCCTCTCTGACCCCCTGCTGTTCTGACATTGGTCGACCTGTGCTACTAGATCTTCTCCGCCCCCTAAGCCCTGCCTTTCACCTGTCCTGAGTCCTTCTTTCTGCATTCTTCCCTGTTCTTAGAACAGGCTGGCTGTGAGGACTCCCAGGATTGTACCAAGCAGATGTGTGGTTCCTTTACAAACAGTGACCTGCATTAAAGATCTGTTGTCATGTGTCTCTCTCTGCCCTGAGCCAGTGGGGGTGCCAGTGAAAAATGTCATAAGCAGGGAGGAAAAGGATGAGTAATATCTAATTATTGATGGTCTCAATGAAGGGGATCCTGCTTCCTTGGTGGGTCTGAGACAGGGGAGCCCATGAGTGGGGTTCTGAACATCAAGCTTGAGGAAGGCATGACATGCCCAAATCCGAGGTGGGTCATGGTGGGCCCCACAGCTTTCCCAAAAGCCTGGAAGTAGGGAGTTATGGAGCTTCTGAGTAGCTGACTAGGGAAGTTAAGATTCCTGAGGGCACAGTTGACTGGAACCCAACTCAGAGAGAGTTAAGCAGCAAAGAGAGGTTGAACATCCTTAGGACTGGATGGACCCCAGAATTTGAGTCACAGATCTGCCATTCAGCACCATGGAGAGAAGCCAGGAGCAGCAGGGTGAGCAAGAACAACCAGCCTGCAGGGGAGGGGGTGTCCTGGTGTCAGTACATGGAGACAGTACTCTCATGTCTAACTCCAAGACAAGCAGGGAGTGGGCTTGCATCTCCAAGCACTAGTGGAGGCACGGATTTGTGCATATGTGTGGTTATACATTTAGGACAGAGAGACCTGAGTGCATATGAGTTGGAAGGAACACTGGGAGGGACACT